>NC_082726.1:7067351-7379573 GCF_030144855.1 Hypanus sabinus | reverse complement strand
GTTGTCATCTGTTTTCCCCTCCCATCTTGGCAAATTAAGTGAGTAATTTGAGGCATGTGTGCAAAGAGAGACTTGAAGCTTTTGTATGTGAGTTGGGAAGATTATATTTGATGGTTTTTGCTACAAAGGGCAGAGGAAAATTGCACTAGAAATTTGGAAAGGGTTGAAATGTGGGAGTTTCTACCACAGGTTGAAGCCAGGTCTTATTAATGGAAATAAGTAGAAGGATGGGTGAAGTGTGTGGGAACAAGGGAGGTACTGAAATGACAATCTTGATGGGCTGAGTGTACTGGAATTTCTGAAATGATTTCAACAAATTGTTGAATTTTCATGGGAATATGCAAGTTGTGCTTACTTGAAATGTCGCTCTGAAAGGAATTATAAATCCATTGTTATGATACAGTTTATCGTAGTGTGGTTTATTGCAGCATTTGTCAGGTCAACAGTGTACAAGAGGATGTGCTTAATGCTGTATTACAAAATACTTCATGTGTAACTTCATCCAACATTTATCTGAAGAGCTTTTTTCATTGCTGCTCAGCCAATCAAATGGCAATCACGTAAGCTCATCATTCCTACTGGGCTACTGACAGCAGCTCACCAGAATCCTCTGTCCTAGACCAGCCTTTCAAGTTGTCCCCAAGTGTAGCCGATTTTCAAGAATTCTTCCTCTCCCAGAGATGAGGTCTTTGGAGCTTCTGTTAGTGTTTCTGTAGCTTTGGGTTTTTATGGGATGGGCTGCTAGCCCATGCCTAACCCCCCCCCCCCTCCTTTTCTTGCTGGGCTTGGAACAGTCTGTGGCTGAGTCAATCAAACGATAATATTTAATCTTTTAAATCACTGATATATGATTACTGCGTCCACAGTTCAATTTTCTGAAGAAATTAAAACTAATTGATAAGGAAAACCAGAGAAGATTTTAAAGTGTGATCAAACAAGTTAGGTGAACTCATGGAAGAGTCCACAAGCAGTTAAAAATATCTCTAATCTAGTTATTACTAAATCCAGTAAGAAACTGAATGTGCATCACTGATATTTGAGGTTCGAGGAACTGATGTATTAAGTGGAAGAAACTCTGTACATGAACAAGAAAGCCATTAAGTCAGATAAATGAGGTAAATAGAACAGTGGGTGGGTGACTTTTGTTAATATCACTGTGATATCAATTGAGCTAAGTGTCCTGCATTCTGTTGTGAATTCATGTGTATCAGCTGTTTTTTCCAGGTTTTAAAAAATTTAGTTTTCTTTTGTGCTATTATTTCAGTTGTAGATTCTGAGCTCAGCTCTTTTAGCTCCACTTTAATCTTGAATTAGTTGCTGGCATCTAATTTGAAGGCTACAAGGTTTTGCTCTATTGACTTAAGGCGATCAGTATATTTCGCTAATCTTCATTTTTTGATTTTCTGCATTTGCCTCAAATTTGTTTGCTTTATAACCATTTCCTTAGTCCTAATATGCTGGAAGATGTTGATTTCTTGAGAGATAATTTATCAAATTGACTTCTGATTGGAGGTCAGTGACCATTGTAACTTGTGCTTTGAGTGTTGGTCATTTATTTGTCCGTGGATTAAATTTGCACGTATGCTTATCTTCATGTATTATTATTGCTTCAGTATAAAATAGAGCATTTGTTCCCTTTCTCATCGAATATTCAAAAGTAATGTTAAAAGTTTCTTTTGAAAAGAAGCTAAAAGCAATATTTGTAGGCTATGTAATTGCCTAAGAGGCAATGTAAAGTCAATTTTCCAAGAGGAGATGGCCATTTAGCTCTCAGGTCCACAAAACTGACTGTCTGGGTAGGCCCACTGTCTCTGCCTGCTCTTGCCCCATTGAACTTGTGTCTGCATGTCTTAACTCCATTCTATTGCCCTTGGTTCAGTCCCTTCCCACCTACATCTGGGACACTTCACATGCTCTGAATCTCAATAACTTTCATTCCCTGGCCCTGACTACGTCATTTTCACCATGGGTGTCCGGTTGCTATGCACTTCTGTCTCCCATCGAGAAGCCTTCAAGCTCTCCCCTTCTTTCTCAACAAAAGACCCAATCAGTTCCCCTCCACCACCAACCTCCTTTGTCAGGTAGAACTGGTCCTTGCCCTCAATGATTTCTCATTTGGCTCCTCTCACCTTCTCCAAACTGAACGGGTAGCCGTGGGCCTTAGCTATACCTGGCTTTTTGTTGGCTATGTAGAACAGTCAATTTTCCAAGCTTTCCCTGATAATACTCTTAAACTTTTCTGCACACATGGACTGCTGCATTGGTGCTGATACGTGCACCCATGCTGAGCTTGTCAATTTCATCAATGTTGCCTCCAACTTCCACACTGTCCTTAAATTCACTTGGTCTATTTCTGACACCGCCACCCCCTTTCTCGATCTGTCTCCATCTCTGAAAACAAACTAAACTGACATCTACTGATAAACCTACTGATTTCCATGGCTAATCTATCTCTTTCCCCCAGAATCCTGCAAAAATGCTATTCTCTTTTTTCAGTTCCTTCATCTCTGCCACATCTGTTCCCAGGATGTGGCTTTCCTTTCGAGGACATCTGAGATGTCCTCCTTTAAAATATGGGGGGTTCCCTTCTTCCATCATTGATGCTGCCCTCACCTGCATGTCCTCCATTGCAGACTACTTTGCTAACCCATCTTCCAGCTGCCTTAACAGGGATTGAGTTCCTCTTGTCTTTGCCTATCACACGTGAGCCTCCCCATCCAACACACCATTCTCAATAACTTCCGCCATCTTCAATGGGATTCTACCACTAAATGCATCTTTACCTTACTCCCCCACTCTCCACTTTCCGCAGGGATCATTCAATGATTAGTTCCTCCTCACTAGTCTTTTTCCTGCAAGTGACAGATATGTTATACCTGCACATTCACCTCCTACCCTCATTTCCATTCAGGACCCCAAACAGTTCTTCCAGGTGAGGTGACACTTCACTCGTGAATCTGATAGGGTTGTTCATTTTATGTGGCTGCCTCCACATTGGTGAGCCCTGATGTAAATCGGGGGATTGCTTTGTTGAGCACCTCCACTCCATCTGCCAAAAGTGGAATTTCCCAGTGGCCAACTATTTTAATTCTGATTCCTGTTCCAACATGTCGGTCCACGATGAGGCCACTGTAATGATGGAGAAACAACTGATATTCCGTCTAGGTAGCCTCCAATGTGATGGCATGAACATTGATTTCTCCTTCTGGTGAAGCACTACCTGGGAGCTATCAGATCTTCTGCTGGAAATTGGAGAGGCACGTTAATGGTTTTAACTCTCTTCTCGTGAGATTCATTCTTCTCCAACTCTTTACCATTCCTACTCACCTGGCTTCATCTGTCTCCTTTTAGCTGGTCCTCTTTCCCCTCCCCCACCTTTTCTGGTGCTTGCTGTATTTTGCTAGAATCCAGTTAGTCATATTTCCCACTTCATTTTGCTTTGCAATATTTTTCATAGTTACTTGATGCGTGAACAAGATATTCTTCTTGTTTTTATTGGTTCTTCTACCAGTAGTCTTTAATGTGCGTTGTGTGGTTTTCAACCCATTGATGAATTGAAGAGTTTCTCTTAATTTACTGAGAAACCTCAAATGATTTTTAACAATTCTTTCAAATTTCATTTCACTCATTGTTGTGAGTGGTTGAACCATTATTCCTCTAGGTATTCTTGGTTACACTCTTCTGTTACAAATGTTTCTATTTGTAAATATTAAAAAGATTTTTAGAAACTGATTGGCAGCTGTTGTCCATGGCCACTGATTACATGTCCATATGTACTGATGTGCAACTTGTAATTAGGTTTGATTTCAAATTCCTTTAAATAGATAGACTTCAGCTTCAAGATCAAAAGTAAATTCTATTATTAAGGCATGTACTTTGTACGTCAACGTATACTGCCTTGTGATTCATTTTCTTGTGACTATTCACAATAGAATAAAGAAACACATTAGAAACTTGAAAAACTACACACAATGACAGACAAGCAACCAATGTGTAAAAGACGAACTGCAAATACAAAAAAAAGTAAGAAATAATATTGAACATGTGTTGTAAAGCCATTGAAAGTGAATCCACAGGTTGTGGAATCAGTTCAGTGTTGAGGTAAACACTTGTTAGAGAATTATTATGTCTGAATCTGAATCAGGTTTAATATCACCGCATATGTTGTGAAATTTGTTAACTTGCGACAGTTCAATGCAATACATGATGAATATAGGAAACAACTCAATTACAGTAAGTATATAACCATATAACAATCACAGCACAGAAACAGGCCATCTCGGCCCTCCTAGTCCGTGCCGAACTCTTAATCTCACCTATTCCCACCTACCCGCACTCAGCCCATAACCCTCCACTCCTTTCCTGTCCATATACCTATCCAACTTTACCTTAAATGACACAACTGAACTGGCCTCTACTACTTCTACAGGAAGCTCATTCCACACAGCTATCACTCTCTGAGTAAAGAAATACCCCCTCGTGTTTCCCTTAAACTTCTGCCCCCTAACTCTCAAATCATGTTCTCTCGTTTGAATCTCCCCTACTCTCATTGGAGACAGCCTATTCACGTTAACTCTATCTATCCCTCTCAAAATTTTAAATACCTCGATCAAATCCCCCCTCAACCTTCTATGCTCCAATGAATAGAGACCTAACTTGTTCAACCTTTCTCTGTAACTTAAGTGCTGAAACCCAGGTAACATCCTAGTAAATTGTCTCTGCACTCTCTGTAATTTATTGATATCTTTCCTATAATTCGGTGACCAGAACTGTACACAATATTCCAAATTTGGCCTTACCAGTGCCTTGTACAATTTAAACATTACATCCCAACTTCTGTACTCAATGCTCTGATTTATAAAGGCCAGCATTCCAAAAGCCTTCTTCATCACCCTATCTACATGAGACTCCACCTTCAGGGAACTATGCACTGTTATTCCTAGATCTCTCTGTTCCACTGCATTCCTCAATGCCCTACCATTTACCCTGTATGTTCTATTTGGATTATTCCTGCCAAAATGTAGAACCTCACACTTCTCAGCATATATGTATACTGTTGCTCCGATTTCTTTCAATTTATTTTGCTCTTTCATACACTTGCTATGAAAAGTTCTTGCAAATACTAGCCTAGGTTATCACTTATATGTAAAGGTATTGCAAAACCACATCCCCAGGAACTTGTAGCAATATTAAGAATTCCAGCAGTACTCCTGGAGATCAGGTTTGCAAACAACGGTGTTGGTATATAGTAATCCTCCTGGGACAGAGTCTGAAACAACATTGCATTGGCCAAGTGCATAACTCCTGGGAGCATATGTATATTATATAATTACATTTAAAATAAGTACTGTGGAAACAGAAATTTAAAAAAATGTAGTGAGATAATGTTCATGGGTTCAATGTCCATTTAGAATTTGGATGGCAAAGGGGAAGAAGCAGTTCCTGAATTGTGAGCGTGTGCCTTCAGGCTTCCTGACAGTAACAATGAGAAGAGGACATATCCTGGGTGGTGGGTGTCTTTAATGATGGACCACTGCCTTTCTGCGGTATTGCTCCTTGGATACTACGGAGGCTAGTACCCATGAGGGAGCTGACTAATTTTGCCACACTTTGCAGCTTACTTCAATCCTGTGCAGTAGCCCTCCTCCTCCCTGTCCCCCCATATCAAAAGGTGATGCAGCCAGTCAGAATGCTCTCCACTTTACACAATTCATCTGTAGAAGTTTTCAAGTGATTTAAGTGATAAGCCAAATCTCTTCAAACTCCTAATGAAATATTGCTGCTGTATTGTCAATTAATTTGTTCTCCGACACCCTCTTTGCCAAATTGCTAATTCATGCTGTAGTGTAGTTCCACAATTATCTTTATTCTATGTTACCTAGGCAAAATGAACAGTATATCTTCATTATGTGAGCTTGAACAGAAATTACTGAAACATCGTTCGTTATAGTTATATAGTTTGTTAGTTATAGATGAGTGCAATTTTTTGGCATGCAAGGAAGGCAATCAATTGTCGATTACTTCAATTTTAGCAATCTTTACAGCAGAACAGGTCTCAAAATCCCTAATAATCCCAGAATCAGATCAGATTTAATATCACTGGTAGATGTCATGTTCTGAAACACCAGTACATTGCAATACATAACATAAAGAACTGTAAGTTAGAATAAGAAATATTTATACTTAAATAAGTGCAAATAAAAGAAAAAATGATAGGGAGAGTAATGCAACTTTCATCAGGTCAAGATGGGGACCTATTAGGGTGGAATGGGCAACAGATCCAAAATCTTAATGTTTTGTGTGTACGTTTGCACAGGGGATATAATAGAGCTGAGTGAGAGGACATCTAGCCAGCCATTTCTACCCCTAATATTTAAATTATATTGATTGGTAAAAACGAACAACAAATATTCATAATATATACAACTACATTATTTTCTAAACACAAAGTATACTGTAGATGCTGTGGTCAAATCAACACATACAAACAAGCTGGATAAACTCAGCAGGTCGGGCAGCATCCGTTGACTGCTCATTTCAACGGATGCTGCCCGACCTGCTGAGTTCATCCAGCTTGTTTGTATGTGTACATTATTTTCTTCCTCTTCTCTTCCTTTCCCTTACCACCACCGTAATTGTTGTTGAAGTTGAGATAGTTGCATATATTGTTCATATACTATATATACTACACATACTGAAGCTGTTCCTGAAATGTTGAGTGTAAGAAGTGTTGACACCCAGGAACTTGAATTTGCTGACCCTTTCCACTTCTGATCCCTTGTTGCAGACTGGTGTGTATTCCCTCTACTTCCCCACCCTGAAGTCCACAATCAATTCCTTGGTCTTATTGACCTTGAGTGTAACATTGTTGCTGAGACACCACTGAGTCAGCTGATCTGTCTCGTTCTTGTATGCCTCTTAGTTGCCATCTGAAATTCTGCCAATGATAATTGTGTTGTTGGCAAATTTATATATGGCATTTAAGCTGTGCCTAATCATAACAGTCATGGATGTAGAGAGAGTAGAGCAGTGGGCTAAGCACATGTACTTGAGGTGCGCCAGTGTTGATTGTCAGTGTTATTTCTGGTCCGCACGGACTGGTCTCCAGGTGAGGAAATCAAGGATCCAGTTGCAGAGGGAAGTACAGAGGTCTCTTGGGCACTGGTGTGATTGTCACCTTTTTGAAGCAGGTGGGAACCTGCAACTGCAGTGGTAAGAGATTGACAATGTCCTTCAACATTCCTGCCAGTTGGTTGGCTCAAGTCTTTAGAGTACAATTAGGTACAGCGAGGAGCAAAGTCCTTTCACGTTAAACCAACTATTCATTTTTATTGATCTGTACATTGGCTTCATTCAGTCACCTTCAAAACATCTTATTACAAGAATAATAAAGGAAATTGCTCTTTGTCTTAAAAATCATTTAAGCCAGGATTCATAGACTTTAGTTGGTGGATCTTGGAGGTTTCCACTTCCAGTTCCATACCATTGATGCTTTATTTTAAAGCTGTTCCAATGAATGTGATAGTGAACATATTACATTTCCAATTGTTTTTCCTGTAATGATTTGTGACCAAAAATAATTATTTTTTATTCTGAAACTGAGGATGCTAATTATAGGTAAGCTGATCAAACTTTGGAAGCAATACTTTGATTCTGTTGCTCAGACTGATTTCTAGACCAGTTGAAATGTGCTTTTGGGATCTGCAGGTTGTTGTAAAGGTAGTGTGGGTATTACTTGATGGACTGACAAAGTAGGTTGAATCCCAATGAAGAGTCTTAGCCCATATTAGTATCCGCTGTCTATTCTATAGATGCAGCTGGTCTGCTGAGTTCCTCCATTATTTTGTATATATGTCTTTGGATTTCCAGCATCTGCAGGTTTTTCTCAGGTTGTTTGTATTGTGAATGGTTCCTTCTGTTTCCGCTTGTTTCCAGTGCAGCAACTGGAGTTACTTGATGCCTTGTTGAATGCTGCTGGTCATTTATGAATGGTCATGAACTTGAGATTCAGTTGCATCTGTGCAAATCTTTTTTTCTCTCTAGAAGACAAGAACCTCTAAATTTTCTTCTTGCTCTAAATCTTTGCGTTTGTGCAGTTTGAACTCCATTGCTTGTTTGGTGAGACTGCTGTTCGATTGTAGGCAATTTGGACTTCCATAGTGCTGAGGATGTTTGAGCTTTTAGTGGGAATGTTAATCTAGAAGAGCATATTAAAACGGGTTTGCACTAAGGTTTGCCAATGAGATTGTAGAATTTTGCATAGGAAGGGTTGCTGGTGTTTCACTTGCACTTTGAGGTGCTTGCTGCACATAATCCATTAAGCAACGGTGATTATTGGTCATGGTAGACCTAGCTGCAGCTGTATTTAAGTCTTGGTCTTTTGAATAATCTTTTCTGTAGTTGAGGAAATGGAGAGCCTGCAGAGAGACTTAGATAGTTTAGGGGAATGGGCAAAGAAGTGGCAAATGAAATACAATGTTGGAAACTGTAAGGTCATGCACTTCGGAAGAAATAAACGGGCAAACTATTATTTAGATGGGGAGAGAATTCAAAACGCAGAGATGCAAAGGGACTTAGGAATTTTTGTGCAAGATATCTAAAGGTTATCCTCCAGGTTGAGTCAGTTGTGAAGAAGGCGAATGCAATGTTGGCATTCATTGCTAGAGGTATAGAATATAAGAGCAGGGATATGATGTTGAGGCTCTATAAGGCACTCGGGAGACCACACTTGGAGTATTGTGTGCAATTTTGGGTTCCTTATTTTAGAAAGGGTATACTGACATTCAGAGAAGATTCACGAGAATGATGCCAAGAATGAAAGGGTTACTGTATGAGGAACGTCTGGCAGCTCTTGGGCTGTATTTCCTGGAGTTCAGGAGAATGAGGGGAGATCTCATAGAAACATTTCAAACATTAAAATGCCTGAACAGATAAGATATGATAATTTCCCATGGTAGGGGATTTCAGGACGAGGGCATGACTTCAGGATTGAAGGATGTTCATTTAGAACTGCGATGTGGAGAAATTACTTTCGAGGGTGGTAAATCTGTGGAATTTCTTGTCATGAGAGGCTGTGGAGGCCAAATCATTGGGTGTATTTAAGGCAGAGACAGATAGGTTCTTGATTAGCCAGGGCATCAAAGGGTATGGGCTGAAAGCAGGGGAGTGGGGATGACTGGAAGAATTGGATCAGCCCATGATTGAATGGCAGAGCAGACTTGATGGGCCAAATGGCCAACACCTGCTCCTACATATTATGGTGGTTGGATAAAAATATTTTGAAAGTGAATTTTATTGATCTGTCTTCACTTGAGGAACAGTAAGATGAGAGAGCGTGGACCAGTTCTCATAGAGTGATCAGAACTGGAGAGAGTGAGCAATTTCAAATTCCTGGGTGTTAATATCTCTTGGGACCTAACCTGGTCCAAAACATGTCAATGCAGCTGCAGAGAAGGCAAGACAGCAGCTATATGTCATTGTGAGTTGAGGAGATTTAGTATGTCACTTAAAACACTTGCAAATTTCTACCGTGGAGGGCATTCTAACTGGGTGCATCACTGTCTGGTATGGGGTGAGGGAGCGGGGCTACTGCAAAGGATTGAGGTAAGCTGCAGTGAGTTGTAAACTTAGCTCCATCATGGGCACTTAGCCTCCGTAGTATCCAAGAATAGTGCTTCAAAAAGGTGGCATCCTTCATTAAGGACCTCCACCACCCAGAAAATGCCCTCTTCTCATTGTTACCATCAGGAAGGAGTTACAGAAGCCTGGAGGTACGCACTCTGCGATTCATGAACAGCTTCTTCCCCTCTTCCATCTGATTTCTGAATGAACACTACCTCACTACATTATTTCTGTTTTTGCACTACTAATTTAATTTATATATGACATAGTGCCCATAAAAAGTATTCACTCCCCTTAGAATTTTTTGTTTTATTATTTTACAACATTGAATCACAGTGGGTTTAATTTGGCTTTTTGACACTGATCAACCGAAAAGACTGATGTCAAAGTGAAAACAAATTTCTACAAGTTGGTCTAAATTTATTAAAATTATTAAACCAAAGTAATTAATTGCATAATTACTCACCCCCTTCAAGTCAGTATTTAGTAGATACACCTTTGGTAGCAATTATAGCTTTAAGTCTGTGTGGAGAGGTCTCTCTCAGCTTTGCACATCTGGACACTGCAGTTTTTCTCCATTCTTTACAGACCTGCTCGAGCTCTGTCAGATTGCATGGGGATCATGAGTGAACATTCCTTTTTAAGTCCAGGAACAAATTCTCAATTGGATTGATGTCTGACTTGGCCACTCCAGAACGATTTTATTGTTTGTAAGCTTCACCTTGATCTTGGGGTCATTGTCTTGCTGGAAAACAAATCTTCTCTCACGTTGCAGTTCTCTTGCAGACTGCATCTGGTTTCCTTCCAGGATTTCCCTGTATTTTTCTGTATTCATATTGGCCTCTACCTTCACAAGCCTTCTAGGGCCTGCTGCTGGGCCCACAGCACAGTGCAGCCACCACCATGCTTCAAGGTAAGGATGGTTTTTTTTTGATGTGCAGTGTTTGGCCAAACGTAGCATTTAGTCTGTTGGCAGAAAACTCAATTTAGGTTTCATCAGACCATAGAACCTTTCTTCCAACTGACTTCAGTCTCCCACATGCCTTCTGGCAAACTCTAGCTGAGATTTCATTTGAGTTTTTTCAACAGTGGCTTTCTCTTTGCCACTTTCCCATAAAGCTGCGACTGGTGAAGCACCCGAGTGACAGTCTCCCATCTCAGCCATTGAAGCTTGTAACTCCTCCAGAGGTGTCATAGGACTCTTGTTTGCTTCCTCACTAGTCTCCTTCTTGCACAGATGCTTAGTTTTTGAGACAGCCTGCTCTAGGCAGATTTACAGCTGTGCCAAATACTTTCCAATTCTTGGTGATTGACATAACCACTCCAAGGGGTATTCAGTGATTTGGAAATTTTCTTGTATCCATAACCTGACTTAAGCTTTTCATGTACCTGTTTGGCACAGCTTGTGTGCCGAAGGGCCTGTATTGTGTTGTAGGTTTTCTATGTTTCTGTTAACCTTTTTGTGGAGCTGCTTGGAGTGTTCTTTTGTCTTCGTGGTGTAGTTTTTACCAGGATCCTGACTCACCAGCAGTTGGACCTTCTCCAGGTGTACTTTACAACAATCAATTGAAACACCTTAACTGCACACAGGTGATCTCCTTTCAACTAGTTATGAGACTTCTAAAACCTATTGGCTGTACCAATGATGATTTGGTGTGTCATTAAAGGGGGTGATTATATTTCTAATTAATTTAGGTCCCTTTGTATAGTTAAATTACTGTATATATTTAAATTAATAAGTGATATATATATACACACACATGTATACTGAAATTTAGTTTTTTGTATATGTATTGCATTGTACTGCTGCTGTAAATTTAACAAATTTCATAACATTTGCAGGTGATATTAAACCTGATTCTCAATGATACCCCCTGAAGTTTGAAAAGTGATATTTTCAAGGATCTCCTTGTGGATCTTGCAGGGTTTTGCTGAAGAGATGGGTTTCATTCTTGTACTTTTGGTTAGTTCCGCTCCAGGATGTAGCTTGTTGGACATGATCTGCAATACTGCAGCAAGGAGGTTTGAGAAAATTGGTGAATTGATATCATTTTGCATCTCTCCATTAAGTTGCAGAGTCATGTATCTTGGAAGCAGCCCACTGAGCGGAACTGAACATTGGGCATTCAATTATTGTATTTGTGCCTTTCATGCTCATTTAATCTTTCTAGATTGTACCCCACACTTACATACTGTGGGCAATTTGCTCACCAACCCAAACTCTGTGGGAAGAAGCTAGAGCACTTAGAGGAAATGCATACAATTGCAGGGAGTACATACTCTATCCAGACAATCTCAGCGGTCAGGATTCTAGTGACCATGCACTGCCCCCAACTGATAGATCCATAGATTAGGATCCCAGTTAGCAGGCTCTTCTCAATTAAATTGTATTATATAACATTCTAAGACAGCTGAATTGAGAACAGTTTGCTTTAATCTCCATTGGTTGACAGCCGAAGGTTTTTGAGGAGTTTTAGTACTGATCAAGGAGAATGTCACAACGTCCTTCAAGCAGGTATCTTGGAGGGCTTATTTAGTAAGGCAGTCTGGGTAGAGGTAATTTATGTTGGTGCTGGAAGCGTGGCAACACTTTGAGGTTGCCCAGTACAATCCTTGCTAATTTGATTTGATTCAGCTAATGTCTGTCACTGTTTGGATGAACATGTGACGAATAAGCCAGTCTCTCAGGAATAAAAAGGCGCAATCATATGATGGTGTTATAGGTCTCCCAATAGCTAGCAGGGATGAATTTAATTTTCATAATGTTAACAAGGGCTTCCACATTGATGGAGCCTTAGATAGGGCAGAATTTGTTAAGAGTTCATTCAGGAGAGGTTTTCTTGACACAATATTGTACATATTGGACTGGAGAAGGGGCTATACAAACTTTGTCTTTGGAAGTGAGCTTGGCCAGCTAATCAGAATTTCAGTGACAGAACATTTTGAGAACAGTTGTTAGAAATTTACAAGTTTTCTGGTAGTTATGGATCAGAATAACATTGGGCTGACTTCAGGGGGAGGGTGAAAGTGTTAAATTGGGAAAGATTACAACCACATCGGGTAAATCTAAACATGATGTGGGAGTCGTTCAAAGGCAAGATGGTCAGAATTCAGAACCAGCACATTTCTGTGAGGAAGATGGCAAGGTGCAGGAACCTTGGATGATGGAAAGAGTTTGCAAACTTAGAAAAAGTGAAGTATATGAAAGGTTCAATAAGCCAAGATCAGATAGGGCTTTGGATGGATAGAAAGGAGACAGGAGAGAGCTTATAAAGTGAATTGGGAGGACTAAAAGATGTTGAGACAGTCCTTGGTGAGAAGGATTGAAGAGAATCCCAAGGCATTTTATACATATTTAAAAACAAGAATGTGTTGATAGCATGGTAGTTCAATGAAATCCTGACTCACTGCCCCCCCCCCCCCCCCCCCCCCGGGTGATCTCTGCTGCTGTCTGACTCTTTGACCATGTGCTTACCCAGACCCACTACTACAGCTATGTACTATGTATCCTTCCTGGGAACATCTTCATCACCATCTTGTACCACATGGTTTCCAGATTCATTTTCGTTCTCAAGCTATCCACCAGAAGAAGCAGGATCTCTCGGGGCCACCCATTTTAACTTTGCTTCCCATTCCCATTCCTACATGTCAGTCCATGGCCTCCTCTACTGTTACGATGAGGCCACACTCAGGTTGGAGCAACAACACCTTATGTTCCATCTGGGTAGCCACCAACCTGATGACATGAACATTGATTTTTCGAACTCCCAGTAATGTGCCCCTCCCCCTTCACCATTTTCCATCCCCTTTTCCCCTTCACCTCATCTTGCTTGCCTATCACCTCCCTCAGGTGCTCTTCCCCCATTTCTTTCTTACATGGTCTTCTGGCCTCTCCAATGAGATTCCCCTTTCTCCAGCCCTGTACCTCTTCCACCAATTAATTTCTCAGTTCTTTACTTTATCCCTCCCCCTCTGGTTTAACCTATCACCTTGTGTTTCTCTCTCCCCTCCCCCACCTTTTAAATCTACTACTCATTTTTTTTTCTCTAGTCCTGCTGAAGAGTCTTGGCCTGAAACGTCGACTGTACTTTTTATCCATTGATGTTGCCTGGCCTGCTGAGTTCCTCCAGCAATTTGTGTGTATTGCTTGGATTTCCAGCATCTGCAAATTTTCTCTTGTTTGTGACGAAGGATAGGTGGGACTACACAAAGACAAAGATGGGAATTTATAGTTGGAGCCAGAGGAAATGGGCAAGGTTTTAAACAAGTACATTTCATTGTCACTCACTGAGGAGTTTGTTAATACTCTAGGTCACGTTGATAATAAAGAGGTGGTGCTGACATTGGGGCTCTTGAAGAGCATTAAGATCAGTAAGTCTCATGGCCTAATGGAATCTGCTCAGGTTATGAGAGGCAAGAGAGCTTGTTGGAATCTTGACAGATATCTCTTTGGCCACAGAAGCCTGGAAAATAGCCAGTCTTGTTCCTCTGTTTAAGAAAGCCATTAAAAACAAACCAGGAAATTATACACCTAGTGGCCACTTTATTGGGTACACTTGTAACTAATAAAGTGGCCACTAAATGTTTGTTGATGCAAATATCTAATTGGTTTGATCTCATTTGGAGTATTTTGTGCAGTTCTGGTCACAACATTACAGGGCAGATGTGGAGACTTTGGAGAGGGTGTAGAATACCAGGATATTTGCATGGATTAGAAATTATTAACTGTAAGGAAAGGTTGTTCAAACTTGGAACATCTGAGAGTGAGGGGCAATTTTATAGAAGTACATAAAGCTATAAGATTTACAGGATAGATTTTTTTTTGGAAGAATACAGATATCACGTCCTACAGAGCATAGCTTTAAGCTGAAAAGGAAATGTTTAAAGGAGGTTTACATAGAATTTATTTTAACACGGACAGTGATAGGTACTGAGGGAGGTGGAAGTAGATATGATATTAACTTTTAAGTTGCATGTTTAAGAGAGGCACTTTAAGTAGGGTCTTGGAGGATATATACCTGTTGCAGGCAGATAAGTGGTTTAAATTGCCATTATGTTTGCTACTCATTGTGGGCTAAAAGGCCTGTTCCTGTGCAGTACACATCCATCATACGTCTTGGTGGATGGAATGTACATTACCACTCTGGGTAAGGTCGCTTTGGTGGGGAGGATCCTTGTAATTGGTGTTGGGTTGTCTACAAGGGACAAGACTGAGTTAAGCTTTCTTGCAGCAGCCTTTCTGTTACTGTTGTTTCAGGATGAAGCTGATGGGGATTATAGATGGTTTTGACAGTTGTCAGTCCAATAGGCTCCAGCACCAGTCATGATGTGGGTATTCTCCAATCTTTTGATGTTGAAGCTTGTATAAAGAAAGTTGTCAGAAATGTACTTTACCTATGACAAGATGATGGTTATGACGTGTGCTTCAGGCATTTTTGTTGTAAGTAAGGCTCAATGGAGTTGGCTTTCCCTATTCCTTGCTGGTTGCTCCTTAAGGTATTCTTAATTGGGTAACTACTGAGGCAATTATTAAAATATTGTATCTCTTTCTACTGCTGCAAAGTCAACACGGAAATGTCCTGATGTTTTACCGTTTGTTAACTGTATTTGAATTGCTCTCCTGCAGGAACAATTCTGATATTAAATGAAAATTGCTTTTAGCAGTGAATGGATGGCACAGTGCTCTTACCTCAACTCTGGTGACTTGAATTGAGTCTGGTGCTTGCTGGCTGTGGGTTTACCTCCTTAGGTGCTCTGTTTTCCTCCCACATCCCAGAGGTTTACTGGTGTAGATTTATTAGCTTCTGTCAGTTACTCCCAAGTGGTTGGTGAATAGGGATGGAGTTGATGGATATGAAAGAGAACAGATTACAGCAAAAAAGTGTGGAAATGGGAATGACTGTCTCTTATGTTTAAAAAAAATAGAAAAACTATTTATAAAATGTCCGTGACTCCTTTATACGTGGTATTGAGGTGACTTAAGTGTGTCAAAGGTCTTGGAATTACAAGTTTTAGTGTTTATTTCAAGTCATCCATGAGAGATTAAAGGGTAGTGTTGTTTAAAAGGATCTAGGTGTCCGTGTGCACAATTTTCTACAAATTAACACGCAAGCCCTGCGAGCTAATAGGAAACCATTTTGTACATTGATTTCTCTGGAGTGGATTTGAGTAAAAAAGTGAGGAAGTTCTTCTGAAATTAAATCAGAATCATGTTTAGTATTACTGGCATATGTCATGAAATTTGTTATTTTGCAATACATAATAATTTAAAAAACTCTTAAAGTCACAATAAGAGATATAATTTAAATAAGTAGTGCAAAAAGAGCAAAGCAAATTGAGGTACTATTCACGGACCCATCCATTCAGAAATTTGATGGCTCGGGAAGAAGCTGTTCCTGAAGCGTTGAGTGTCTGTTCAGGCTTCTGCTGTGCATCGCCTGGTGTATTTAACTTGCCTTTCTTGCCCTCAGTGTCAAGCAAAGATAGGTACCTGTGATGGAGTCTGTTCCTTGAGAGATAAAGCAAATTGGGCCTGTATTATCCTGAATTTAGAAGAATAAGGTTAAATTTTACTGAAGTGTACTGTTTTTCTGAGGCCTGGTAGTGTAGAAGCAGGCTTGTGCATCTTGTGGCTGGGTTCTTGGAGAAAAATTATGTTTTATAGTTGCATGTATTAGGTCAGAGCCTTAAAATTAGGGGTCAGTCCTTCTGGAAGATAGAATATTCTGTCACCTGGAATGAGGTGAATCTTTGGAATTTTTGTACTGGAGGATGGAGGCTCAATTACTGACTTTATCCAGGAGAGGAAATGATGGATTTTGACTGTCTTGGTTAATATAGAGAAATGGCACTGAGGTAGAAAATCAGCTGACATCTTGTTCTGCAATAGGACAGACACAAGCAGCCAAATGGTCTGCTCCTATTTGTTATGTTTGATTGTGGTTTGTAGCTGAGAACTGTTGAGTGAAGGAGCTATGTAAGCAAGCAGCTTGTGAAAGGATTTCAAACTGTGTTTTGACATTGTTGACAATACATCCTGCGAACACTGGGTGTGTAATAGAAATTGCTGTTTTATAAATGGGTGGGTGATGGAGACACAAGATCTAATTATAGTGTGAATATGTTACTGGGGTCATTCAGAAATAATCAGAAAATTTCCGGCTCTGAAGCCATTTTTTTAAATGACTGTTGTTATGATTTTTTTTCTGTGGTGCACCTTCTATGCATAAGCAGTTTTGATGGATGTATGCAAACTCCTTCCTTTCCTAATCTTTCTATTTTATTTTGTACTCTGGCATTTTTTTTTACAATCCCTGGTATTGATCCACCTTGTGCTGTCCATTGGTTTGTCTGTGATTTCAGTTTTCATTTTCCTTTGTTTATAATCTCTGAATTGATTAGTATAAAACTGCTAGACCGCAAGACCAACATTATTGTATTTCTGCAGCCAAGGACAATAACTTATTTCTGATTTATGGGATTTGGCTCAGTTCTTTTTAAATTAACTGTAGTAGAATTATAGGAACAAGCTGAGTTTGTTTTAAAATACTAACAATGTAACCAATGTCACTAATTTCCACGTGATCAATGCATTCTTCCTCCACTTAAATTTTTGCCTGTTTGTGAAGAATTCTGTCCAACAGTATATTTTACAATTTTATTGTTCAGTCAATGATATTTTTACTTGATACACTGAGAGTTGCGATGCGATGTGACGACTTTTTTGTCATTGTATGTTGTAGTTTGAATTGATGCAGGATAAAAAGATTTTAAGCTAAGCATTGTAGTGTGTGGTGATAAATGCCCTCAGGCTGGTGCATGAGTTAGTGCTCATGCCCCGATTCTGTCAAAATGGTCTGGAAGTAATCACTGAAGATGGACTCTTTTTGTTAGGATTCTGTACATCTCTCTTATAGTCGGCTTTGCAGAGCTTCTTGATGAACACTCAGCCTTCGCTGCAATTTTGGTGTCATTGATCATCAGACAGAAGCTGCCCAAAATGACTGTTAGCTTGAATTAACATAAAAACATTACAGAATTAGAAAAAAATAAAAACACAAAATGCTGGCAGAACTCAGCAGGCCAGACAGCATCTATGGGAGGAGGTAGTGACGACGTTTCAGGCCGAAACCCTTCATCAAGAGAATTAGAACCTTCACAGAATTGGAACCTGATTTTCAAGTTCCTTGAGGATCAGAGAAATATTGTGTTGCGGCAGGGTAGTGTGCCAGTTAGCATGATCCTATTGCAGCTTGGGGCTTTGGAGTTCAATTTCAGTACCCTCTGTAAGGAAGAATTTCCCATGTGTATGTGGGTTTCCTCCGGGTGCCTTGGTTTTCTCTCTCAGTCCAAAGGGTACCAATTTGTAGGTTGATCGGCTATTGTAAGTTATCCTGTGATTAGCTCGTGTTAAATTGATGAGCAGTGTAGCTCTTTGGGCTGGAGGGGCCTATTCCGCGCTGTATCTCTAAACAAATAAGCAAACAAATGTCTTAATCATGTAGTATCTGCATGAAGAAATTTTAGCAGTGCACTGTGGCTATCCACCTGACACTAAGTTAATCTATCACTGATCAGATTTGAGATAATTTTATCAATAGGTTGCATATTTCTGTGTCAGTCATTAATTCTGATTCTTTATTTTGCTCCTTTAGACAATTGTTAAAATTAAAACATTCATTTCTGATGCCTAGCGTAACTTGTTCTTTCTTGTCATTTGGACTCCTCTCAATGCCTGTTTCCATTTTTATGTTCAAGAATTTTAATGTGCTTAGTTAAAGATGCATAAAAAATTATCAATACATTCAGTGAAAGTGAGCAATGCAAAAAATTGTTGAGTGTTACAGCTGATAGTAGCTGCAGTCTTTTGTTTATTGGTAAAAGGTGGCAATAACCTATGTGCTCAAGAATAACAATGATATACTCTGAGATTGTGCAACAAAATTGCCTTTTAAATTGCTAAGTCAGTCGCTATGTTCAGAAAATTTATAAATTGTTTTCTTTGTGTTAATTAAGATGACTGGTATTGGTCCTTTAATTTCTCATTCATGACTAAATGTATTTCAGCTTATTTAGCCGGGGAAAAATTACCTAAATGGAGCAAGTCAGTTCTTTCATCTTCCTTTAATTTATTGCAAAATAAGCCCACTTGTATGTTAAGGGAAATACTTGGGAAAATACCCAGTTGCCATTGTTTTTCTGTGCAAACTTGCCCATTGAATTTCATAGCAGATGCATTCTGATGGTATGTTTGTGTCTTGTATTAAACATTTTATCTGTGAAAAGAAAATGATCCACCACAGTTATTCAACAGCGAAGCCAATGTTAGACACAAATAGGGAGGTGGCGTGCTGGGTGAATGAGCAAGGCTCCTGTGAAAGCAACAACAATTCTTTTTCAACTTCTTTTTAGTTACTCAATATTGTGGCTATAAGACTTGGACATGATGTTACAGTGTTATTGGGTTGGCAGTCAGAGTTGAGTCCCTTCTTCGCCATGTTCTCTCCAGTCCCAAGACACATGAATAGCTGCATTTTCTCTGATACACAAGGTTTGTTAATTTGGAAAGGAGAGCATCAGTGAAAAAGAATTTGAAGATCAGATTTCATAGGCGAAAGATGATGTGGAAGGGCTTCATTGGGATAATGGGACAAAGTGTGGTGCTTGGTGGGATTGGAGTAAACGCTGACAGATTAATTCATGCAGCTGGCCATGCTCATTGTGGCTCCCCAAGATGTAGTGTGTCAGAGAGAGTGCCTCTCTCGGAATATGCTGGAAGCTGGGAAATCTGACTGAAAGGACAGCAATGTTCCCAAGGGATATGTTTTGGCACTGTTGCTTTTGATTTGTGTTTATGACCTAGACTTGGGAATGCATGCTGCAGTTTTCTAATTTTGTGGATGACACATACCTTGGCAATATTGTAAACTGTGAGGAGGACGGTGATAGATTGCAGCAAGGTGTAAAGAGGTTGATGGAATGAGATGAAAATGTGATGTGGTGCAGTTTGGTACAAGAGTAGGAGAACTGGGAGAAGACAGCTTTAAAAGGGGTAAAGGAACTGAAGGATGTGTGCACAGATGATTCAGTGAAAGTGCATATTATCAAAGCTGTGAATAAGGCATACAAAGTTCTGCCCTTTATTGGGGCATAGATTATAAAAGCTGGAAGGCTGGCTGTAAGTTAATGAAACACTGATTCAGTATCAGTGTGAGTGTGTTCAATTTGTGTCATTGCCTTAGAGCAGGAATTCCCAACTTTTTTTAGGCCATGGATCCTTACCGTTAACTGAGAGGGGTCTATGGACACCAAGAGTCAGAAACCCTTGCCTTAGAGGAATGATGCCAGGTTGTTCTTAACAGTCAAGAGAATATTTGAGAATTATTCCAGGGTAATTAACTGCAGTATTCTTTTCCAACTTTCTTCTGTTCTTAGAATTATTTAGTATTGTTTCTGTTGAAATATCATCTACACCTTCAGACTTTGCTGTTATTCCTTACTGTGCAATGGAAGCTAACCTAAGCCACGATTTTAAAATATGATTTCAAAGAACAGGTGTCCTCTGCTTTACGAATGTTCACTTTACGCCACTTCACTTTTACAAAAGACCTGCATTAGTAACTTGTTTTCGCATTGCAAAGAGGATTTTCACTTTTACGAAAATTTTTCCCATATAAATTAATGATTCTTTGCTTTATGCTATTTCGGCACAAGAAAGGTTTCATAGGAACGCTCTACCTTTGTAAAGGGTGGGGTACCTGTACAGGGTAACATGGAGAGATTGAGATTGCCTTCTTTAGAGCACAAAAATATGAGGGGATGTAGAAGTACATAAAATGAGGGGTCTGGACTGAATGGATATTGGGAAGCGTTTTCTTTGGTGGAAGTGTTGAGGATTTGAGGTCACAGGTATAAAATTAAGGACGAGAATTAAGAGTCTCATGAGGAAAAATAAAATTAATGCAGTTTGGAATGTGAAATGTATTGCTTACAAATGTGGTGGAGGCAGCTTCCATTATGGCTTCCAAACCATTATGGCTACAATTCGGGGACTTAACTAATCTGTTGCTTTGGTAGAGAGCCATCATTGACAATAGGCTAAACGGCTCTCAATACTGTGGCCATTCTGTGAGCTCTAGGGTGCACAAGTATCGTGTTTTTTTTATTGGTTTATTATCAATGTTCACAATTTGCATGATAATACATGATAAAACCATATTTTATTATCCATTTGATGTTTCTTTTCAATCCCCATGTTATTACCTCATTCAAAGTTTAATTTTTGTATGTTGAAATGTTGCCCATCACTTTGGCAAAGTTGAATTACATTAACTTTTTTCATCCATAGCACTGCCATTTCAGTATCCTCTTCCAGTTCCCTCTAATTCTAATAATTATTTAGCATCTTCCTGTTGAAATACCTGTATCTTTACATTTGGCTGTGGTGACAACCTAAAAGGATTTTCTTTTAAATGTGATTATAAATTAATAAGAATTTATACAACAAATCAGTAGGAATTGTGGAAAGAGGCAGGGTGGAAGCCTATGAGTTTTTTTCATCTGTTGGGAGGGGGAAAGATGGGGATGTTATTGATTTTAAATAATAGAGGCAGAGAAAAAATGAAGGATATAGTACTGGAAATGTTGTAATTTCTAAGGTGGAATTGAAAATCATTACCCCTTCTAACTAACATTTCCATCAGTTGTATAATTCCGATTTAGTAGTCTAAAGGAATGAATATGGTTAGCACCTGCCACTTGAGTAAAATGTAGTTGAATTTTTTGAGTCAGAAGAACATTTTCACTGCCATGTTTTTAAATTAGTTTTTAGTAAGATCAGTGTTGTGCAAAACACTTAAGTCATGCAAAAGTGTAATAATGAGATTTGGTACCTCTGAGGACAGCAGGTACTCACATTCAATTGACTACTTCTGCTGGTTCTCTGTGCTCTCCTATTAAATTCCTTCTTCTCCAGTCCTGTATCTCTTTTACCAATGAACTTCCCAGCTCTTAACTTCACCCATCCCCCTCTCAGTTTCACCTTTCACCCTGTGTTTCTTCCTCACCTCCCCCACTTTCTTACTGACTTCTCATCTTTTTTTTCTCCAGTCCTGATGAAGGGTCTCAGCCAGAAACGTTGACTGTACTCTTTTCCATAGATGCTGCCTAAGTTCCTCCAGCATTTTGTGTGCGTTGCTCCAATTCTTCATCCCCTCTTGCATTTTAATTTTTTTTATTTCAGTCTGCACTGTAGCCTCATGAGCCTGAGGAACAACATCTTGTCTTCCATCTGTGTATTATGCAGCCCTCTGGACCTGATGTTGAATTTTGTGTTACCAGATGTGGCTATATTGTTTAGGCTTTCATTTTTCATTATTTGGATATAACTGCCATTTTAATATAATTGCTGTCATGACAGCTTTCAGTTGAACCCTATCAAAGAAATTCCTTAAACTCTTTATACCTCCTTCACTCCGTAGAAAACAGATTTGTCTTCTCACGTTTGCAGTTCAGATGAAGTGTCCTTAACTAGAAACAGTTTTGTTGTTTGTGGTTTGGGGCACTATTACTTTAAAAGTTGAATCTGCAAAATGGGTTAGGTAGCAAAGTTAAAATGTTAGTTTTCTATTTGGTTATTAAATCAAAAGTAATTATTGAAAGAACATTACATCTGCAATGTCTACAGCTATCTACCAACTTTGCGAAGATAAATCAAATCCCAGTGCCCAGGAGTGTGTAAAGATTGCTGTTTTTAAATGATTGTTTTTTTCAAAAATGATTCTTGGTATAGAAATAAAAAATGAAAGAAGAAACCATAAGTTCACATTGGAGAAGCCAGAGTATTTGCTTCCTGTGTATGAGCTTCTGTTGAAGTAATTTCTCATTGTTGAAAGGAAGCCAGTGTGCGAGAGGGTGAGAAAGGGAAGAGACTGCTATATATGGCACACCTGGAAGACAGTTTATTCAAAAGGGCAGACTACATCCCAGTTTCCTGATTAACTCTCCTTCAAAAATCAAAAAAAAGAATCAGTCATTAATATTTTTATCAGTTAACACAAGCTTCTCTGCAAGTCTACAGAACATGGTGGAAAGATCAGTTGGAAGTCCACCCACATCCATCATGCAAACTGTGTAAAGACCAAACTATTTAGCATTTATGTGTATTGCTGAGCATCCAATTTGGGAGGAAAATGCCTCTGTATAAAGGCGTGGCTTGGCAATTGGTAACTGCTAAATATGAATTCATTATACTTGTAACAAAAAGATTTGGAACCAACCTGAGTAAGGGAGATATTTACTGATTCAGTTGCAATTTTTGCTTGGTCATCTGTGCATGCATAAGGTACATTGCAGGTTGAAATGTGTTTTGCTGTTGTGTAACCGTTGAAAGGTGAACCCCGTATATAGAGTTAATAGCTCTATTAACGTTGATAACAATAGGATACTGGATGGCCTGTTTTTGCATTGGTGTTTTTTTGGCCATTTATTTTACTAATGTGCCTGGTTAAATCTGTGGTTGTTTGATTATATTTTAATGTGGTATTTATTCAAGGTTCTACCTAACCTTGGAAATAGTCTAGTTAGGAACAATTTGGGGGAACGGCTAAGAATCTGTGTTGGATTCTGATGTTTTTAATCTAAGGTTCTTTCAGAAGTCAGGAAAGAGGCACAAAACTTGTTGCTCTGTGATTGTTTTACCCAGCATTAAAAGAACAAAGCATTGTAAAACAGACAGTTATAGAGGGCTAGTAAATGAAAGGAGAGAGAAGCAAAAAAAAAAATGGTGATGTGTGGTCAACTCTTTTCACATCCGTAGATAAGAAACATTTATTTCAAAGTTACAGATGAGTCAACAAGTCGGGTGCCCCCTATTCAAATAATGCAGCATCAGAGCAGTTTCCAGACCTTTCCCAAATCCTACAAATGTAATCACTGGGGGATACCCAGAACAACAAGATGACCACTGGGAAATATGCTAAACAGTTACATGTACATAAATTGTTAGAAAAAATACAAGCAGGTGTGTAATTGGCAAGTTGCAAAGAAGATAACGGTTAAACAGTCAGTTGGAAATGGAGATTGGTATGACATGTTTTACTCTTTCAGCATGGCTTCATAACCGTATGTAGATGTGGCATTGGATAGGAGCTCTCTGGCCCTGCTGTAATACACTCCTGTGTGATGTGAATGTTCTGTTTCTGTTGCAATCTAGGATGTATTTCAGATGAAATTGAGCTTTCTTTTAGAAAAGAGTAAATGGAGAAATAAAAGCCATACAAGGTACATCTCGATAGGGTACCTTACAACAGAATGAATCTGCTTAAAGTTTAAAGGACAAATGAACTTAAAATGCAATGATTTGCAAGGGGATTGTTAAATGATTAGTGTTTATTCTCATACAACTCAATAGACTCGAGACTCAAACCACTAACCGAGTTTACAGCAATTATGCAGTGTTTATTAGTGTTATTTAAGTTGATGCAAGTGATTCTGGGTAATACTGAAGACTTTGCAATTTAGAAATTACTGAAGAAGAAAGTTGGGAAGTTGCAAGGCCTGCAAAGGTCACTAATGAAATCTTTGTGGAAACAGACTTTGTTTTCAATGTTGACAAGCTAAAACATTTGATGACGGGTACAAAATGTGGCCGCAATAGGCATTTTGATTCTCTGGCACTGACATGGAACTTGTACTCTTACTGGTGTGAGAATCATGCTCATTGATGACTTCTGTGGGTGATGAATTAATGAAATGGATTTGTTAGACTTTCAAACATAAGAGATATATAATTTTCCACAAGAAATTAGAGAAAAATTATTAAGGCGGAGTAGTGAATTTTTTTAGTATTTCACCTGGAGACTACCCAGTATTGTGCTGTAGGTTTCCTATGTTTCAATGTAGATGAATAATGTAGTAGTTTTGCCTCCACAATGAGATATACAACTGAAACTAGACAATGTTTTCAATTGGATGTAAAATAAAAATTATTGCCATTACTTTCAAGAGGAACAGATGTGTCCTGCATGGCCTCGTCAGTTTGTATCCCTCACCTCAATACAGAAATTATCTTTTTTTTAAAACACAATTGTTCAAGAGAATTTGCTGTATACAAATTGACTGCTGTTATTCCCTCCATTAACAATGAGAGCACTCAAAATTCATTAGTTTTGGTATTAAATGTTGTGACCTGAGATGGTGAAGTGATATTTGCATAGTGTTTTACTCTGTCTGCTATGCAGGCTTGCAGCAGAACACTAATCCTCCATCGTTTTCCCACACAGTGGTGACTTGCTTTTATGATATGAATCTGAAAAGTTGAAGTGCTTTGTCTAATAGGTGGTCAAGCTCTTGACATTCAATGATATTATCATTTCCTTTCTCCATGTTCAAAAATAATCCTGTAAATAATGCAAATAAGTTATTTATTTGTTAGGTTTGAACTTAGAGCAGGTGGTCAGCATTCAGATTTTAGTGTTGTCTCATTAATTTAGTGTGAAGATTTTCCAGAAAAAAATTGAATGTTGTCAGTGCATGCAGTTTAAGAGCACAATTAATACCCATTTTCCTTTGAGAGTGAAAAATCAGATGAGGGGTCTCAGCCCAAATGTCAACTGTTTATTCCTCTCCATGGACGCTGCCTGACCTGCTGAGATCCTCTCGCATTTTTTGTGTTGCTCCAGATTTCTAGCATTTACAGAGTCTCGTGTTCAGATTGATAGTTAAAATATTTTTAAATTAAAAATTGGATGAGTATATGAATACATTGGATTAAATATTCTATACTTAGACAATTTAAAACTTTGTTTAACAATAATTCTTAAGTTAGTGGGACCGTGGGAGAATTGCAAACAATTACATTTGGGAAAAAAAACTTTACAGGGTGGAGAATGGATAACGTCTTTACTAAACAGAGGTTTGGTGGTATCTATCACAGATTGAGTTGTGTTACATGCCTGCATTGTGATTAATTGTTCTTATGCACGAGAGGGAGTATCATAGTAATGAGAATAGCTTCAGTGCAGGATGCAGTAGAATGTGCCATAATCTTAATTCACAATGTTGCTATTGGTGACTAATTCTGTAAAGGTTAACTTGGAGGTCAAGTTGGTAGTAAGGAAGGCAAATGCAATGTTAGCCTTCATTTCAAGAGGACTAGAAAATAAAAGCAAGGATGTAATGCTGAGGTTTTATAGGCATTGGTCAGACCATATTTGAAGTATTGTGGGCAGTTTTGGGCCCCTTATCAAAGAAGAGTTGGTCTTGGTTAGGGATCCTGGACCAAGGGAGGTTCAAGAGAATAGCTCCAGGAATGAAAGGAGTACAGTATAAGAAGTATTCAATAGCTTTGAGTCTGTACTCTCTGGAGTTTAGATGAATGAGGGGTATCTGATTGAAACCTATTGGAAATTGAAAGGTCTGGATGGAGTGGATGTGGTGAAGATGTTTCCTATAGCGCGGGACTCTAGGACAAAATAGAGGGAAATTCCCTTCAGAATAGAGGGACGTCCATTTAAAACAGATGAAGAAAATTTTCAGTAGCCAAAGGATGGTGAATCTGTGAAATCATTGATGGCTGTATTTAAGAAGGTGGTTGATAAATTCCTGATTAATCAGGTTGTCAAAGGTTACAGAGAAGATTGACTGTGGCTGAGTGCTAATAAATCAGCTATGATGGGATTTCAGAGCAGATTTGATGGGCAAAATGGCCTAATTTTGCTCCTATGTCTTGTAGACTAAACACTCAAATTACAAATTTAGAATCAAATGTTGTTTAAACCAAGTAAGGAAAGCAGATTTTATTTGAAGGACATCAGTGAACCAGATGGGTTTTTACAGCAATTCAATAATTTAATGGCTGCCGTTATGAAGCCCAGTTTGAATTCCAGATTTATGGGATTACTTGGCCAGAATTTATTTGTGGATGCATACTCAAAGAACAATGCAGTACAGTACAGGCCATTCGGCCCACAATGTTGTGCCAGTCCTTAAACCCTGCCTCCCATATAACCCTCCACCTTAAATTTCTCCATATACCTTACAAAATAAACTTATTATCAAAGTATATTTGTCACCTGAGATTAATTTTCTTGTGGGCATTCATAGTAAATACAAGAAACAAGAGAATAAGGACTCCACCCAACAGGATGGACAATAACCAATGTGCAAAAAAATAAACTGCAAATATAAAAAGAGGAAAAATAATAATAACAGATAAATAAGCAATAAGTATGAAGAGTCCTTGAAAGTGAGTCCATTGGTTGTTGGAGCAGTTCAGTGATGGGTTGAATGAAGCTGAGTGAAGTTCATGAAAGCTACCAGTCTAGTTCCCGGCTTAAAATTGCTGCTGCGGGGGTGGGGGGCATGGAAATTGGTTGTGTGGTGGTAGAGAATATAAATTAGGAAAGGGACCATATCTCTGGTCTGGATTTGTGATTTCAGTTGCAACAGCTGGGCTCCTGCTCTGAATAAGATTAGTTTAAAAAAAAACAGCACTGGCTTGAAGTTGAACATGTGCTGTAAGAGTACATGTGCTGTCTGTAAATCAATTTGTCCTCTGGATCCATCCATGAATGGTGCAATTGACAGTATCATCTTGCTTTTTTTTCTTATTGTGGGCTTCAATTGGCAGTCCTTCATTTGAGAATTTTATATGAAGAATCATGTTACATTAATGAAATTAACTGCAGTTTAGTTGTGGGTTAACTTCTGAAATAGTTAAATTTAGATTGTTCTTGGGTTATAAACACCCAACATATGAATATTGTACATATAACCAAGCTCCCTTGATAGTAATTTCAGAAGACCTGTTATGTACAAATATTCATTCCTGTTAATGGCAGAACTAGTTTCCTTTTTCTCACCATTTGGAGTAATTTTCTCAGTCTGGTTTATTTTTGATGTCTTTCATTCTGAAACTGATGGTATGGTTATAGTGAGTGATTTTGTTTATATTCTGAGTTGGGGACAAAATCAACTTGTGTTTATAAAGTCACAGCATGTTCAAAACCAGCTGACATCTGTAGTTAAAAGTAAGTTCAAGCTTTCACTGTACCTTACTGGACACTCCCTGTACAAATAGTAATTAAAATAAAAGTTAAATTGGTTTCAGTCCAGGAGTGGTTGTCATACATATTTGCATAAGTGGTGATGAATGGAAAACAATTTGGTTAATCATCGAGCTCTGAATTTGCAGGAAAACTACCTGTGTCACAGTGAGCAGAAAGAGGTTTCAATCTTTGTAAACTTATATATAAGTTTCCTTTTTTGACTTGAAATGTTTTCCATTTTTCCTGAAGTAGTATGAATGTAACAGTAAAATGGCAGGAATTGTTTGGCCAGTATTTTGTTTAACTTGTCCTGGAAGCTGGGGCAGATGCAGTTAATTTTTATCCTGTCTATTAATGCATTTAAAAACTAAAATTCTAACCATTCAGAATAATTGTAGATGATCTATTCTTGTCTCATCGCTTCTGCGTTAGTTTTCCATAACTACAGTGCCATGGTAGTGTCGCGGTTAGCGTGCCACTTTTACAGTAGCAGCTTCGGAGTTTGGGGTATGATTCCGACATCAACTATAAGGAGTTTCTATGTTCTCGGGATTTCTCCAGGTCCTCTGATTTCCTCCCATAGTCCAAAGGTATAGGTTAATTAGTCACTGTAAATTGTGCTGTGATTAGGCTAACATTAAATTGGGTTGGTGGGTGGTATATATTCTGTGCTGTATCTCTAAATAAATAAAACCCCTCAATTCCTTGACCCTTCAAATATGTATCTCTGCTGCAAATGTATCTAATGACTTGTCATCCACCATCTTGAGGTTCAGAAAACTCTTAGATATTCACTGTCCTCAGGGAAAAAAAATTATGAACTTGAGTTTTATATGACCAAGTTCTCTTTTTTTGCAGTTTGTAACTTTCTCACCAGTGTAAACATAGTATCTGCCTAGTCATGCCACCTACAACCTCATTTTTATGAATGAGGTTATGAGGAATCCGGACCCAAATTAACTAGTCTCTTTTGATGGGGGCAACTTTCTCATCCCAGAGTTTAACTCAGTGAATATTCTCTGGACTGCCCTCAATGTTACTACATTTGTTTTTTTTTTTGGTTAGGGTGGACCAAACCTGTGCACAGTATTCAAGGTGTGTCCTCACCAAACCTTTACAACTGTAACAAAACCTCCCTATTATTAAACTCCAAACCCTTTGCAACAAAGACTAATGTGGTGTTTGCCTCCTTAACTACTTGTTGGACCTGCCTGTTAAATTATGATTCACTTGAACACCGAGATTCCTCTGAACTTCACTCATTGACAGTCAATTTCCCTTTAAATCAGAGGTTCCCAGCCTGGGGTCCACAACCCCTAAATGGTATTGGTCCATGACATTAAAAAAAGGTTGGGAACCCCTGCATTAGATGGTTGATATTTTGATTCATTTTACTGAGAGGCACAAACTTTCACTTCTCCACATTAAGCTCCATTTGCCTGAGTTTTCAATTTAAGAAGAGTAGAGTCACTGCTTTGCAGTGCCAGAGGCATGGCTTCAATCCTAATCTGCATGGATTCTGCACATTTTCCTTGTGAATCCATGGTTTCCTTTATTTGCTGTGGATTCTTCCCACAGTCCAAAAACATTAAGATTGTTAGGTTAATTGGCCACTGTAATTTGTCATTAATTTGTAGACAAATTGAGAAACCTGGATGAGTTGATGAAATAATAGGATCAATGAAAGATTGCTGTAAATGTGTAGTTGATGGTCAGCACAAAGTCATTGGGCTGAAGAGCCTAACTGCAACAAGGTAGCATGTTTTAAAGAATAGGGGCTATGGTATTTTCTATATCATCTATTTTGATAGTTTATGAAATTATTCCTGAAATTGCATTATTTCAATTGTCATCTCATTATGGGAAGGATGTGGAACTTTTAGAGACAGTGCAAAGGAGATTCACCAGGATGATGCCTAAATTAGAGAGCATGTCTTGGGTGGAATGTCTGAGAAAACTAGGGCTTCTCTCTTTGGAGTGAAGGAGGTTGAAAGGAGAGTTGACAGAGGTGTATGAGATGATTAGAGGCATTGGTAGTGCCTTTTTTTCAGGACAACAATGGTTACTATGAGGAGACATACTTTTAAGATGCTTGGAAGAAACTCCAGGGGGTGACAGGTGGGGTTTGTTCACACTATTTGCAAGGAATTCCCTGCCAAGAGTGGTAAGAGACTCTTGAATTAGGCACATGGATGATAGAAATATTGAAGGCTCTGTGATCTTGGAGTAGATTAAAAGTTTGCATAACATCAGAATCAGGTTTATTATCACTTGTGTATTTTGTGAAATTTGCTTTGCGGCAGCAGTTCCATGCAATGCATATATTACTGTAAATTACAGTAAGTTTATACAAAAAAAGTGGTGCAAAAAATAGCAAAGGTAATGTTTATGGATTCATGGACCTTTCAGAAATCTGATAGTGCAGTGGAAGAATTTGAGTGTCTCTCTTTAGGCACCTGTACCACCTCCCTAATGTTAGTAATGAGAAGAGGGTATATCCTGGGTGGTGGCAGTCCTTAATGGTGGATGCTACTTCTTCGAGGCATCGCCTTTTGATGCTCGGGAGGCCAAAGGGTCTGTACTATTCAGTACTGTTCTCTGTTATAGAAATCTTGTTGGACAAAATGATTGTAATTAATCGGCTTGGATTTCTTGCTCATTTGCTGACCCCTCCTACAGAGGGATGGAAGTTCCCTTTCTAATTCACTGAAGGTTTGAAACATCAGTGGTGCCCCCTGGCTCTCAGAATGATTGACAGATATTGATGTTAGGTTGCAGAAAGGATAAAAGGTGCTGTTAAAGGCAAGAAAAAGTTTAATGAGTTAAAGACTGTGGTGGAGTTGAGTGTGATCCTATGTCTGGGCTTGCTGCTTGGGCTGCAATGGGAGTGGAGTTTCTGTATGATGTCATTCCACTTTGCAGATGCTGACTTGCCCACTGCAGTGCTTTGTGTGATTGGTTCTATAATAACACAATATGCTGTAACTAGGCGGTTGCCTAAACATTTTGTGTAATTGGGTTTCAGGACATTGATTTCTGATAAGGTTGTTAATCTAGTTAAGTTACTGAGTGAGGTGATACAGGAAAAGGGAAAAACTGCTCTGCAAGTATAAACGTATACTGCATGAGCGGATGTACCTTAAGTGAAATATACTTGTTCATGTAAGTTTGTAATTTTATGTTGAAATTTATTTTCTTGAACTCCGAAAATGTGAAGACAAAACATTCCATAGAAAATGAAACAAGCACTGAAAAATGTAATCATGATTTGGAAATGCTGATACTGGCCATTGTGATGCTGGTATTTCTTTGAAATCACAAGATGAACCCGTCTATTTTCGGAGGACTTTGGACTTGACAGATGTGTTCTACAAAACAAAAGCAAGGACCTTTTTTTTTGGAAAATGCAAGCTCTCCTTTCAGTGTAATGAAATTTTTTCCACTTTTGTTGGACATGAGTCAACTGTGCTATTTTTGTATCTCAAGTCTCAAACAAAGGAAAGCTGTTAGGGACAAGGGACAATTTAGATTAAAATAAGTTACTTTTTCCTTTCTGTATAATTTTGCATTCTTTTTCCTGCTGCTTGCTTTGCCTTTGTTTCCCAGGGCTGCCTGTGTAGTTTCTCCCTGCTGACTCTTGCATTGCCTTGGTTTCATTATCCTGTTTCATTATCTAATTGTTTAGTTTTATCTCTTTTGGCATACCATCACTTAACTGAGTCATTTTTATTCAATGCTATTTTTATCTATATCAGTATCAGTCGGCGGCATGGTACTATTGTCGCCTGACATAGCACTATTATGGAGCCAACTGAAAGATGGGTTCAGTTCCTGCTACTGTCTGTAATGTGGGTTTCCTCCAAGTGTCCAGTTTCCTCCCACATTCCAAGCATACATTTAGGGTTGGTCGTGGGCATGCTATGTTGATGCCCGATGTGGGCTGCCCTCAGGTCATTATTGGACTGTGGTTATTGACACAAATGATGCATGTTTCAATGTATATGTGACAAACAATATTTAATCTTTAAATCATAGCTTATTTTCTTCGTCATTGACATTTTCCTTGGACATAAACCAGATCTGATAATATGCCGATGTCTGAGCCGTTACAGCCATCTGGGAATAGTTAGGTTTGATGTTTCACTCCTGAGTAAAGACATTTCTCAATTTTAAATGGCTGACCCCTTATTCTGATCCATTTAAGCACATCATTCAGATCATTCATATAGATGACAAACAACAGCAGACCCAGCACCAGTCTGTGTGGCATTCTGCTCGTCAGACCTCCTGCCAGAGAGGCAACCCTTTACTACCATCCTCTGGCTTCTCTCACAAAGCCAATGTCTAATCCAATTTACTACCTTCAGTGTGTGCTGAACTATTATTCTTCTTAGTCCCATCATCCTGTACCAGGAGTTAAACACTTTGGATCCCTCCCATCCATGTACTTATACAAATTTAAATGTTGAAATTGAGCCCCATCCATCACTTCCACTGGCAACTTGTTCTACACTCTCACTACCCTCTGAGTGAAGAGGCTACCCCTCATTCTGAGTCTTCTCTGAGTAAAGACTCATTTTACCTTTATTACTCTCCATTTATATATACCTTGAGAAATTCTCAGTCCATTTTGGTTTTTGCAATTTTATTCATGTTCCTTCTTGCTTTTCAATATTGTAGCCTTCAGATTTGCAATTTTCTATCTACCTTTTTGATCTTTTGTTTGTATTGTTTACCTTGCTGTAGAGTCTATGGATGCAAATCTACTAACAAGACAAGCAAAGCAATGTCAGTTTCCTTTCTCAGTCCAACAAGGTTATTGTGACACTAGTACAGCTCAGGACATTGGAGTTCATTTCTGGCATCCTCTGTAAACAAGCTTGCACATTCCTTCCTGTGTGTGCATGGGTTTCCTTCGGGTGCTCTAGTTTCCTCCCACTGTCCAAAGATGTGCAGGTTACAAGGTTAATTCGTCCCTGTAAATTGTCCAGTGAAAACAGGGCAGAGGAGTTCCAAAACTCGTCCAACTAACCTGGGTGCAAGGCTGGATCACTCTGAGTGCTGAGCTGATTTAGAGAGGTCAAGGTGGCTTCTGCAGTGAAATCTAGGTCCAAAGTGAATTGCTGGGTGGTGCATTCTTGGCCCAGAGCAATGTGCTGTGGTGGAGCCTGGGCCCTAGTGTGAGGTACAATTCGCTGATCGGACAATTTAAATGCTGGCCTGGGTAGTCTGGGGCTCCCCTCTCCATGACACTAAAGCTGTGAGACTGCCACTTGGCTGCTGCACTTCGTGTCTGCAAATTTTGTGGTGATTTGCCCTGCTAATATGATGAACTGAATACTGAGGCTTTGGGCCTACTCTGGGGATTTTGATAAAATAACTCAATTTGGTTGGGAATGCTATTGTTGCTGGTTTCTATTGTTTGCATGATCTGTGCTTTTTTTCCCCCTCTGGGGTTGCTCTTTATTTTTTTAATTGGATTCTTTCAGGTTTCTTGCTCTTCACTTGCCTGACATCAAACAAATCTCAGGGTTGTATAATTTGTACATTATTTGATAATAAATGTACTTTGGATTAGGCTAGGATTAAATCGGGTTGCTGGCCGGTGCGGCTCAAAGGGCTGGAAGGGCCTGTTACGTACGTGTTGTATTGCTAAATAAATACATAACGTGTGTTGCGTTTTGTTATGGAAATCTATTATTCCGCAGGCAGAGGATGATTCAAGGAGGTCCTCGAAGCCTCCTGCGTGGGGTAAAGGGAGTGGTGAGGGGGGTTACATTTTTACTGCTGGATATCAGTGGACTGTGATGACTCAAAAGTGCAGACAGAGCATTTGGAATGGGCATTGAATATGTGAATCCATACATTAGGAGTACGGAAGCTCATTTAAAAAGGTGGAAGACATGCACCACCTCCCAAAGCACAAAGCTGAACCAACCTCTACATTATTCCTTTCCATAGATGCTGCCTGGCCTGCTCAATTCCTCCGGTATGAGCTTCTGCCAATGCAGGAAATGTAGAGCCTTATCCTCAATGCTGGAGGAACCCAGCATGTTGGGAAACATCTATGGAGGGATAAATTGTATTCCATGTGCATTATCTTTGCCTATTCACTTACCCTGTTTTTTGGTTGGTGGTTTTGGTTTAGTTTGATTCTTTTGTTGAGAAGTTAGTGAAATGTGGGTTGACTTGATGGACCATTTATGCAAAATAGTGTTGGAGTAATTGAGTTGCTGATTGAATGATGCTTGAACAGTTACAGACACAAATGTTTTCTGTCAAGTTTTACAGCTCTCTTAACTGATGGATTGTATCAGAAATTTTAAGGTCATGAATTTCAAGTAATTTTACTTTCATTCATTTCAAAAGTACTAGAAATTAAGAACAAGGCTTTAATAGATATCATGTTAAGGCTTTGATCAGATCACACTTGGAGGAAGTATTGTGACCAGTTCTGGACCCCTTATCTAAGAAAGGATGTACTGGCATTGGAGAAGATCCAGAGAAGGTTCATGAGATTGATTCCGGGAATGAAAGGGTTAACATGTGAGGAGCGTTTGATGGCCCTGCGTCTGTACTTGTTGGAGTTTAGAGGAATGAAGGGGGTTCTCATTGAAACCTATCGAATATTGAAAGGGTTAGAATGGATGTGGAGAGGATGTTTGTTATACTGGGGGAGTCTAGGACCAATTGTCACAGCTTCAGGACAGAGGGACATCCATTCAGAACAGAGATTAGGAGGAATTTTTTTAGCCAGAGAGTGGTGGAAATTCATTGCCACAGATGGCTGTGGATGCCAGGTCATCAAATATATTTAAAGTGGAGGTTGATAGGTTCTTGATTAGTCAGTGTGTCAAAGGTTATGGGGAGAAGGCAGGAGGATGCAGTGAACAGGGATGATGGATCAGCCATGCTGGAATGGTGGAGTATACTATATGGGCCAAATGGCCTAATTCTGCTCCAATGTCTTAAGGTCTTGAGTGTTAGCAGTTTACTGAGAACTGATTCATCTGGAAAAATTACCTGAGACATTGCTGACTCTGATGTTGTAAAGATGAATTAAGAAGAATAATTAAAATTACAATCTTTTGAAAAATAAGGTCAGGCAAGTAAGCCTCAACTGATGAGCTGAGCAGTTAATTTGGTTGAGTTAGTTCACATCACTTTTTCATTTCCTTTGTTCATATTTTATTCAGATATACGGGGGGGGGGGACAAACTATTGATGGAAAAGTTAACCCAAGTTTATTCAGGATATGGTGGCTCATCTTCATGGGTGTCTAACTATGGAAAATACATGTAGCAGGTCTCCAGGCTCTCCTTTGTATCAAGAATAAAGGTGATTATTGTACAGCTGTTTAGCACATCAACTCTGTTCCTTATCACAGTGGGATTGATTTGGTAATTTTCCCACCAATTGTGCATGGTGTCCAGTTATTGCTGTTTAGGGAATTCACTGTTGACTTTGAGACAGGTCAGTTTTATGTGGGCAATTTGGTTTTGTGTGCAGCTTATATACTCAGTAAACAATTCATGTTTGCTTTTGGAGTAAATAAACTTCCATTTGTTGCAATGTAAACTGTTGGCTGCAAGTTTTGATGTAAATTTGGTCCTGCCTTCAACACATTGGTGTCAATGTTTTGGTACGCCACTTAGTAAGTAAAGCCTGTGGCTGATGGTGCAGTTTGTGAATAATTGCTGTTTTCATTTGTATCTGTACTAGTTTCCGTTATCAACAGATGATTCTTGAGCTGCTTTCATTCTCTGCTCTCAGAGAATTGAGTACCAAGCACCGTTTTTATAGTCGACATACGTTTTCTGATGCAAGACTGAGTGATACATTAAAATATTGGGAATTCTACAGAAATCAACCTCACAGTTATTAAGGAGGCAGAAAATTAATTGTGAGAAAACTGTCAAATATCTAAAACAGCAATGATGAAACCTCAGCCATGATAAACCTTTCATAAAACCAATGAATTGGTTTAATTACATCCAATTTCTGTGGATGCATAAAATGTATGAAGATAGCTTAGGTAAGTGTGGTACCCATGGTCATTGAGACTGGGGAATTCGCAGCAAGAGGCAAAGAAATGGCAGCTAAGTCAGTACTTCATATTAGGCTTCATTGTGGAGGACAACAAATTTATCGCAAAGATTGAAACTGCATGAACAAGGTAGAACAAAGTCACTAGGTTCTGGTGGCTTGTACCCTGTGGTTTTAAACAAAGTGCCATAAGGTGTCTGATCAGTCATAGAAGAAGTGCCAGTAATTCAGAGAAAATGGATGTAATTAAACCAATTCAGTGGTTTTATGAAAGGTTTATCATGGCTGAAGTTTTTTGAAGATGTAATTAGCAAAGAAACCTGCAGATGTAGTAATTTTTTTTAGTCAAGGTTCCACACAAAAAGCTGGTGGATCAAGAAAAATCTCAGGACATTAGGGGGAAGCATGATGGAATGGACTGAATGGGTTATTGCATTGAAGACAAAACAAACTAGTCATTTTCTGGCTGGCTGAATGTTATTAGTGCAATGCTCCAAGGATGCCTTGTTAACCAGTTATTTATGATTAATATTAATGACTTGAAGTAGAATGTAAAATTTCCATAGTTGCTGTTGACTGGAGAATTGATTGGATGGTATGCTTTGTTGAGAATTTATGGACTATGAAACCTTGGGAAGAAACCCGTTGAATGGGGAAGGTATGAGTCCATGCATTTTTTTTGATGAGAGGAATCAGAAAGCAGACTATTATCTAAATGGAGAAAGATGGCAGATGAGTGAAGTACAGAGGGATTTATTCTCATTTAGGAATTGCAAAATATGCAAGTGCAGCATTTGGTTAGGAAGGCAGAGGGCGTGTGGTTTTTGTCACAGACATTAGAATTTAGAAATAAGTTTTGTTACAGTTGTACATGTAATTCTCTCACGGGGGTTGAAGGCAAACTTGGCTTGTTAGCTAATTCTGCTAACAGTCACATGACTCATCTGTGAGATGGTCACCTTCTGTAAGCAACACACGTCTAGGGTTGGTATGACTTGGGTTCAACAAAACAGGAAAATTGGAATGTTCTGGGATGGGACGTGATTTGTAATGAATGCTTGGAGTGTTAATACTGCTCTGTGCAAAGTTATCATTCGCCAGAAAAATAACAGGTTATACACTAGTATAAAATTACAAAGGAAATTTATTTGCCAATATTTCAATTTTAACAAGAAAAGAAAAATTAAAGGGCACATTATGGTTAAACCAGTCCAAGTTTGCGCACAAACAGTGGAGCTCATTTCTGAAGTAGTCGGGATGCTTTGCTTGATTACTTGTGCTGAACCCATGTTCTGTTAGAAGGACACCAGCCTCAGTTTGAACTTTCCTCGACCATCTTGAAGGAACTGGTTAACTCAGGAGTATTGTCACTTCCTTCTTGGGACCATTTTTCTGCAGAAGGACTTCTTACAACAGCGTCTCTCCTTTGAGTGGTATTCTGTGAGCATCTTCCCTTGTGTTCTACTCAGCAGCCACTGCCAAAAGACCCCAAACCAGCTGACTGTTCTTCAGAAATCTGATCCCACCCAACTCTCTCAAATCTTCCATTGCATCCCACTGGACAGAAAGGTACAACATGTACCAGGACAAATGTGATTGGCTGCCACAGCATTCCTAAGTTGGGCAAAATGACTGTAGCTTCTAACAAACTGCTTTAAGGAGTTGGAGCTGGAACTGGATGAACTCCAAATCATTTGTGAGGCTGAAGGGGTGATAGATAGACATATAGAGAGATAGTTATACCTAAGGTGCAGGACAGTGGAAACTGGGTGACAGTCAGGAAAGGGAAAGGGGTTAAGGAGCCAGGTGCAGAGTACCCTGCAGTCATCCCACTCAACAACAGTATCACTTGAAGTCATAGTGGTTGGGTATCCGGTGTGACTAGTGTCCTGAGCTGCATATATTTCAATGCAAGAAGTATCGTAGGAAAGGCGAATGAAGATGAGGTAGCTGGTTTACAAACAGAGGCAATGTGTAGTGAGGAGAGGCTGTTGATGGGGCAGAGTTGCAGACAACAGTATGAGTTGCAATGTAAAAGTCAGACAAAATTGAAAAGGGTGAATACAGGATTGAAGGTGTTATATTTGAATGCACACAGTATATGGAATAAGGTCGATGAACTTGTAGCATAGTTGGTGATTTGCATGTATGATGTAGGCATCACTGATTCATGGCTGAAAGAAAATTATAGCTGGGAGCTTAATATCCAAGGACACACATTGTATCAAAAAGACAGGCAGGAAGGCAAAGGGAACGGTGTTGCTTTGTTGGTTTTAAATAAAATTGAAATCATTAGAAAGAGGTAACGTCAGGTTGGAAAATGTTGAATCATTATGGATAGAACTAAGGAACTGCAAGGATAAAAAGACCCTGATGGGAGTTGTATACAGACCCACAAACAATAGTAAGGATGTGATGTACGAATTATAATGGGAGATAGAAAATACTTGCCAAAAGGGCAATGATACAATAGTCATGAGGGATTTCAATATGCAAGTAGACTGGGAAAATCAGGTTGGTGCTGGATTCCAAGAGGGGGAATTTCTAGAATGCCTATGAGATGGCTTTTTAGAGCAGCTCACAGTTGGGCCCACTAAGAGATCAGCTGTTCTCGATTGGGTGTTGTGCAATGGACCAGAATTGATCAAAGAGCTTAAGGTAAAAGAACCCTAAGGGGAAAGTGATCATAATATGATCAAATTCACCCTGAAATTTGAGAAGGAGAAACTAAAGTCAGATCAATATTACGGTGGAGTAAAGGAAATTACAGAGGCCAAAATTGATTGGAAAAGACCACTGGCAAGGATGATGATTGAGCAGCAATAGCTGGAACTTCTGAAAGCAATTCAGAAGGCACAGGATATATACATCCCAAAGAGGAAGAGGTCTTCTAAAGACAAGATGACATTGTGTTGACCGTGGCTAACAAGAGAAATCAAAGCCAACATTAAAGCCAAAGAGAGGGTATATAATAGAGCAGAAGTTAGAGGATTGGGAAGCTTTTAAAAACCAGAGGTAGAGTTGATGGCTTTGTTGCAAAGTTTGTAGACAGTATGAAGATATGTGGAGGGGCAGGGAGTTTTGAGGAAGTAGAGAGGCTACAAAAGGACTTAGATTAGGCGAATAGGCAAAGAAATAGTTGATGGAATAGAGTATCAGGAAGTGTATAATGTACTTTAGTGGAAGAAATGAAAGTGTTGACTATTTTCTAAATGGAGAGAAAATACAGAAAACTGATGCACAAAGGGACTTAGGAGTCTTGTGCAGGATTTCTGAAAGGTGAATTTGCAGTTTGAGTCTGTGGTGAAGAAGGCAAATGTAATATTAGCATTCGTTTCAAGAGGACTAGGATATAAAAGCAAGGATGTAATGTTGGACTTTATAAAGAACTGGTGAGGCCTCACGGAGTATTGTGTGCAGTTTTGGGCCCCTTAGAAGGGATGTGCTGAAACTGGAGAGGGTTCAATGGAGTTTCATGGGAGTGATTCCAGGATTGAATGGCCTGTCATATGAAGTGTGTTTGATGGCTCTGGGCCTGTATTCAATAGAATTCAGAAGAATGAGGGATGACCTTACTGAAACCTATCAAAGCCTTTTGCCTTTCAATAGTGGATGTAGAGAGGATGCTTTCTATGGTGGGAGAGTCTAAAACCAGAGGAGATAGCTTCAAAATAGAGAGCATCCTTTTGGAATGGAGATGAGGAGGAATACCTTTCGCCAGTGAGTGGTGAATCTGTGGAATTCATTGCTACAGGCTGCTGTGGAGGTCACGTCTTCATGCATATTTAAAGCAGAGGTTGATGGATTCTTGATTAGTCAGGGCATGAAGGAATGCGGGAAGAAGGCATGAGATCGGGGTTGAGAGGAAAATTGTATCAGCCATGATGAAATGATGGAGCAGACTCGATGGGCCAAATGGCCTAATTCTGCTCCTGTGTCTTATGGTCTTATTTTGTATTATGTAGTATTATGTTTGTTACAGCTTGAAGTATTAATACAATTTTCAATCTAAGTTTATACTGGTATGAGTTAAATTATTGCTTCCTGGCGGACAATAAATTTGCATGGGTGCCTGTATTTGCACAGGTAATTGTTGTATTTTTCCCTTAAAATAAACATACAAACTTTCATGTTTTGTGTTTACTTGAATCGTATATATCCTAGAGCCGTTTATTTATTGATAAGTCATTGTTCTTGTGCATTGCAGAGTTATGTTACTTTTAGCTTGTATTCACAGTAATAGCTAACTCATTACAAGCCTACTCTGAGAGGGTTACGTATGCATAGATTTCTGTACTGATTTTGTTCATTTATAGTCAATCAAAAGAGCAAAGCGGTGTACACTATATGATTTCTTCTGATTACTGAGGAGCTCTTACAGTTTTTTTAGTAGTATAGGTCATGTTTCAATTTGTTCTGTATTTTATTTAAATAGATAATTCGTTACTTTAACTTTTAACTATTTCCATGAAACTTTGGCTAATTGGGTCAAAATGTACTGCTCCCAAGGTTTCCCAATTAACCAGAATTCACTCCATTGGTAATCTGCACATTTGGACCAAGTACTCTGTTGTATTGATGAATTACTTTGCAAGAATGATCCTGATTTTCCCTGCTCCAACACTGCATTCTGGGTAATGATCAGCATTTGTATTACATCACCTGCTTTGCAAGGGTGTCCACCGAATTTTGATGGCTCTTAACTCTTCAACTTTGCAGGTGTTGCAAATTCAAACTTAAAGGACATATATTTTTGTCACTTTGCAGAAGTTGCTGTTAACCAAGGAGACAAAATACTGAAAATGATTAGCTGAATAAGTAATCACTTGCAGAGAGACACAGAATTATTGTTTCAGATCAGCGATCTTTGATCAGCTTGTTTTGAATGCTGTTCTATGACTATTCATGTTTCAGTTGTACATTTCTGAGGAAATTGTAACATGCAATTGAGGTCCAGGTTCCGAGTGACTATTGGAATGTTCTGGACATCAACTATGTTACTTTTGCTACTTTTTGATCTTTTTTAAAATAGTACCTGAGAATAGGTATGTAACAATCCTTCCAAAGGCTGTTTTCTGGTGAGATCAAAGTAGAACTGGCATTAGGTTATATGAAATGAGGAACATTTTAAGTCCGTTAACTTTGACAGTCAGCTTTGAATTCCAAGTCAAGGTCAGGTTTATTGTCATATACATAAGGACATGTATGCACAAGTGCTATGAAAACTTGTTTCCATCAGTATCACAGGCATGTAGCATTCATATAAGTAGCATTAATAAGAAAAGCATAGATTGTGCATAATTAACAAGGAAGAGCACAAGTAGAACAAAACAAACCAATTTCAAGTTCAAGCTTATTGTCATTCAATCGTATAAATGTATAGCGCCAAATGAAACACAGTTCCTTGGTGCACAGCACAGTACATGGAACTTGCACATGATATTACCACACATAAATTAATAACTAATAAGGAACATTTATATCACATGCTAAAAAGTGAACAGTAAAATGCCACTCAGGTGGTGGCAGGAACTCAAGAGTTCCACAGCCTGGGGGAAGAAGCTGTTTCCCATCCTAACAGTTCTTGTCTTAATGCTGGGGTACCTCCTGCCTGTTGGAAGGATGGGAGGGATCATTGATAATGCTAAAGGCCCTGCCTATTTAGTGCTCCTGGTAAATATGTCTGGGCGGAAGACAGACCCTGATGATCTTCTGACCTATCCTCAATCCTTTGTAGGGTCTTGTGGTCAGATGCCTTGCAATTCCTGTACCAGACAGTGATGCAGATGGTCAGTTCACTCTCAATGCTGCTCCTGTAAAAATTATAAGAATGGGGGGGGGGGGGGTTGCTTGCCTCAATCTTCTCAGGAGGTGGAGATACTGCTGTGTTTACTTGGCCAAATAGATGGTATTGAGGTACCAGGTGAGGTCTGTTATGTTCACTTTCAGAAAATTGGGGTGCCTTACTCTACATGGAGGAGCCATTTATGTTCAGAGTTTAAGTGGTCAGCCTGCACCTTCCTAAAATCTGCAATCATCTTTTTTGTCTCATCCCCAATGAGATGCAAGTTATTTTGTTTAGCACCATTCTACCAGCCGCTCTATCTCGTCTGCACGCTGTCTCATCTTGGTCTCATCGTAATTTCTGTCATCTACGAATTTGATTTGGTTGGATCCTAATCTAAGTAATGCTGTCATGTCATCAGCAGGCTGAGCATGCAGCTAGTGTTCAATGTGATGAAAGCTAGAGAAGTTGCTGCCTCGGGCTGTCTGTGGTCTTTCTGTCAAGACCAACTGAGTGCAGAGTGATCATAGTGTTGCTAAATTGTGGTGATTAGCGTTTTGAAGGTCGGTTCAAGAACTGAATAGCTGAAAGGTGGTAGCTGCTCTTGAACCTGCTGGTGTGGAGCTTTTTAGTTGTGTTTGTATTCTGAATCTGATTATTTCCAATATATCCTGCACTTGAATGTTTGAGTAGGAGAATGAGGAGTGACTTTCTGAAGCTTAAAATCATTAAAGGTATGGATAAGATGGGTTGGGGAGTCAAAAGAAGAGAGTACAGATACGAGATAGGGAAGCTTGTGCTATCTCAGAGGTAACTGTCAGAGGATAATGAGCATTTGAAACGTGTTGCTCAAGGAAGTGTTTGAGATTAGTACAGTAGTAACACTTAAGCATTTGGACAGTTACATGGAGAAAAAGGGGCTTGGAGAGTTCTGGGCCAAACATGGGTGAAGGGAAGCTGTGGTTAGCATGGAACAGTTGAGCTGAAAGGCCTGTTTCCATGCTGTTACTTCCTGATACAGTGAGGTATTAGTGGTGATGGACAGCTCAACAACTGAAAATAAAATTTATGATTTTATCCAATCTCAATGATGAAAAAATCCAATAGGCAGATTTAAAGATGGAATCTTCTATAACAACCTTCAGCCTGAAATATTACGGAGATGATTCTACCCGAGATCCACGTTGTCACAGAAGAATTTTTCAGCTTGTTCACTTAATTCTATGTGATTTTTGCAACTGCATTGGCACACTAGATGCAGCAAGGTTGGGAAATGACAGCATTTGACCCACATGCTGAAGACTTGTGCTCCTGAATCTGGTACATTCACTCTAGTGATATTCACCACAAAGGAAATTGTGCCTGTTTGGCTCATATGAGGTCATGCATTCATTCTCAGTCATAAGCAGAGAGGCAGAAAGGCTAATGTGCACTATTTTGTCATCACAAGCTTGTTCATTAGTGCTCAGTTAAGTCCACATTTATTCCATCTTTGGTCCAAAAATGACTGTCAAGCGGAATTTCAGAGTTATGGCTGGCCTTCAAATCTCAACAGAATTTGAATAAATGTTCCATCAAAGAGTTGATTTAAAAGAAAGGAATTTCTCAGTTGTATGGAAATAAAAAAAAAAATTAATGGTAGCCAATGGGTATCAATGCTGTCAGATCCAAGTTGAGAGTGCTAGGTCCAAACAAGTGCAAGTACTCCATATCAAGTTCAAGTCAGTTTATTGTCATTGAACCGTGTACACTACTAAGCGAAACAATGTTCCTCTGGACCATGGTGCACAACACACTACATATACCTAACATATGTAACCCATAAAGTAATATTACCACTGGTAATTTAACAAATTATAAGATGCATTTACAATAGACATTAAAGAGAAAAGCATATAACATTGCTGGTGCTTCATACATGATGATACTTGGATGGTGGCAGGGAGGTCAGTTGTCATATGGCCTGGTGGAAGAAGCTGTTACCCATCCTGTCAGTCTTCATTTTTATCATCAATCATCAGTCATCCTATCGTGAGGTCAGAAAGGAGATATTTACTGATGGTTGGCCCATAATCTGAAATCATGAGGTTGTTTTTGAGAGTGTGCAGCAAATCTGGTCAATCTTCAGCCTGGACTGGTAAAAACCAAGTAATATTTGACTTTACACGAATAGGAAATGACTGGAGCAAGAGCAATCACAACATTTGTCTAGAGTTTTCACAGCATTTCATTGTTGAATCACTATCACAAATGTCCCAGAAAGCATTGTAGATCATTAATTTATCCAACTCAGTATGATTGCCATAGTTATAGACTCACCTGGAAAATATGATCAACATTAATATGAAATTCTATGATTTCACTAATTAATTCAACAACAGTTCCATTGCCTTGTGCACCATTTGAGTTGAAGCGCTATGGCTCCATTGACAACTTTCACCGGGATCACCAGCAAATTGGGACAGCACCATCATGGTCAACAAGTTTATGCCTACATTAGACTATCCTGAAGTTTAGGGATGTTGATGAGTAAATTTGTATAATAATTTAAAAAAAGATAATGGGTAATCTGATGAGTCTGGGGTATGCTGACATCAAAAGAAGAGTAAATATTATTGTATTTATTGAGCTGCTCATTCTTTCTGAAGGCATGTTTTATTATAGAGCACAAAACTGGCTCTTCAAACACAAGAAGCCACACCACCCAGCATCCCACTGGTTTAACACTAGACTAATCACAGGACAATTTATAATGACCAATTAACCTACTAACTGGCATCAGTTTAAACTGAGAGGAAACGAGCATTCAGAGGACACACAAGTCCACATGTACAAACTCCTTACAGATGGTACCAGAAATTAATTCTGAGCTCAGTGCCTTGTGCTCTTATCATGTTGTGCTAATCTAAAGATAGCTCATCAAAGTTCCTAGTCTCTTGTTTTGAAGAGCCCTATAGACTTCCACAGATTAATTGTTGTCACTTCATTTTGATTTGGAAATGTACATATTAATCTGACAAGATAATATTTTAATGTTTTCAGATCATTAGATTGTTGTGGTACAAAGTTTTGCATTGTTTTGTACCTCTGAAAATGTGATTTCTGCTTCTGTTGCATTTTTAGGTCTGATATCATGAAGCAGGACTGGCCCAGTGTTTGTATGTGCTATCGTTGCTGATGGCACAACTGATCCAATATGAATGTGCATGACATTGGTGGAAGACGACGCTTTGAAGACAATGAGTTTACTTTGCGGATTTACCCTGGGAGTATAGCAGAAGGCACCATTTATTGCCCTGTTGCTGCAAGGAAAAGCACCAGTGCAGCAGAGGTTATTGAAATACTGATTTACAAATTACAACTAGAGAAGACAAAATGCTATGTCCTGGCGGAAGTGAAGGAGTTTGGTGGGGAAGAGTGGATACTCAATCCAACCGACTGTCCTGTGCAGCGCATGATGCTTTGGCCACGCAGTGCCCTAGAAAATCGTTTCAGCAGCGAGGACTATCGCTTCCTGCTTCGAGAAAAAAACCTTGACGGTTCTATTCATTATAGCAATCTGCAGTCATGGTTGAGGGTAACGGAGGAACGGCGGAGGATGATGGAGCGAGGTTTTTTGCCTCAACCCCAGCAGAAAGACTACAATGATCTGTGCAATCTACCAGACTTGAATGAAAACACACTTCTGGATAACCTACGTAGTAGGTATAAACAAGAGAAAATCTACACCTATGTGGGAACGATTTTAATTGCCATAAATCCTTTTAAATTTCTTCCTCTTTACAACCCCAAATATGTAAAAATGTATGATAATCACCAACTGGGTAAACTGGAGCCCCATGTATATGCCATTGCTGATGTGGCTTACCATGCCATGTTACAACGCAAGAAGAACCAGTGTATTGTTATTTCGGGTGAGAGTGGCTCAGGAAAGACCCAAAGTACAAACTTCCTGATCCATCATCTTACTGCTTTGAGCCAGAAAGGATTTGCCAGTGGAGTAGAACAGATTATTCTTGGAGCTGGACCCGTGCTGGAGGTAAGATACATCTCGCGATTTCCTCTTGAGGGAATGGAAAGAAACTCATAATTATAAGTTAACAGATTTATGCTTTAATTTTGTTCTCATCCAATTTTACACTGGAAGCAAATTTTTCTGTTCGTAATACATAGCATACCAGTCATACAAAATCTTTCACTTATAAGTGCACTAATGAATCCAAATACTGTGCATCATCTTGTACACAGGTACCTCAGTCGTCAATTTAATGTGTTGCTCTTCAGAAAGTACTTTTTGAGTTTCAGTCCTGTCTTTTATCATGTGAATAGTAAATAGAGTTTTGTAATAATTATTTTTGAACTTTACCAGATCCCACACAGCATATCTTGATTTGAAAATCTAACACCTAGTCTATAAATCATACTATTTTGAGGATTTTGAAAAATGTTCAGCTCCAAGGTACATCTGCAGAAATTTGCTGGAGTCCTCGGTGACATACCAAATTTCAAATTCCTAATGAAGTAGAGTGTGCGTTTTTCTGACTCCCCTTCCTCCAGCCCATAATCAGTTCCTTGCTCTTGCTGATGTTAAATATAAGGTGGTAAGGATTTACCTACCTTGGTGTCAAATTTACCCCTGAAATTAAAACGATCGTCCCAACAAAATATGACCCACTAGTGGACGAAGTGAAGGAGACGTTGGATCGATGGATAACAATGCCCGTATCAATGATTGGCCGTATAAACATGATCAAATTGAATATAATACCAAAATTTCTATACCTTTTTCAACCACCACTTCTCCCACTACCAAAGTCATTTTTTGATAAGGTTAAAAGTATTTTCAGTAAATTCATTTGGAATAATAATAAATCTAGACTGAAACTTAGGTCGGTGTACCTGCCTTATGAAAGGGGAGGGCTACGGCTCCCCAACCTGAAATGGTATTGCTCTGCTCAGTTACGTTCTGCAATATTTTATTTCTCAATGGAAGGCCTTCCAGCCTGGGTGAATATTGAACAGGCATCAGTACCAAACCTCCCATTAAAGCTCTGTCTATACTCCGCAGACCCAAGAAATCTGAAAAGAACAACCGAGAACCCTTTCCTCAAAAATACTATTGACATCTGCTATAAAGCACATCAGCATATTAAAGATACTCCTCCCATCTCTCGCTTCTCCGCAGTATGGGGCAATACATACTTCAGGGCAGGAAGAGCAGATGGTGGTTTCAGATCTGGGCAGACAAAGGAGTACAGAAAATAGAGGACCTTTATATGAATGGTAATCTGATTACATTTGGTCAATTGTGTCAGACATACCATATTCCTAAGAACACTTTTTAAAATATTTGCAATGAGACATTTCATATTATCAAAATATAAGCATTTAATATCTGAACCACCACTATCACATCTTGAAAATCTTACATTTCTAAATCTAAAGGGGAGGAGTCAGATTTCTTTATTCTATACAGATTTGATGTCATATGATAAGGAGTCCACCACTGCCAGGCTGGAGGCATGGAGACTGGATTTTCAAGAGGACATACAAGAAACTGAGTGGGAAACAGCATGCTTAAAAGCCCAAAAACACTCAATTAATATGAGAATAAAGCTATTACAATATAAATGGTTAATGAGAACTCACATTACCCTGGTCAAACTGAATCGTTGGAGCTCTGACATCCCGGACACTTGTGTTAAGCGTTTAAGACGAAAAGGGTACTCTGTTTCACTGTGTATGGGGCTGTCCTAAATTTAAAAAATACTGGAAAACAATCGTTCAGACAATATGAGATTGTTGGAGTAAAGGTGCCTCACCAAGCAAAAACGTGTGTACTGGGTATATATCCAAAGAACTTTACTGTTAGTCCAAACCAGTTAACTTTAATTGACTTTGGACTCCTACAGGCCAGGTGGGTGATAACTTTATCTTGGAGAAAAATGGATATACCTTCGATACATGTATGAGTGAAGGAGATGGTATCTTGTATTATATTGGAGAGACTGACTTGCATAACCAGGGAATTTGAAAATCTGTGGAAACCTTTATTGGAGTTTCTTGGACATCAAGGTGCAGTCATTTTGATATAGCTGTGTGTTGTGTGCTTCTATGGTTTTTTCTGATGTGTTTTTATTTTATTTCTTTATTAAATATATAAACTATGTGAAATATAATCTCTTTTCCTTTTATTGTGAAAAACATGAGGACATGTTTCACTATTTAGTTTATATATGTGAAATATATGTAAAATTCAATAAAATATTGTTTTAAAAGAAAGTATGAAGTGGTGATTGTTGTGACACCACTCAACTAGCTGGTCTGTCTCACTCCTCTACAATTCCTTGTGACAACTTCATACTTTCTTTTAAAACAATAAACCTTTAAACCTTTTAAACCTTGTCAGATTTAAATATGTTGTTTGAGCTGTGTCTAGTAACATACTGTAGTCCTGATTGTGGAGAATAGAGCATTGGCTAAGCACACATCCTTGAGATACACCTTTCCGTCGCTGACAAACAAGTGTTATAACTGATCTGCATTGACTGCAGTATCCTGATAAAAGTTGAGGATCCAGTTGCGAAGGCAGGTTCGACAGCTCAGGCTTTGAAGCTTGGTTATTAGCAGTGAGGGAATATTAGTGTTGAAAGCTGACCGATAAACAACGGCCTGGTGTTTGTATTGCTGAAGTCCAGGGTTTTATGATAGGCAAATTGCAGAAGGCCCTGGTCATTGCTTAGGCATGATTAATTTGAGCCAAATCCTTTCAAAACACTTCATTACAGTAGGTGTGAGTGCTACTGGGGTCTAGCGTTGAGGCACTTCACCCTTTTCTTGGGGTGATATGATATGTTTGATGCTCTTTTGAAGCTGATCAGAATCTCTGATTGCTGTATTAAATGTTGATGTCCTCCAGTCATTGAATCTTCAGGCCAATTTAATTCCTGAAGGCAGGAGATGCTGATCAGCACAGATTTTTAGTACCCAGCTAGGTACACATTTGGTGCTTGACATTGGGAGTGTTTAACTTTTTGAAGGGTGTTCTATGGGAATCTGCACTGGTGTATTGTTGTTGGACTTGTTAAAATAATGCGTACAGATTTATCTGTTTGCAAGTGACACAAATAATTTAGCACCTCTACCATATGTATAATTTTATTCCACATGTGCTCATTTTGTTGTTTCTATGGTTTTTGAAGAGGCTTGATCACTTGGAACATTGGGTCTGCAGGGCAGTTTAATTCTTGAAGCCAGGAACTGATGTGCATGTTTGGGAATGTAGTTTCTGTTACTTTATCAAAAGGTGAATCCGAGAATTATGATTTTGTTAATAGTTTATGGATTATTTGGTCTAATCAAATAAATTGGAATTGACTTATTATTGTCACAAGCTATATTGAGAAGCATGTCTTGCAAACTGATCAAATCATTGAGTGCATTGAGATAGAACGAGGTAAAACAATGATAATGCAGACTAAAGTGAAATCAGCTACAGAGGAAGAGAGAATGTCTGTGGTTGGTGGAGTATTTGATTATGCTGACTCCTTTAATGAAGCAGTGAGAAGCATAGACAGAATCTATGGACTGCTTTCTGTGATGTGCTGAGTAATGTCCACAATTCTGCAGTTTAATTTGGTCATGTGCAGAAGAGTTGCCATACCAAGCTGTTTTACATCTAGATCAAATACTTTTGCATTGACTAAAATTGACTGGGGTTGAAGGGGACATGCCAAATTTCTGTAACTTCCTGAGCAAGTAGAGGCACTGGTGAGCTTTCTTAGCCGTGTCATCAATGTTGTTCAAAGTACGTACATGTCACCACATACAACCCTGAGATTCTTTTTCTGCGGGTATACCGAGCAAATCTATAGAACAGTAACTGTAAACAGGATCTGTAAACTGTAAAGATCAAAAAATGAAAACTAAATAATCTATGGAGATAATAAATAGCAATAAATAATGTGCATGAAATAACAAGATAAGAGCTCTTATATGAGTAGTTATCCCCTTTTGTACAAGAGCCTGATAGTTGAGGGGTAGTAACTGTTCTTGAACCTGGTGGTTTGAATACCAAAGCACCTGTACCTTCTACCTGCAGGCAGCAGCAGAAAAGAGCATTTCCTGGGTGGTGAGTATCTTTAATAATGGATACTTCTTTTTTTACTGCAACGTTTCATGTACAGTTGCAAAAACAGTTTGTGAACCATTTGCAATTACCTATTTTTTGATTACTTATTCATAAAATGTGGACTGATCTTCATCTAAGTCACAAACAATCTACCTAAACTAATAAAACACAAACAATTGTACTTCACGTTCATACTGAGTACTCATTTAAGCAATCATAGTCTGGGTTCAAAAAAAGTATGTGAACCTCTGGGGTAATGCCTTCTACAACAAAATGAGCACATGTGGAATAAAATTATACATATGGTAGAGGTGCTAAATTATTTGTGTCACTTGCAAACAGATAAATCTGTACGCATTATTTTAACAAGTCCAACAACAATACACCAGTGCAGATTCCCATAGAACACCCTTCAAAAAGTTAAACACTCCCAATGTGAGTGGAGCTGTTGATCAGCCTTGTTGCTTGGGGAAAGTGGTTGTTTTTGAGTCTAGTCTTGATGTGGATGCTGTGTAGTCTCCTCCCTACTGGGATGAGGCAAACAGTCTGTGAGCTGGGTGGATGGGATCCTTCATGATGTTTCTCACCTTGGTGGAGAGAAACTGGTGATTATCTTTGCATCATCAATGTGGATGGGAGAGGTTCCGGAGGATTGGAGGGTTGTGAATGTTGTTTCTTTATTCAAGAAAGGGAGTAGAGATAGCCCAGGAAATTATAGACCAGTGAGTCTTACTTCAGTGGTTGGTAAGTTGATGGAGAAAATCCTGAGAGGCAGGATTTATGAACATTTGGAGAGGTATAATATGATTAGGAGTAGTCAGCATGGCTTTGTAAAGGGCAGGTCGTGCCTTACAAGCCTGATTGAATTTTTTGAGGATGTGACCAAACACATTGATGAAGGAAGAGCAGTAGGTGTAGTGTATATGGATTTCAGCAAGACATTTGATAAGATACCCCATGCAAGGCTTTTTGAGAAAGTAAGGAGGCATGGGATCCAAGGGGACATTGCTTTGTGGATCCAGAACTGGCTTGCCCACAGAAGGCAAAGAGTGGTTGTAGATGGGTCATATTCTGCATGGAGTTCGGTGACCAGTGGTGTACCTCAGGGATCTGTTCTGCGACCCCTACTCTTTGTGATTTTTTTTTAATGATCTGGATGAGGAGGTGGAGGGATGGGTTAGTAAATTTGCTGATGACACAAAGGTTGGGGGTGTTGTGGATAGTGTGGAGAACTGTCAGAGTTACAGTGGAACATTGATAGGATGCAAAACTGGGCTGAGAAGTGCAGATGGAGTTCAACCCAAGTAAGTGTGAGGTTGTTCATTTTGGTAGCTCAAATATGATGGAAGAATATAGTATTAATGGTAAGACTCTTGGCAGTGTGGATGATCAGAGGAATCTTGGTCCGAGTCCATAGGACTCTCAAAGCAGCTGCTCAGGTTGACTCTGTGGTTAAGAAGGCGTATGGTGTATTGGCCTTCATCAGTCGTGGAATTGAATTTGGGAGCCGAGAGGTAATGTTGCAGCTCTATAGATTTCTGGCCAGACCCCACTTGGAGTACTGCACTCAGTTCTGGTTGCCTCACTATAGGAAGGACGTGGAAGCCATGGAAAGGGTGCAGTGGAGATTTACTGTCTGGATTAGAGAGCATGCCTTATGAGAATAGGTTGAGTGAACTCATCCTTTTCTCCTTGGAGTGACGGAGGATGAGAGGTGACCTGATAGAGGTGTACAAGATGATGAGAGGCATTGATCGTGTGGATAGTCAGAGGCTTTTTCCCAGGGCTGAAATGGTTGCCACAAGAGGATACAGGTTTAAGGTGCTGGGGAGTAGGTACAGAGGAGATGTCGGGATAAGTTTTTTACTCAGAGTGGTGAGAGTGTGGAATGGGCCGCTAGCAACGGTGGTGGAGGTGGATATGATAAGAGACTTTTAGATAGGTACATGGAGCTTAGTAAAACAGGGCTGTAGATAAGCCTAGTAATTGCTAAGGTAGGGACATGTTTGGCAGAACTTTGTGGGCCGAAGGGCCTGTATTGTGCTGTAGGTTTTCTATGTTTCTAAGACGCGTCTTCAGCAAGTACTATTAAAGTAGACTTGGCTAGTTTTTGAGCTGCGTTTTGTAGGTGGTTCAAGATGATGAAATCATGCACGGCATACAGTTTTGTGCAAAATTCTTAGGCACATATGCGTGTGTGCGTGCACATGCGCGCCCCTAAGACCTGCTCAGTACTATATGTCCGCTTTATCCTTATTTACAGTTTGTTGCTGTGTTTATTCATCCCCCGATCTTGTAAACTCTGAAGAGGCTTTGGTACAGTTGGTTAGTCATTTGCTGCAGCATCTCCTCTTGTGGCCACAAGAATCATGTCTAGGCCACTCGGGTTTCTGGTTAGTCGTCACCTGGAAGTTGGAGTGTTTATTAATAAGAATGTTGTTGAAAGTCAAGGGTAGGTTTAGTCTATATTGGAAGTGGTAAATCTGGTCTGGTGGGTATTTGTGCTTTTAGCCCACGCTTGAATTTTGTTTGAGTCTTGCAGTGTGCCGTTATGAGCTTAATCATATGAGGAGCCGCAAGTTGAGTAGAATATTATTTGAGTTGATTGCAATAATCTAAGGCCATGTCTTAAGCGAGAGGCATAAGTTAAAGGTGAGAGCAGAAAAACTTAAAGGGGACATGAGGGGCAAGTTATCACAACGTACACTGCAGATGCTGTGGTCAAATCAACACGTACAAACAAGCTGGAGGAACTCAGCAGGTTGGGCAGCATCTGTGGAAACGAGCAATCAACGTTTCGGGCCACGACCCTTCGTCAGGACTGCTCGTTTCCACAGATGCTGCCCGACCTGCTGAGTTCCTCTAGCTTGTTTGTACGTGTTGAGGGGCAAGTTATCACAACGTACACTGCAGATGCTGTGGTCAAATCAACACGTACAAACAAGCTAGAGGAACTCAGCAGGTTGGGCAGCATCTGTGGAAACGAGCAATCAACGTTTCAGGCCACGACCCTTCGTCAGGACTGCTCGTTTCCACAGATGCTTAGATAAGATACCCCATGCAAGATGTTTCCACAGATGCTTCAGACCTCGCTTATCCTTATTGTGAAGGACAAAGCCGGCAGTATTAGCAAACCCAGGTTAACAAGAAAAATTGAGTACTCATCAGGGAGGAAAAAAAGATGTTTGTTAGGTAAATATAGCTGGGATCAAGCTTGGATTGACTTATAAGGCAAGGGGGAATCTCAAAATATTCTGTTAGAATATTAAGAGCAAAACTGGTAGCCAGGGAAAGTATAGGGCCCAATAAGGATCACTGTGTGTAGAGCCACAGGAGATGAGCAAGGTCTTAAATTCATATTTCTCAAGAAGGTGGTCAGAGACCTCAATGGGTTAAATGGTCTAATTCTGCTCCTAGTTGTTGGAAGATTCCTGGAGAAGATTTTGAGGACAGGATCTGAGATGAGATCTGGAGGCAAAGGTGCTTAGCTAAACTGGTATTTTAAAATGTGTTTCTGGATCTTTTTGCTTGTGAACTGAAATTATTGCTGAATTGCTATAGTGCCATCAACATTTGTGACAAATCTGAATAATTTCATTGGCTTGAAAGTGTTCATTTAAGAAGGAAGGTTACAGGGGAGGCAGATGTTTGTCCCCCTTTAAACTGAGTTGGAGTGTTATCTTAGTACTGTTTGCTAAAAATTTGAGGTGATTAAATTTCAAAACAGATTGATTTCTTGTTTCAAATGCTGTAGGCTAAAAACTTGATGTCAATAATTTTCAACACGGTAGTTAATTTCAAACTGGCTGGTTTATAATAACAGTTGAAGTGCAGTGCATTGGGGATAATTGTTTGAGTAAACATGTTTGCTATCAGCCTGTTACTGATTAATGTGGTTATTGAAGAATTCAAGTGCAGATTTGGAGAGTATTTGGTTAGCCTACCAGCTCTGAAGGTCAACCTATTGCTGGTTAAGTTTATACTTGTTGCATAGATGGGAACAAAGCCAGTGTTGTTTTTGGTGTGCAGTGTTCACTTATTTGATTGTGATTGGAGGTTTATACATATTTGCAATATTCAAGAACCTTAAATTGCCACTTTGGTGTTTCTGATATTATTTCACGGTAATACTCTGCATTCTTAAATAATTGGAACTGAACTATTGATTCAATTTTACTTTCTCATCTGTGGTTTATTTTCATGTGTCTCTGAGGTGAGTGTTTTCCTATGAATGGTAGGAGCAGCTGTTGATCCCAGGGGATCATGGGTTTGTGACTTGGACTTTGTCCTCTCCAGGGCGCAAGCTTGTGTGGGAAGATTTGAAGAACTGGCTGTTGCCCATGCAGTGGCTTCCCCCCTCCACATCACTGATGTAGTCCAAGGGAAGGGCAAGTGTTAATACAGCTTGGCACCAGTGTCGTGGCAGAGGTTGCCAGAGTGAAGTTGTAAACAACATCAAACTGCCTTAGGGACCCCAGCTCCAGATTTCTTCCTCGAGGTTTAATCCCGAAGCTTTTCCCATGGGTGGGTATGGCTGCAAGGCAGCAGAGGTTTAAAATCAGTTTTCCTTCTAGGAGGGCTGCCATCCAAGGCTGACGAGCCCTACCTGCCTGATTTCTATAAATAATGATGCAATATTTACATGATCTTACTTGAAGCTTTGACTTGAACTTTGTAGTGAGTATTAGTGCCCAGCTACCAGGATATGGCAGTCTTGTTAATTGTCCTGGTAATTCACCCCTCACTCTAACAAAAAGGTATTAATGGCATTTATACCAGTAACTTTGAATGATACTGTGAACAGGAATATGAATATCATCTTAATTTGTTTTTGATGACAGCCTGAACTACTTCTGATCATGCTTAAGTATCAGTAAAACAAGTTTGTGTGCGCTCCTTATTTTAATTCAGACGAAAATCCACAAGGACAACTTTATACTGCAAATGAAACAAAATGCAGAAATACTCATTTTCTAAATGAACTGAATGTAATAAATGAAATCCAGAATTGAAAAAATGGCAGAAGATCTTTTTGAGTTTTTTAATACAATTTGGCATCATAATGATGTAGTAGTTAGTGTGACAAAGGGTCCTGCCGCTGCCTGTAAGAAGTTTGTATGTTCTCCCTGTGAACACGTGGATTTCCTCCCTCATCCCAAAGATGTAGGGTTAGTAGGTTAATTGGTCACATGGGTTTATTGGGCGATCCATTCTCGCTAGGCTGGAAGGGGTTGTTACTATGGTGTATCTTCAAAAAAAAACTTTAAAAATCTCAGTGGGTCAAGTAGTATCGGTGGGTCCCAGAGAATTGTAGTGGTTAGCATGATGTGTTACTGCTTGGGCATTCCAGAGTTTAGTGTTTAATTTCAGCACCGTTCTGTGGTGAGTCTCTGTCTGTCCTCTCAGTGGAATGTGTGGGTTTTCCATGGGTGCTTTGGTTTCCTCCCACTGTACAAAGATGTACTACTAAATTAATTTGGTCACTAAGTTCTCCCGTGGTTAGGTTCGAGTTAGTCGAGGTTGTGGGGTTGCTGGTGGCATAGCTCAAAGGGCTGGAATGTACTGTCTATAAATAAAAATAAATAAAGTAAATAAATAAAAAAAATTACAAACCTGTTGTGACACTTGAGTGATAGGGAAACATTGAGGTTAGTAGTTTATTCCCTGGAACTCAGAAGAATGAGGGGAAATAATATAGAGGTATATAAAATTGGGGGAGATAGATCAGGTTAATATATACAGGCCCTGCCTTCAAGTTGGGTGAGACTGGAATTTGAGGTCATAAATTTAGTGTGAAAGGTGAAATGTTTGAGAGGAATCAAACAGGTGGTGAGTGGAATGACTGCCAGCGGAAGTGGTGGCTGGGGGTGGGGTTAGATTTCAACATTTAAGAGAAACTTGGATGAGGGGTTTTTGAAGGATATGGTCCAGGTGCAGGTAAATGGGACTATGCAGAAGATTAGGCCAGTGCAGACTAAGTGGGCATAAAAGCTATAGTGCTCTATGACTCTGTTTTCAGCTCAGCCAACATTATACTTTTCATTTCAGTTTGATTTGGTTCACAAAAGGTCTCCTTTACATGGGGAAGCAAAACTGATTAGATGGTTGTTCTCTCTGTCTACTGGATGACTTTGAACTTTTAGTTGCCAATTAGATTAATTTTCTTTCCCCATTCTTCCCCCAACCCCCATTCCCAAAACACCAAATCTGCTTTTGATTTCAAAGCACTGATGCAACAAACTTAGATGCAAGCTGGAGGATTGACTTCTCCTCTGACTTGACATATTTCCAGTTTCTGGGCTTAGCATCAAATTCAAATTCAGGACCAGTACATTTTGGTCCAATTAAGCGGCTGCCTCAATTAGCCAAAGTATTATGAAAATAGTTAAAGTATAAGGAGACAAACTACTATTTAACTGAGTAACAAATTATATTTTTAAATGAAATACAGAGCAAATTAGAAACTATCAATACTACTATACTATAGCATTATAAAACTGTCTTGGTTCCTAATAATTATTGACAGAATTCATTCAGTGTTCTTTTGATTAATTGTAAATGAACAAAATCAGCACAGACACCTAATGCAGATAATGAATTGCTTTCATGCAATGCTTTCGATGATTGCATCCTCCAAGTCTTCATTTTCGTTATAACATCCCAGATGACTGTGAATACTTTCACGTTCTTCATAGTTCCCAACCTGAAGTAGTGAAATTGTTTCATCTTCACTCCCAGCTATTTCTGGCATCTCTAAGCCTTGAATACTTGAAACTGCAGTGAGCCAAATAGTTCTGAATTGCAAACGTGCTTATTTATCACCAACTATCAGTGACAAAAATCACTGTTTTTGAATGCAAACACACGCAACTGACACTGTTTAAAAATTGTTCGCTTTTAGCATGATGTAGTGTCTAATGGACACACAATTTCACGCGACTGACACTAGTTAGAAACTGTTTAAGCAACAGTCTCCTCTCCCAGTTAGACAGTGTAGTGTTCCAAATAAATGGAGGGAATCCAGGCTATTTTCTTCATTACTTTTTGTTTTTTAAGAGTTGTCCTGAATAAATGACTCCCCGATTTACTGATGGCCCAATTAACAGGAATCTAGCTGCTTTCAGAACCATTCTAAACTTGCCTCTTCAGCAATTTTTCTGTGCTCCTTTAAGGTATTTCAGACTGAATTTCAGACTGTTTACACCCCCCCATGTAACTGTTATTATTCGCCAGTTTTTATCATAGTACTTTTCAAACTGAAAACTTGATTTCTAGTTCTTGCTTGTGCAAACATACTTGCACACAGAGCCTGCTTCTTAGCTTCTTCCCAGAGGCCCATCCACTCCTTTATTTCCGTCAACTGCTGTCCTTGCAGAACTTTCCAATGCAACTTCAGGAGAGGTGGCACATTTTTTACCTCTACCATGTACTGGTTCATTAATAAAGCTTGAAGTACAGGATGAAATTTCTCATGTTAATTGTAACTCGGGCATTATTTGGTTTGCTATTTAAGCCAGACTTGAGTTAATTTTCTTGGTCAGTATTGTATTATTAGTATGACATTTGGCATTAGTACACCTTGACCATAAATGACTGTCACAAAAGGATCGTTTTTGTAAAACCATAAGGCATAACAGAAGTCCTTTTGAGAAGTAAACAAATGTAGCAACTGGGTGAATCCAATGCTAGCAATTTAGCAATTGAGAGAATAGATTATATTGGAAAATAGTGCAATTACCCGTAGTTCATTTTCTCCCCCCGGCAGGCTTTGTTCTGATTTGATCTTATTTTCTTTAATCTTCATTTGAGTCCAGCATTGCAAAGCTAAGTTACCTCAATGATGAAGGGAAATGTACTTTTTCTGTCATCAATCACTTTTGTTTATATCAGCTAACCAGAGTAATTGAAAAGTATTTACAAATCTTTTGCAAAATTTTAAGTTGAAAAATGCAGGTAACCTGAAATAAAGCCACAGAAGGTGAAGTGAAGACATAGGTCAGGTACAGAGAAATCCAGGTGTTTCTGATTGACTTTTATGAGAATCACAGAGTTGAAACATTAAGTTTTTTCCTCCACACGTTGTCTGCATTGGTAAATATTTCCAGCACTTCCTGTTAATTTCAGGAAGGATTTCTTTCTGGAATAAGAATGTTTTATACCAGATAAATTCTGACATTTGTACCAGAGATTGAAGTGGGGCCATTCAGCCATTATTTCAATTTGTGAAAGATAATGGCCCTTCTCCAGCCTTGGGGGGGGGGGGGGGGCGGGGTGGTCTAAAATTAGGTGGCATAGATTCATGGTAAGGGGGAAAGATTTGAGGGGCAACTTTTTTGTGCAGAAGGTGGTGAGCACATGGAAGGAATTGCCAGAAGAAGTGTTGAAGTAGGTGCAATAAGAGGACTTGGGTATTTAGGGTTAAGGCTCAGATGGATATTCTCCAAATGCAGGAAATTGGGTCTATAGTTGCATAGACTTATTGGGCTGGCTATATCCATGCTATATCGTTCTATAATTCTATGACTGCACAGTGGATTAGGAAATTTGTGTTAAATTGAAACATATGTAGCCTAAAACAAGTTCAAAGTCATTGAACTAAATTCTAAGCTTGTGGAATGCTCCATTGTCATCTTGGGCCAAGAATGGGTGAGGCATGTCCTCATAATAACAATGGATAAATTAATTGTTTTAACTCCAAGTGAGTACTCCTTTGCTATTCCCGAGATTCTGAGGTGTCCCCATCTCATAGTAGCCTTTCTTGTTGGTTTTTCTCTGCATAAGGAATAAAGAATAACAGTGGAATAAGACCATAAATCATGTGAGCAGAATTAAGCCCATTGAATTTGCTCTGCCCTTCAATGATCACTGATCTATTATCTCCCTCAATCTCATTCTCCTGCCTTCTCCCTATAACTTTTGATGCCTTGACTAATCAAGAACCTATCAATCTCTGCTTTAAATATTCTCAATGACTTGGCCTCCATAGCTGTAAATGGCAATGAATTCAACAGGTTCACCACAATCTGGCTAAAAAAGTTCCTTCTCACCTCTGTTCGAAATGGGTCTGTCTATTCTGAGGCTGTGCCATCTGGTCCTTGACTCCCCCACTATAGGAAACATCCTTTCCATATCTGCCATTATTCTAAACTCTAGTGAGTACAGGTCCAGGGCCATCAAATGCTCCTTGTATGTTAACCCTCATGATCATTCTTGTGAACCTCCTCTGGGCCCTCTCCAATGCCAGCACATCCAAACTGCTCATTGTACTCCAAGTGCAGTCCCACCAATGCTTGTAAAGCCTCAGCATTATATCCTTGCTTTAGATTCTCATCTTCTGGATAGGAATACAAACAGGAATATGTTCTTGTGTTGTTCTGCTAGCCAGGGTATACCTCTCTTGACTGGGGCTCATGGTTTAGCACGTTACTGAGATATGAATTATTATTTCTGCAGACTTCATGATTGCATGTTTGTAGTTACAAGAAGTAACTGTTTAAATCCGTTTTGTTGAGGTGTGTGTTGATGCTGTAAATAGCTGGTAATGTGAAGGAAGTGTGAATTCGCTCACTTAGAATACTGAAAATATTGAAGTGAAAAGATTTGAGTCACATCCTGTGTATTTGGTTTTTAATGTTATTTATGTATTTTTTTTATTTATTGCGATGCAGTGTGGAATAGGCCCTTCAGGCCCTTGGAGCCACACTGCCCAGTAATTCCCAATTCTACCCTAATCACGGGAGAATTTACAATGGCCAATAAATGTACCAAGCAGTACATCTCTGGACTGTGGGAGGAAACCAGAGCATCTGGAGGAAATCCACATGGTCACAGAATATATAAACTAGTTGCAGGCAGTGGTGAGAATTGTACTTGGGTTTCCTGCACTGTAAAGCATTGTGCTAACAACTACACTACAGTGCTGCACTCTTGCAATTTAGAGGAGTGTGACTTGAAAGGTAACCTGCAGTTGGTGGTGCTCCTATGCCTGTTGGTTTTGTCCATCTTGGTACTATTGATCATGGTGTTGGATAGTCTGCGGTGTAGGGGATGACAAACTAGATGCAAAAACATCATCTCCTGAAGGTCTCCAAATAAAAAAAAGGTTTGGAGAAGAACTCCTGTTCTGGGAACACAGCTGTTTGCTTAAAAAACTGTTTTTTCTGCCAAGTATTTAACCCCAGCCTATTGCACCAAGAATCACAGCACTTGTGGCCAAATGGTATTTCACTTTATATTCTTAATTGCTCTTGCAAACTTTAATATAGATGGAAATATATTTGATAAATTAATTTATTATTAAATGCATTTTTGTTTTCAATTATTTTTGTTCGGTGTTTCAATGGTGCTGACATGAATTAATATGAATGTTGGGAATCCAAAATAAAAAAAAAATCAATGTTGTAAATCCTGTGCAGTGCTGAACTACCAATTAATGCTGTCTAACTTGAATAGTTCTGTTTCTCCAGTGTCATAAGGCTAAAATGATTTAGCAGAAGTACCAGCTTTTTAAACTACAGAACAATCAGCCAAATCTTAAGAAGTAAATTAAGCTTAACAAAGAAGTGTCCTTTTAAAATGTTCAAGTTGCATTTTCATACTGTTCATTATTCAGTCATGACAGAGGCCTCGTGTATCCGTTCAGAATCTCAGCAATACTAAAGCTCAAAAGTAACTCTCAACTCTATTCAATCAGTGTAATGATAAATATTTCCCCTCTTCTACTTGAACTGTGGAATAATATACTGTACCTATTCTCTGGGTATGTCTGTTCAAACTTGGACTGTACTAAAGCTATTATCTGCAACGAGTGGGAAGAAAGTAATTGTATGCTGCAGTGTTTTCCTTGATTGTACTGTCAGAGAAGAAACACGACTATGTAACACATTGCAGTCTTCAACAACTGCTGGTGCTCACTTCACCAATGAATCACATTTTGTTTATGTTCATTTTGGTAGTTGGCCATTAATTTATTTCATGGGCAAAGTGAAGAGCCACAAACTGCATAAAATGAAGTGAGTTGCTGTGGATAATGTGGTGATCATGGTTAAACATGGGAGAACTTACAACTACATTGATCTTCAGTGGGATAAGCTTATACAGAATAGGAGCAAAAGCAGAGACTTAGAACTGTAGAAAAAGACTTTTTAAATGTGTTAACTGATATCATTCAGAGTGCAGTTTGTAATATTTTCAGCCCATCTCTTGATTATCTTGTAGCCATTTAACATTGAAAACATGCCTGTTTCTTCTACATCTATACGTAGAAAACTACAGTCAGTTTGAGCTAGTTCTTAATTTTTCATTTTCCCAAGTTCTTATTGTACTTGTGTAGAGTAAATGTGAATGCTATCAGGAAAATGCATTTTTCACTGTAGGACAATGGAGTGAAGGAGAAGGTGTGGAGTGTATTCTCAGAGAGAACCTTGCATTGTTAAAGTAGGGCGGGGTTTGAGGCAGGAAACTTGAAGAAATAACAGAGCAACACAGGATGGTGGAGGGACTCAGCATCCATGAAGAGGAAACATCAAATTTTCTCCAAGTGTTCAAGAAAAACTTGCAGTTGCATATGTTGTAAAAAAATAAGTTGCTTTCTTTTTCAAGATAAAGCTGTTGGCAAGGGGCATGGGAAATTGTATGATATAATTTAAAAAGCTATATTTAGCTTCTGTTCTTGATAAAAAGTTTTGTTTTGAATTACCTCTGTAGTAGGGTTACTAATTAATTCTCCAGGAATATCTTGCAGTAATCATGAGTTAAAGATTAATTTCCAGAAGAGCTCTGCAAACAGTTCAGGATAAATCTTTAAACAATCGTTTCAATATTTTGAATGTTTATATCAAGTAGGAAAATATTGGAGAACAAGTTAAGATCTCTTAAAAAGTAAAAGTTATGTTTAATTGAATATAGGGCATCAATCCATTATTTCTGATTGATTTTCATCAGATTTGATGTTTATCTGATATACAGTCAATATTGGAAGTAAAGGATCTATTGACATTTACGGAAGACACAGACTTGTGTCTTGGCCAGTGTTATCTCTCAATTAACAAAGATTATCTGGTAATTCATTTCATTTATGTTGAGAAATTTCCTATTCCAGTTCTCCCTGCCATACTTATATTCAAAGATCGCTATATTGATCTGAAATTAAGGAATATTCTTCAGTTTTGGATGTCTTGGGTCGTGGAAAAAATAGTTAAATGTAACGCAACACACACCATGCTGGAGAAACTCAGCAGGTCAAACAGGAATTGTGGAAATGGATAAATATTTGATATTTTGTGCTGGAATCCTTCATTAGGACTGGAAAGGAAGGGGAAGGTGTCTGAATAAAAAGATGGGGGAGGGGAAGGAGAACTAGGAGATTTGTGAAGCCAGGTAGCTGGGTGGGAAGGGAGTAATATGTGGAAATGGCAAAGGGCTGGAGAAGAAGCAATTGGGTAGAGAAGAGAAAGGAGAAAGGGAGGGAAGTGGGCATCAGGGAGAGGTGATAGGCAGGTGAGATGAAGGAAGAGATCAGAGTGGGGAATTGAAGGAAGGGCAGTGAAAAAGTTATCAGAAGTTGGAGAAATTGATGTTCATCCCATCATGTTGAAGGCTGCTTGTAAATGTAAATTTCTTTTTGCGACTGTGCCACGTGCTGGTGTGCATGTGCAGCAGGCTATCAAGAAGGCACATGGAATGTTGGCCTTCATTGCTAGAGGGATTGAATTTAAGATCAGGGAGGTTATGCTGCAACTGTATAGAGTATTGGTGAGGCCGCATCTGGAGTACTGTGTGCAGTTCCATCTCCTTACTTGAGGAAGGATACAGTGGCATACAAAAGTTTGGGCACCCCTAGTCAAAATTTCTGTTACTGTGAATAGCTAAGAGAGCAAAAAGATGCCTTTTGGAAATCAGGTCATAAAGTTAAAGATGACACATTTCTTTTAATATTTTGAGCAAGATTACTTCTTTATTTCCAACTTTTACAGTTTCAAAATAACAAAAAGGGAAAAGGGCCCAAAGCAAAAGTTTGGGCACCCTGCAAGATCATTACTTAGTAACGCCCTCTTTGGCAAGTATCATAGCTTGTAAATGCTTACTGTAGCCAGCAAAGTGTCTTTCAATTCTTGTTTGGGGGATTTTTGCCCATTCTTCCTTGCAAAAGGCTTCTAGTTCTGTGAGATACTTGGACCGTCTTGCATGCACTGCTCTTTTGAAGTCTATCCACAGATTTTAGATAATGTTTAGGTCGGGGGACTGTGAGGGCCTTGGCAAAACCTTCAGCTTGCACCTCTTGAGGTTGTCCATTGTGGATTTTGAGGCATGTTTAGGATCATTATCCTGTTGTAGAAGCCATCCTCTTTTCATCTTCAGCTTTTTTACAGATGGTGTAATGTTGGCTTCTAGAATTTGCTGGTATTTAATTGAATTCATTCTTCCCTCTACCAGTGAAATGTTCCCCGTTTCATTGGCTACAATACGAACCCAAAGCATGATCTATCTACCCCTATGCTTAACAGTTGGAGAGGTGTTCTTTTCATGGAATTCTGCACCCTTTTCCTCCAAACATACCTTTGCTCATTGCGGCCAAAAAGTTCTATTTTAACTTCATCAGTCCACAGGACTTACTTCCAAAATGCATCAGGCTTGTTTAGATGTTCCTTTGCAAACTTCTCACGCTGAATTTTGTGGGGAGGATGCAGGAAAGGTTTTCTTTTGATGACTCTTCCAAGAAGGTCATATTTGTGCAGGTGTCGCTGCACAGTAGAACAGTGTACCACCACTCCAGAGTCTGCTAAACCTTCCTGAAGGTCTTTTGCAGTCAAACGGGGGTTTTGATTTGCCTTTCCAGCAATCCTATGCGCAGTTCGCTCAGAAAGTTTTCTTGGTCTTCCAGACCTCAACTTGACCTCCACCACTCCTGTTAACTGTCATTTCTTAATTACATTACGAACTGAGGAAATGGCTACCTGAAAACGCATTGCTATCTTATAGCCTTCTCCTGCTGTGTGGGCATAATTTAGTTTAATTTTCAGAGTACTAGGCAGCTGCTAGGAGCCCATGGCTGCTGATTGTTGGGACAAGGTTTGAAGAGCCAGGGTATTTATAAAGCTTTGAAATTTGCATCACCTTTCCTAATGATGATTGTGAACAAGCCATAGCCCTACAAGCTAATTAAGGTCTGAGAACTTGGTAAAAGTTATCTGAGAGCTCAAATCTCTTGGGGTGCCCAAACTTTTGCATGGTGCTCCTTTCCTTTTTTTCACTCTTAAATTGTACATAACAAAAATAATACACTAATCTTAAGATGTTCAAAAGAATTTTTCATCTTTAACTTTATCACTTTTGGAGATCAGTTCATCTATTCACACCCAGTAACAGAAATTTTTACTAGGGGTGCTCAAACTTTTGCATGCCACTGTATACTGACTTTGGGGGTGGTGCAGAGGAGGGTCACTGGTTGATCCCAAGATGAAGGGGGTTAGACTATGAGGGGAGATTGAGTCGTTTAGGACTGTACTCGCTGGAATTCAGAAGAATGAGAGGAAATCTTATAGAAATGCATAAAATTATGAAAGAGATTGATAAAGTTGGAGGCAGGAAAGTTGAGACTAAAACGAAGAAACATAGCCTCAAGGTTTGGGGGAATATATTTAGGGTGGAGGTGAGGAGGAACTGCTTTTCCCAAGGAGTGGTAAATCTGTGGAATTCTGTGCCCAATGAAGCAGTAAGTATATTTAAGACCAGGTGGATAGATTTTTGCATATTAGGGGAATTAAGGGTAATGGAGAAAAAGGCCGGTAGCGAGGAGATGAGTCCATAGTCAGATCTGCCATGATCTTATTAAATGGCAGTGAAGGCTTGATGGGCCAGATGGCTTACTTCTCCTATTTCTTATGTATGTTCTTAAACAATCTGAAGGAATTCTGATCTTAATTTGTATCCGTTTTACATTGGTAGAGTTAGCTCTAAATTTGTTGTTAGGTTCAAATGACTTTTGCACGCCTAATTTTGTATACCCAATCTGTTTCTTTAAATCAGATCATGGAAGCAATAATCAGTTTTTTGGATGGGACATATGTTGTATCAGTGCTTTGTTTAATGAGCTTACCAGTAACGTGGAAACGTGAACATAGCACTACATTTAACTGAAGTTGTTAGGCGTTTTTTGTTGACTAGAAACCTGCAAAAATCTCAGAGAATATCTCTTAATTTTCCAAATGGCAAGGAAAAATTTCCAAAGGACAGCGATATTTTTGCCTTGCAGACTGATCTTCAAATAGCTGAGGAAAGCTTATGGTCCAACTGTAGTGTGTAATTTAGCATATGGTATGTTGCTTGAACTTGAGAAAATATGGCAGCACACTGGCAGTCTACACAAAGTATACTGTAGATGCTGTGGTCAAATCAACATGTACAAACAAGCTGGAGGAACTCAGCAGATCGGGCAGCATCCGTTGAAATGAGCAGTCAACATTTCGGGCTGAGACCCTTCATCAGGAGAGAAGGAGGAGGGGCAGGGGTCCTATAAAGAAGGTGGGGGGAGGGTGGAAGGTACCAGGTGAAAAGCCAATTAGAGGAAAGATCAAGGGGTGGGAGAGGAGAAGCAGGGAGGGGATAGGCAGGAAAGGTGAACAAGGAATGTAAGGGGAAAGCACAATGGGTAGTAGAAGGCGGCAGAATCATGAGAGGTGTAGGCAGCTGGAAGAGGAGGCAGAGTGAAAGTGGGATGGGGAAGGGAGAGGGAGGGAATTACCAGAAGTTGGAGAATTCGATGTTCGTACCAAGGGGCTGGAGACTACCCAGACGGTGTATGAGATGTTGCTCCTCCAGCCTGAGTTTGGCCTCATCATGGCAGTAGAGGAGACCATGGATGGACATATCTGAATGCGAATATGAAGCAAAGTGGGTGGCAACCGGGAGATCCTGTCTGTTGTGGCGGACGGAGTGGAGGTGCTCGACGAAGAGGTCCCCCAATCTGCGTCGGGTCTCGCCGATGTAAAGGAGGCTGCACTGGGAGCACCGGATGCAATAGATGAGCCCAATAGACTCACAAGTGAAGTGTTGCCTCACCTGGAAGGATTGTTGTAGGTAAGTTCTACACCTGTCCCTACACCTCTCTTACCACCATTCAGGGCCCCAAACAGTCCTTTCCCTTACATTCCTTCTTCCTGCCTATCCCTTCCCTGCTTCCCCTCCCCCACCCCTCGATATTTCCTGATTGGTTTTTCACCTGGCACCTTCCACCCTCCCCCTACCTTCTTTATAGGGCCCCTGCCACCTCCTCCTTCAGTCCTGATAAAGGGTCTTGGCCTGAAACGTTGACTGTTCGTTTCAACAGATGCTGCCCGACCTGCTGAGTTCATCCAGCTTGTTTGTATGTGTTGACACTGGTAGTCTAATTGGGATGGGAGTTGAGAACTGAGCTGCCAAAGAGCAGTACAGCATGTATATAGGCTCATTATCGACCATGGTGCCCACCCAGCTTGTCCCAATTTCCTGTGTTTGACACTAATCCTACAAGCCCTGCTTCTTAAAAGCACTTGTATTGGATCCTTTATATGCTTGTATAACTACATACCTGCAGTGGACTGTTTTTTGGATGGAGGAAAGAGGGTTTGATATCTTGATCTGTTGGAGAGTTAAGTATGTTAGCTGGAGGGCAGATTTTGTAAGAATGAAATGAAATCAGTGCTGTTGCTGGAACGAAAGTTCACGAAAGCATCCTGAACTGTGGCTGCAGTCCATGCACATGCGGGATTAAAGCGATGACGTTTGTCTATATAGCTCAATTTCAAACCAGGCATTGGATTTGTCCAGTTAGTGCTTGAGCCAGGTTTATTATTTTTATGTGGATGTTTTGTTCTCCTTGGATGTCAGTTCTTCTGGAATGAGAATAAAATTTGTCTTGTGTGAACAATTGCGTTTTAATTGGAATTTTTCTTAGTTCAGAGCATTCTCCCTAATCTGGAGGGAAATAAAGATTGAGCTGGTTGTTTGTCCTGAAAGAATGAACACAGAAGAAAGATTAAAGTTCTGGATGTAAGACTCTTAGTTTCCCTTTGAATTGAAACTCCCACCTTCATTTGGTTCATTATTATTTGAAATAGTTTGTTGCTTTTCTAAAATGGAGAATTTTCTGATGAAGCAAGTGGAATTGTAATGCAGATTAACGGCTGAGTATCATTTGTGTAGACAAGACCTAGGATTGTGAATCAGTCAGTAAGAATCGGGATATGTTTTAAATAATTGGATAATGATCTTAGAAATAGGATTGTGAGCTAAGCATTTTAGTTAATTGAGCTCTAAAGATACTTGTACATGATTTGTAAGACTCACAGAAGACTGTTCAAGCTATATAGCTCCTATTTATTTTATTCCCCCTTCAGAGTCTGCACAGATTTCCTTCACCTGTTCTCTGATGTCTAAAATTTTACATAGCTGCATTTGTTATTACTAAAGCTCCCAACTTTTAACTGAATACGTGTGATAATTAAATATGAGGAAATCTGTCTCTTTGTCAATACTTCTGGGTTTTTAAGAAATATGGGACTAGCGAGGGCAAGATTGGGTGCTTGCAGAGAGCTGGGAGAATTTATGGTTAGTATTCTATTATGATTATTATTATCATTGCCTGTTCAGAGATACAGTGAGAAGTTTTTCAGATCAAACTATTACACCATATTCCTTTAAGCAAGAATAAGGTAATATAATGCAGAATAGTGTTACGGTTAAAAGTGCACTGCAGGTAGACAGCAAAATGAAAGGCTATTGTCTCAACTTCAGCGCGATTGATATGGACTGGAGAGTGTGCATAGCCCAGCATTCTGAAGTCAGTGACCAACACCTTTGGCTTTGCTGATATTGAGGGAGAAGCAGGCAAATCAGAGGAATTAAAACAATTCTTTGTGTCTGAAAACTCACAAAAAAACTGCTTCTAATACCAGAGAAGCAAGAATCTAGAAAGAATGAGGAGTTGAATAAGTACTCATTGGAAATTTACAGAAGCGAGTTAATAAATCTCATGAATCCAAGTATCGGTATCCTACAACTTTGAAAGATGGCAATAGAAATATTGAACGCTGAATGTCACCTTCTAGAAGTCTACATATTCTGAATTGTTTCTGTGAATTTGAAGGTTGTCAATGTGACCAAGCTAGTTAAGAAGAGGAGGAGAATTATTTCCCACAACTTGTGACTTTCATTTCAATGTCAGTAGTTGAAGTGAATGAAGTCTATCGATGTCATTTTAGGTCAATTTAAAGAATTATAGATTGGAGCAGAGTACTGTTGGATTTACAAAAGGAAAATTTTGTTTGATTTGTCTGTTGGAATTACTTGGGGTGTGTCTGGTGGAATAGATAGGGAATTGGTCATTGTGTTTGGATTTTCAGAATGCTTTTGTTAAGTTCCTACAGAGGAGAATGGTAATCAAGCACATGGAGTTGGTAACATTCTGACTTGGTTTGAGAATTGTATTTCAGACAGGGCCAAAAGTACAAAAAAAAACCTAAATTTTCTCAGGGTGCCGTCTGTGACCATTGGGCCTCATTAAGATTTGTACATGGGCTGCAGCTATACCAAATGTTTCTTTGGTTTGCTGAGGGCATTAAATGTCGTATTTCCAAGTTTGGCTTCAGGCCAGATGGTTTATGAATAAATAGAGGCTTTGGGGGATGTACCTGATCTGACTGAGCGGACAAGAATATGGCGGATGGAATGTGAAGTGGAAAGTGTGTGAAGATCTGCAAAGCAGAGCACTTTAATGGTCAGAGGTGTCCATTTACCTTGGAGAATACTCCCTGCCATAGGAGTTGTATGAACCATGGGAGAAAACTGGAGCACCAGAGGAAGCCCACATGGTCACAGGGAGAATGTACAAACTCCTTACCGATGGTGCCAGAATTGAACTCCAAATAACGGAATGCCCCAAGCTGTAATGGCGTTGTACTAACTGCAGTGCTACTGTGGTACCCAATTTACATTCTCATTCAAAAGCATACCTTTGCATTCTGTTCACTCCTATATCTTTATACTATTATGTTTTTCATGTCATAATAAATAGAAGCAGAAGAAGCCGTTCAGTTCTTTGGGCATTTTTGCAATTCAATGAAATCATTACTGCTTAATTACCCACTGTTTCCTGTCCAAGTCTTGTATCACTTTATTCCTGCAATATCTAAACTTGAACCTTTTGAATGCAGTTAGAACTGAATAGAGAATTCCAAAGATTTGCCACCTTTTGAATGAAAAAATATTTCCTTATTTCAGGGATAATTGGCTTTCCCTTTCGGGAATTTCAATTCAAATCCAGACTCCTCAACCAGAGGAAGTAGCCTCCTTGTTTCAATGCGTACCAAAAGCACTGGAGAAACTCAGCAGGTCAGTCAGCATCTTTGGAGGGAAAGAAGCAGTCAGCATTTTGGGCTGAGACTCTTTAGGTCTGTTAATCCAGTTTTCCAGCATGTGCACTCTTTTGTGTCTCCTTACATCAATATTGTCAAGCCCCCAAAGTTTACTTGATTTTTGTTTGAATGTGTACAATGAGATACCCAGCTTAATCTCTCGTATTGCATTCCTGACACCCCAAGCAACATCTTTGTTGCATTTCCCCTACACTGAGTATCTTCTGGAAAAAAGCCAAAATTTTCTAGTGTCTTGTCAGGGCACAAATAAATGTCATAAAATATCATTACTTTTGTATTGTACTCTTAACACAAAACATTATTGCTTAATGGTCTGTTACACTTGCATGTTAGCTTTGTTATTTGCTTACAGGGATATAATTCTGCTCAGAATGTGTTTCCAAATGGTTTTCATAACTACCTGTAACTTGGCTATTTGTTTCTTTCTATCCTCTGTGCTCCATTTTCCCACTTTGGTAGTTTTGTGTCATCTGCAAGCTTCAAAAAGTTACATTTTGATATAGGTGGTGAATTGTATAGCAGTTACTACAGTTAACTGATTATAATCTGTAAACCTGAAATGGACGAGTTTATACCCACTGTTTGTTAATCCGTGCTTGCATATTATCCGGGGCTCCACATGCTTGAGTAACACACACAAAATGCTGGAGGAACTCAACAGGTCATGCCACATCTATCAGGGCAGAGTCTTGATAACCCATCTCTTGTGTAGAACCTCATCACAAGCTGACTGAAAATCCAAATGCACCATATCCACTGGCTCCCCATTGTCTGCACTAATCCCAAGAAGTCCACTGGTTAGTCAAATATGATTTCCATTTTATAACTATGTTGACTTTGCTAAAATAAATTATTTTCAAGATGCCTTGAGGTAACATTTGTTACCATAGATTTCAAAACTTTCTGAATGACCAACATCCATCTGCTAAGACAGGATGTATTCTGTTCTTTTTGTGCCTCTTGAAAAAGAAGGCACATTTGCAACTCCTGATCTGCAGGAACCAATCCAGAATCTATGCAGGTTTGAAAAATTAATTTCCAGCTTCATTAATTGCACAGTTTTTAAAACTTTGCAGTAATATTGATTTGTTTTCCTCATTTGGACTAAACTCTTGGTTCACCGATATTTTGGGGATTTTAGTGTTGACTTGTGTGAGGATTGATGGTGAAGTATTTGTTTAATAACTCTGCCATTTCTTTGTTCATAATTTCTTCCATCTATCTATAGTGTGGTTATACTTGTGTCTTTTTACTTCCTTGTAAAGCTTTAACTGCAGTTAATATCTTTAAGAGTTTTGCAAGTTTAATCAACTGAAAAAACTGAGTTGCACTATGTAATTGCTTTGGGTAAACTAGTGTCTTTTTCCACTTACTTTATTAGTGACTTCACTTATATTTTGTTTTGGGCACCCAATTTTTATTTATTCTGCTCTTGCTAGCCTCTTAATAATTATAAAGAATTGTAGATTCATCCCTTAGTTTTCCTCAGCGTTGTCCTCAGATTTAGCCGAAGGGTACTTGTGAATTAAACAACAAAAAAGAATCTTGGGGCCATTTTAAAAAGCAAAAGGAGCAGATAGCATCACAAACTATCTGCCATCTTCCCCATCTCTGGAAGCATCATTTGTACATCAGCTTCACCAGACACGCGCGTGAAATTGGAGCGGAAATTAGTCATCCTTGCTGTGGAGAAACTATCACTACAGTACTATCAAAGTACTGTATGTTAATTATTTTACATAGTGACTTCAGAAAAACATTCTAGCTAAACAAACAATGGCATATTTTAGGCTAATGATCCATAACACATTGAAAATTTTAGAAATCTCAGCAAGGCCTGGATGCATTTGCTACATATTCAGGCAACAATAAATATATGAGTTAGGCAAGGGTTTTTATAACAAACAACACGTTTATTAAACACTGAAAACAAACCCCCCAAAAGTAAACAAACAGTAACGTAACAGGAAATCAGCTGCTGTGCGGCAGCTTGAACAGTTCTTGAAGCGATGCAGCTCAAACAGTTCTTAAAACGATGTTGCAAAAACAGTTCTTTAAAGTAGTATTGCCAAAAGTTCAAAATGCTCACGGTTCACTTAAGAGGAGAGACTTTTTAAGACGACTTAAATTCTCTTCCACGTCGTTTTGCTTCGATCCCCGACATCGAACTTTTCCCACGAAGAATTTACGAAACGAAACGGCTTAAAGGCACTGACCTTTCCTTTATCACTGTCCTCAATCTTCTGCTATCCCGCAGAGATTAACACAAGAACAGTCAACAAATTCCTTTCGAATAAGGATTAACCAAGATTGAACCCGTTTCACCATCGTAAATCGATTCTCCTCAATCTTTAACTCCCGAACTCCGATCTTCACTCTCCGCTGATCCTCAACTAGCAGTATTGTAAAGAAACTGCTGGCAATGACCTTTTAAACTTTAGGCGTTCATCCTTCAACTAAACTGCGACATCACATTAAATCACGCAGTGGCATGAAGTCAGCTTGGCACATCCAGCTACGAACTGCCCCCCCCCCCCTCACAGGGTGGGGTCTTCCTTTTATAACCTGTAATAAAAAAAAACCTGTCACATGATCTCTACTGGCGGGAAAATGACATCACTCCACCATCACAAGACCATTACCTCAAGTCCAGTATAGCTCCAACCCCAGTCACGTGACAAGGGCACCACTGTCATGTCACGAGTACGTAACACTTTGCAGTTTGCTTCAACGGCAGATGCAATCTCAATGGCTCTCTACACGGCTTTAGACCACCTGGACAACACAAACACCTACGTCAGGATGCTGTTCATAGACTATAGCTCGGCATTTAATACCATCATTCCCACAATCCTGATTGAGAAGTTGCAGAAGCTGGGCCTCTGTACCTCCCACTGCAATTGGATCCTCGGCTTCCTAATCTGAAGACCACAATCTGTGAGGATTGGTGATAACATATCCTCCTCGCTGATGATTGACACTGGCGCACCTCAGGGGTGTGTGCTTAGCCCACTGCTCTACATGACTGTGTGGCCAGGCATAGCTCAAGTACCATCTACAAATTTGCTGACGATACAGCCATTGTTGGTAGAATCTAAGATGGTGATGAGAGGGTGTACAGGAGTGAGATATGCCAACTTGTGGAGTGGTGTCGCAGCAACAACCTGGCACTCAATGTCAGTAAGATGAAAGAGCTGATTGTGGACTTCAGGAAGGGTAAGATGAAGGAGCACATACCAATCCTCATAGAGGGATCAGAAGTGGAGAGAGTGAGCAGCTTCAGGTTCCTGGGTGTCAAGATCTGAGGATCTAACCTGGTCCCAACACATCAATGTAGTTATAAAGAAGGCAAGACAGCAGCTATACTTTATTAGGAGTTAGAAGACATTTGGTATGTCAACAAATACACTCAAAAACTTCTATAGATGTACCACGGAGAACATTCTGACAGGTTTCATCACTGTCTGGTGTGGGGGGGGGGGGGGTGCGCGCTACTTCATGGGACCGAAAGAAGTCATCCTTAGATAGTGAAAGAATTTTCTTCAGATGTATGATCTGTCTTTGATTATCATGGGTGAGAAGCAATAGGGTGGCCTTATTTCAGAGCATTGTGTAAGAAGACGGTCGGCTTATTCAGAAAGTCAGAAGGCATGGGATCCAGTGAAGTTTGGCCAGGTGGATTCAGAACTGGATTGCCTGCAGAAAGCAGAGTGTCGTGGTGGAAGGAGTACATTTGGATTAGAGGGTTGTGACTCGTGTCCCACAAGGATTGGTTCTGGGACCTCTACTTTTCGTGATTTTTATTATCAACCTGGATGTAGAGGTAGAAGGGTGGATTGGCAAGTTTACAGATGACACAAAGGTTGGTGGTGTTGTGGATAGTGTAGAAGATTGTTGAAGATTGCAGAGAGACATTGATGGGATGCAGAAGTGGGCTGAGAAGTGGCAGATGGAGTTCAACTCGGAGAAGTGTGAGGTGGTACACTTTGGAAGGACAAACTCCAAGGCAGGGTACAAAGTAAATGGCAGGATAGTTGGTAGTGTGGAGGAGCAGAGGGATCTGGGGGTACATGTCCACAGATCCCTGAAAGTTGCCTCATAGGTAGATAGGGTAGTTAAGAAAGCTTATGGGGTGTTAGCTTTCATAAGTCGAGGGATAGCGTTTAAGAGACATAATGTAATGATGCAGCTCTATAAAACTCTAGTTAGGCCACACTTGGAGTACTGGTCGCCTCACTATAGGAAGGATGTGGAAACATTGGAAAGGGTACAGAGGAGATTTACCAGGATGCTGCCTGGTTTAGAGAGTATGGATTATGATCAGAGATTAAGGGAGCTAGGGCTTTAACTCTTTGGAGAGAAGGAGGATGAGAGGAGATATGATAGAGGTATACAAGATATTAAGAGGAATGGATACAGTGGAACAGTCAGTGCCTCTTTCCCAGGATACCACTGCTCGATACAAGAGGACATGGTGTTAAGGTAAGGGGTGGGAAGTTCAAGGGGGATATTAGAGGAAGGTTTTTCACTCAGAGTGGTTGGTGCGTGGAATGCACAGCCTGAGTCAGTGGTGGAGGCAGATACACTAGTGAATTTATAAGAGACTATGAGACAGGTATATGGAGGAATTTAAGGTGGGGAGGTTATATGGGAGTCAGGGTTTAAGTGTCAGCACAACATTATGGGCTGAAGGGCCGGTACAATGCTGTACTGTTCTGTGTTCTAAGACCATGAAATGTTTCTTCATGAAGAAGAAGGAAAGTGGAGCTGAAGGACAGAAGAGACGAAAGCTGGAGGCGGAGGAAGCCAAGAAGTCAAGCAAGTTCTTAATGCCCTTCTTTGAAAAGCCCGTAACAAGTAGTTTGACATGTTCCATGGGGTCACCTGCACCTGCTACAAGTTTGTTAGAATCTGAAGGTGGACCAAATACAAATGCATAACAAGCCGAGGAGGAAGTCAAGTCAGATAAGTCTGAGTATGATGAGATGAAGAATGAGGCTGCCACAGAACGTGGACGTGACAGGAGGGGAAGACGACAATGGTGATGTTGAGTTTATTGACGAGATTTTACCTAACGACACTGAACCTAGTGAACTGGATGGTGTTAAAGAGCCTCGAACTGTCATACCAGAAGTGATTGAACAGCATGAGATTGGATTTCTGAAGTTTGACAAGGATACTGGAAAAGCAATTCTGCCTGATGCGTTGAGAACAGAAATAATAAAGCTGGGTTCGAAGTATTTCCAGAACAGTGAGGGGTTTTTCCTACTAACAAACAACCGCTCAGTGAACAAAACTTGGTTCAAGGGGAAATTGGGAAATGGTCGTGGTGAGGAAGTGACTCACTCATGGCCGGTCTACTCCCCTTCTAAAAGTCTGCATTTTGTATTTGTTGTCTTCTCTATTCCTGGTCAGACCATCAATCCTCATTGGAGCAGGAAAGTGGATTCAACCAGTGGAAAGCACCTGAAAGAATTAGTGTTCATGAAAATGCCTAGAATCATCGGGAATGCTTCACACAGTGGAAAGAAATGGAAAATTTAGCTGGAAACAGGATTTATTGACGCGGTATTTCAGTCATAGATTGAGAAGGGAGAGGAGAAGTGGCGTGATATCTTGACGAGAATCCTTCACTGCATAAAATTCCTTGCAACTCAGAACCTGGCTTTGCAAGGACATGATGACTCCAAGTCAGCTAGACGATGACTCCAATATGGGAAATTTCCTTGGCTTACTGAAACTATTGGTCATAAAACCTTGTCATAAAAGAACACTTCACTCATTTGGAAAGTCATCCTGGATCCACGTCTTATCTTTCACTGGGTGTCCAGAACGAATTCATCCATATTTTGGCTTCAACTGTTTCCTGGAGTTTACTGAGAAGCATTTGTAAAGCCAAGTACTATGGTCTCATGTTCGACTTGACTCCCGATCAGGCACACTGTGAGCAGATGTCAGAAGTAGTGAGGTATGTGGAAATTGATTTTGAGAGGAAAACAATCCATGTTAGAGAGTCCTTTCTTGGTTTTACCCAGATAATCCAGAAGGATGCTGAGTCAACACAGCACTGAGAAAAACTCAAAAACACCATGCCTGTTAAGTCGGAGTCCAAAACCAGGTGGAGTTACAGGGACAAAAACAGTAAAGCCCATCAACAAGTACCTTGAGGAGATACTTCAAGTTCTCCAGGACATGATAGTCAATGTAAACGAGACCAGTGAAACAAGAAGTGATGCAAGGCAGCTGTACAACTGCATGTTGAGTTACGATTTTCTGATTTTGCTCAGATTTTGGAACAAAGTACTCATTCAAAATTAACTGTATTCAAACTGTTCAAACTGTATTCAAAAGAGGCTGCAGGATCCTAGCATGAACTACCATGATGCTGTCCTGGATTTGAAAGCCCTCCAAGATAATTTTTATGATGAAAGAGAAGTGTTTGTCAGTGAGTCACTTGAAGGAGGAGTCAGTCTCTGTCAAGAATGCAACATTGAAGTTGAAAGGCATCAGAGACAAAAGAAACAAATGGCTGATGAGAACTCGAGAGACACTGGGTTAACAGCTAAGGTGGAAATGGAAAGAGTCATGAAGGGAACACTCGACAGTCCTCTCGGAGAAATGGGTGAAAGGTTCGCTCATTTGCATGACACTGACGCCAAGTTTGGGTTCCTTCTTGAGGTTGAGGGACTGTGTTACGGTGCCAACAGTAACGACATAATGAAGAAGTGTGCAAATTTGGGTGAATTGTACAGCTCTGATGTTGATGGACAGCAGCTATATGAAGAAATTTTGGATTGCAGAATGTTGCTATCAAGGTGCCAAGACCTGAAGAGCTTCATGAATTTATTGTTCAGTATGGAGATGAGAGCGTCTTCCCCAATCTTCACATTGCTAGTCAGATAATGCTAACCATTGCAGTTTCCATCGCCAGCCGTGAGAGATCATTCAGCAAGATAAAATTAATACTTTCATATTTGAGAGCCTCCATGGGTCAAGGCGGACTCTGTGATCTTGCTCTGCTGAGTATAGAAAAAGAAGAAACTGAAAAATCTGACTGATCACACCATAGACCAATTTGCATCAGTGAAAGCAAGGAAGGTGCAGTTATAATTTTCATGTAGTGCCATAATATGTTAATTAAAAGATTAACGAGCTTGACTTATATTTTTGAGCTGATATTATGGTAAAGTTATCTTAAAGATGGGTGTCAGATGTTTGGACGGGCGCAATTTCAGTGCTTGCTATAGGCGCTATTTTCCGTAGATACGCACCTGGCAAAGTACCCAGGACATCTTCAGGGAGCCATGTCACAGAAGGGCAGCATCCATTATTAAAGACCTCCAGCACCCAGGGCATGCCCTTTCCTCACTGTTACCATCAGGTAGGAGGTACAGAAGCCTGAAGGCACACACTCAGCGATTCAGAAACAGCTTCTTCCCCTCTGCCATCTGATTCCTAAATGGACATAGAATCTTTGGACACTACCTCACTTTTAATATACAGTATTTCTGCTTTTGCACGTTTTAAAAAATCTATTCAATATATGTAATTGATTTACTTGTTTATTATTATTATTTTTCTCTGCTAGATTATGTATTGCAGCTAAGTTAACAAATTTCATGTCACATGCCAGTGATAATAAACCTGATTCTAGTTCAATGCTATCTGGAGCTTACATGTTCTTCCTGTGCCTGCTGTGGGTTTCCTTCAAATGATCCAATTTCCTCCCACAACCCAAAGATGTGTGGTTTGGTAGGTTAGTTTATTAAAAAGAACAGATAAATAAGGCATTAGTGTTGGAGTGGTTGATGTTCGGATGTAGTTGGTGGGCTGAACAACCCATTTCCCTGCTTTATCTTTGACTCTGATTCACCTCTTTGAAATTTTATCCACGTTTGTGTCATTTCAACTTGATTAATTCATTGAGGAAAGAGAAGTAAATTATTTTTCTCCCTTAAATTCAGATTTCTTGGGCAAAATCTCAGGACACGAGTAACATTCTCTCTGTTAATTATAGTAATTACATTCCTGAAGGTCCACAGGAGAAAGTGGGAGCATGAAAAATGACCTGGTCTTCCAATTTGTTTGGTTTATGATTTCCGAGATCTGTTAACTCACAAAGATCAATCATATCTGTAAATCATGTTAGGTAATGTATTTGCCAACAAAATTTTGACTTGTTGAGACTATTAACATAGTAATAAATTGCATACCATAAGGTAAGGAAGCAATATTATCCTATTATGTACTGATAAAATATTATAAATGTTATGTTTGAAGTTAATTGTTACAAGTGTGATATTTTATCTCATTACCTGTGATTCATTAATTTGGCATTCTGGGAATCTAGTCTATTTGCCCTTAAAGCTTGTGTGTGGTGAGTAATTTGGGTATTGCAAGAATAATTGGCTTTTGGATATTAATTACAACTTCAGTGATCTTTCGAATGAGAATCTAAAACAAGTGGTTTGTTGTGTGACTAAGATGATGAACAACACAAAAAACAAGAAAATTATGGCCATTCAGGTAGCAGGTTTAGAATTTTTAAAGTGATATGTCCAGGAGACACTTTTTTGTGAGTGTTGTGTAGTGTTTGAAGCTACATTATTTTGAGGAGCTACATTTTAAGTTGTGAATGAATATTTTAAGATTTATCTTTTGTAAATTTACTCCATTAACCATTCATCTGAAATAGATGCCATGACTGGCCTGTTAATACAATACGTCATGTTGCAAAGGCAAACTGCTATTTTTGAATTCACATTTCAAATGACGATAATGTGAACTTTTCAGTCATCTTTCTATCATGCAGAAATAGTGCAACTATAGGATTTACCAGCAGCACTTTAAACCCTGCATCAGCATCAGATTAAGCATTCTTAATCATGGTAGAATGTTGCTGAGCTTAAGTGTGATTGTTCTTTGTATCAAGCAAAAAGATGTACCTCAGACACTTGACTTAATTTAACCACGTCTCTGAAATCTATTACAGTCAAGAAGGACAGGCCATAGGCAAATTGGAGCAACTTCACAAGTTCACCTTCTAGTTTTGTCCCATGTCCATCTTCCTTTGTCAATATATCTCAGTTCCTTCATGTTTGCATTATTATGGTACGTCTCCGGCAACAATGAATATAGAATTGTCTATCTTTTTATAAACAAATAAACAATTTATTAAACTCTGCTCAATTAAAAAAATGAAAAGTAAACAAATGACTAACTTAACCAGAAGTTAACTGCTATTCGGCAACTCTGGAATGCAGTCTTAAAGTGGTAAATAGGAAAGTCCAAGTGATTTATACAGTCAATTAGGAGAGTCTTTCCTGAAATAATGAATTCCTAGACAATGTGACGTTACTGCTGATCCCAGCCAAAATCTGCCTTTCCGAAGGATTCATGATGAAGGAAATAAAAACGGATTAAAGGAACTGACCTTTTCCTTGGTGAATGAACACTGCACAACCCTTTCTACTCTTACAGGTAGGGGTTATCTCAGATGTAGGTCACTATTTCCTGAATGAAGATCCAACAAGGTCGATCCTGTATTACTGCCGACGACACCAACTTTACTCGATTCTTCAGGTTAGCGTACTTCGGTAAAGTCTTCACTGTCCAATACTTAGACTTTAAAACTAAATCAAAGATACATCAAACATAACTGGCAGCGGTTTGCAAAACTGCTGGCATAATGATTCTGTACCCTACAGTAGAAAGTAAAACTCAACTTGAAACTGCATCATGAGACCAAATATGCAGCATAACGGAGTAACTGACGAATTAATTGATGACTCAACACAAAAAACTCCTGTGTCTCAACAAGCTTCCCGTTTTATACCTGTTGGAATATGTCATCACGTGACCTCACACTGGTGGGAAATTACATCACTCCACCATCACAAGACCGTTACATCATGCTCACCAGATACTCAATTACATCATGGTCATAAGACAGTCACAAGATACCCACAGGGTGTGTAACAGCATCCTGCAACAAACACCCCAAGCAACAGCATTGTGCGAGTGCTTACACCAGAAAGGCTGCTGCATCTGAAGACAAATCACTTTGAGAGCAATTAAGGATATGGCTTTCCAGTGATGCTCATGTCTTGCAGATGTGAAAATGTAAAAACAAAATAAGCTCAGACTTCTATTATGATGAACATCCTACATAATCAGTGTTACCTGCTCTTATGTTGAGACCTCTGGATGCTTCATAGTAGTGTGGGCCATGAGGATGTGTAGTGACTTCAGGGGCTGTGCATGGCAAATGGAACAATGTTTAAAAAAAATGTTGAACAACAGTTCTAAGTTGAATAATATAAAGTTAAATAAGTTGATTAATTGAAAGATGTTGGTGTTGAAGGGAAATGGATGTCATTCATTTTAAATTATTGTCCTCTGGTATTAGCCATTATTTCCCTGCAAGAAAGATGGGGCTGTTGACTCAATGTATACATCTCATAGTTTTATACATCTCTATCAAGTTGCCACTCATCCTCCTTCGCTCCAAAGAAAAAAGGCTGAGCTGGCTCAACCTTTTTTCATAAAACATGCTCTCTAATTCAGACAGCATCCTGGTAAATCTCCCCTGCACCCTCCCTAAACCTTCCAGGTCCTTTCTGTAATGAGGTGGCCAGAACTGAACACGATATTCCAAGTGTGGTCGATGTGCAAGACTCTTGCAGATTTCTACAGATGTACGGTGGAGTGCATTCTGACAGGTGTGGACAAGATTGCAAGAGGATGCAGAGTGTTATAGATGTTGCCAGCTCCATCATAGGTACAGTCCTTCCCACCATCAAGAACATCTTCAAAAGGCGGTGAAGAGGTTATAGCCTAAGTGGTGGGGGTCCTTGATTATGAATACTGCTGACTTGTGGCAGTGCCTCATAAATGTATTCATTGTGTTGGCGTGTGGCCTAGTGGATAAGGCATAAGGTCACTGGTTCGAGCCTCAGCTGAGGCCGCATGTTGTGTCCTTGAGCAAGGCACTTAACAACACATTGCTCTGCAATGACATTGGTGCCAAGCTGCTTGGGTCCTAGTGCCATTCCCTTAGACAACATCGATGGCGTGGAGAGAGGAAGACTTGTAGCTTGGGCAACTGCTGGTCTCCCAGACAACCCTGCCCAGGCCTGTGCCCTGGAAACCTCCCAAGGTGCAAATCCATGGTCTCACGAGACTAATGGATGCCTATATTGGTGGGGAGGGTTTTGCCTGTGATCGAATAAATAGGCTGTCGTCCACTTTCTTTAGCCTTTCCTGTTTCTGGCATTGGTGTTTTCATACTAGGCAGTGATGTAACTCGTTGGGCAAGTTTATCAAAGCTTTGCATGACGTGCCAAATCTTTACAAATTTGTAAGTGGAGACATTACCGTGCTGGTCCCAGGACTAATCATCTGATATGTTGACCAAGAAATTTAAAGTTACTGACCCGCTCCACCTCCATTCTTCTAATGAGGACATTGTTAAAAATTGTTAAGGATTGACAGGCACATTCCAAAATTATGTAGAGCATTGATGAGGACTCGGCTGCAGCATTTACATGGTAGATTAAGAACAGGCTACTGGTTATGTTCACTCCAAGGAACTCAAAATGCTCAACCCCAATGACGCTGATGTAGACAGGAACACCACCTCCCTTCCTGAAGGCCATTCATCCCATCGTCCATGCTGGCTGTCAATGGACATAATCCCATAAACCCTATTTCCTCACTTACTACTTTGCATCCTATTCTCTCTCATCCCCATTAACACTGCCATTCCTCAGCCAACCAAGCAGTTGAAAGGGCTGTGGCGGATGGGTAGTTAACTTAGTAGCCAGGTTAATGTACTTCTATACATTTTATCTTTGGGATGTTAGAGCAAACTAGAGAGCACTGAGGGAGGCCCACATTGTCGCAAGGAGAATGTTATGAACTTCACACTGATGGCAGAGGGTCAGAAACAAGCATGAGTTGTTGCAGCTGAAAGGGAACACTGCACTCTGCTGCCCCACTGCTGTCTTTTATAGGAGGGCAGATTACCACTGCCTGGTAAACAAGTATTTATTTAGAGATACAGCATGGAATAGGCTCTTTGAGCCCAATCATCCAGCAACCCTGATTTAACTCTAGTGTAGTCACGGAACAGGTTACAATGACCAATTAACCTACAGGTAGGTCTTTGGGCTATTGGAGAAAATCGGAGGAGCTGGAGAAAATCCATGTATTCCACGGGGGGGACTAGCAGACTCCTTACAGATGATGTCAGAATTGAACTCCTGCCTGAGCTGTAATAGCGTTTGCACTAACAGCTACGCTGCCGTGGCACACGGGGATTGTACACACCAATTTGACTTCTTCACCTTCACACTTTTCAGCAGACCCAATGTGATGATGTACAGAAAGCAATCAGTTGGTTTTTGTTGAGAGGAGCTCCCAAAAATAAGGTTTTTCAGAAGCTCATTTTAAACTTTTAGTTTCAAAAGCGGTAGTCCTTGCTGAAACTACATGTTTCCTTTCAGTGATTCTTATGCAAGAACTGTGAGGATGGTGATAGACATATTAGGGATTTGGTTTATTATACAGTGAAAAGCTTGTCTTGCATACTATATACAAATCAGATCATTCTGTGCATTGAGATAGAACAAGGTAAAAATACTACAGAATAAAGTGCCACAGCTACAGAACAAGTAATGCAGATGAACGATAAAGTGCAAAATTATAACAAAGTAGATTCAGGCTAAGTGTCTGTCGTATTGTTCAAGAGTCCATTCAGTGGTCTGATAATGGGATATAAACTGTCCTTGGGTCTGGTGGTATGTGCACTCAGGCTTTTGAGAGAGAAGAGAATGTCTGGGGTGGGTGGAGTCTTAGATTATGCTGGTTGTTCTACTGAGGCATTGAGAAGTATTCATGAAGTTCATGGAGGGAGGCTGGTTTCTGTGATGAGCTGAGCTGTGTCCACAACTCTGCAGTTTCATGGTCACGTGCATAGCAGTTGCCTTTGACCTATTTAAGAGACTATTTAAGAGATTCTTAGACACTTGGATAAAAGAAAAATGATGGGTTATGTGCTGTGTAGGAGGGAAGGGTTAGATCGTCACAATGTGGTGGGCTGAAGTGCTCGTACTGTGCGGTACTGTTTTATGTTCTATATCCTGTGTTTCTTAAATTTCTGCTTTTTAAAATTTCATTATTGGTACTACACTCTTCTCTGGAATTTTGTCTTTCATGACAGATTGAAAAAATATATTTTATCAATTCACCCATTCTGCCTGTAAGAGACCTACTTTTATGTTTGGTATTCTTTTGCTTTTATTTTTAGTTAAAGAAGCTCTTAGTCTGTTTTTGCAATTGTTATTTTGCTCTTTCATTTTTCTTTTAATTGCTTGGTCAGTAATTGGGAGGCAGAACAAAGGTTTGTTTGCAATCAAAATCCCTCCATTGGACCTTAATGTATGAGACCGAAAAACTATATTATACCATAGCTCAAATGGAAATTATTTTACCTTTATGCCAAATATTTTTTCCTTGATTTCATTTTAAGGTAAAGTGTCACCATTGATTTTGTTAGCACCTGTATTGCTCTGGTGGCATCTCTGTTTAATAGCATTAACACACTTGACAAAGAGTAAATTTCAAAACCTGTCCTGCTTATTTAAATTCGCAAACATGAGGAAATCTGCAGATGCTGGAAATTCAAGCAACACACACAAAAAGCTGGTGTGTGTTTTGCTTATTTAAATTCTTTGTTTCTTTTATCTCCAAGTGACTGAAGTTGTGAAAGAAACATGCTTTCTGCTTGTGAGCGGTGTACTTTGCAGGAGTACATAAAGAGTATATTCTTGTGTTCGTAGTTGCCTCTGTTTAAATTCTGATTCCAACAAAGAAGCCTGTGACTGCTCTTCTGTTGTTCAGGCTCCTGCACACTTGTTGAACCAGAGGCAATTGAATGTATTTTTTTTACTTGTATTTTTTTTAAAATGCTACCATGAGGCGCCACAGAGGCGTCGTGGCTAACAGGAAGCCATTACAGCTTGGGGCATCAGAGTTTGGAGTTCATTTCTGGCATCCTCAGTAAGAAAGTTTGTATGTTATTCCTATTTGTGTGTCCTCCCACAGTCCAAAGACGCACCTGTTAATAGATTAATTTGTCATTGCAAATTGTCCTGTAATTAGGCTAGTGTTAAATCGGTGGATGGCTGGGCCAGAAAGGCCTGCTCCACACTGTAGCTTGCCTAAAGTCTGTTGTCTGGTGGAAATGTGAACAGTATATTAAAGCATGATAACACATGGTGATTTAATGCAGCTGTGTTGTGATGCAAGTGTTCTTGCATGTGTGTATTGGGCAACTGTCACAGCTGCCGTACATGTACTGCTTAAATAATGTGGAAACAGATTTGAGAGTTAACTTAGTAGGGTGGTTCACAAGGTGATTGTTCTGAGATGAGCTCAAATATAAATAGAATGGTTTCTGAAAATTCATTATTCATAAGTTTAACAAATTTTGAATTTTGCATACAGTAGTAACACGCAAAATACTGGAGGAACTCAGCAGTTTAGGAATTATGTATGGAGAGGAATAAAGAGCTGATGTTTTGGGTCATGACCCTTCCTCCTCTAGCATTTTGTATGTGCTACTCTGGATTTCCAGCATCCATAGAATCTCTCGTTTTTGAATTTTGGATTACTTCTGTTTAAAATTGTTTGGGTGTTAACTTAATGCTGATATGTAATATTTGAGTGAATAGGATGTATTTTATAATGCAGAATCACAACAATAGAATCCCAATCTGTCTTGCAATCTGTTATAGCTTCAACTTGCTGGTCATGCTCACTGGGTCAATCTGTTTTCCAAGCTGCATGTTGAAGTAAACAGTGCTGGTGGACTGTGGTAGAAACATTACCTGTAAATATCTTGATCACTTTTTCAAGCTTAAAGTCAAGGTTTGCAATTTGTTTCACATTTTAAAAATCTATTTACTTATTTTAGAGATGCAATGCAGAACAGCCCCTTCTGGTCCACTGAGCTATGCCACCCAGCAACCCACCTATTTAACTCCTAGCTTGATCACAGGACAGTGTACAGTGACCAATTAACCTATTAACCCGTACGTCTTTGGACTGTAGGAGAAAACCGGAGCACCTGGAGGAAACCCACTCAAACATGGGTACAAACTTCCTTACAAAGGATGCTGGAATTGAACTTTGAACTCCAGTGCTTGAACTGTAATAGTGCTGTGCTGAGCACTACACTATCATGGCACTCCAATTATTTAGTTTAATGTCACAACTAACAATATCCTGTTGTTTTGAAGAATGCTCATAGACTTCCAATGGAAGTTAAGAGTGAGTTGATTGATTTTTGTCCTGTCTCAGCACCTCTTCAGTTCCCAGTCTTGAAATTGTTGAAGTTGTACTCTGGCATTTTAAGTTATCAGAATCAGGTTTATTATCACCAGCGTGTGACATGAAATTTATTAACTTAGCAGCAGTTCAATGCAATACATAATCTAGCAGAGAGAAGAGGTAATAAGTTTAAAAAAAATAAACAAGTAAATCAATTACATATATTGAATAGATTTTAAAAAGTGTTCAAAAACAGAAATACTGTATATTGTAAAAAAGTGAGGTAGTGTCCAAAGATTCAATGTCCATTTAGGAATTGGATAGCAGAGGGGAAGAAGCTGTTCCTGAATCATTGAGTGTGTTCCGTCAGGCTTCTGTATCTCCTACCTGACGGTACCAATGAGAAAAGGCCATGCCCTGGGTGCTGGAGGTCCTTAATGGACACTGCCTTTCTGAGACACCACTTCTCGAAGGTGTCCTGGGTACTTTGTAGGCTGGTACCCAAGATGGAGCTGACTAGATTTACAACCTTTTGCAGCTTCTTTCATCTTGTGTAGTAGCCCCTCCATACCAGACAGTGATGCAGCCTGTTGAATGCTCTCCACAGTACATCTACAGAAGGTTTTGAGTGTATTTGTTGTTGAGTATGCATGTTTTGTGCACAGGAAAGGCACTTGCTGGCTACTTGGAAAAGAAAAAAAATATGCTTTAGATCAGTATGCAACAGAAATGAGGCAAAAGTTTCCTTTTGATTTTGTCCTTCATTTGTATCTCATTGCTTGGATGGAATAGATGAGAATCTTTCAGCTTCCTTGGTATTTATGTGGCAGATTAGTTATTGAGGAGTGGCATACACTAATTTTAGAGGGAAGTCTCTCCAACAGTGCAGTTTATTTTCAGGCAGGAATTTGGCTGAAAACATTTGTTGTTTTAGAGTTTGTGCTTTGGTATCACAAGTGTGTGAGTGTGTGCCTGAAGTTCATTTGGGTATTAAACACTTTTTGGTTCATCATGAACTGTGCTGTGCATAGTGACATAGCAAATTGTTTAGAGTTGAGTGAAAAGCAACACGGCCTGCAATAACCACAGTGTGCAGGAAGATTCCATTTGAAGAGCTCAATCAACACCAGAGCTCCAGGCCACTCTTGATGTGTGTAGACTGACTGTTTAGAATGCAAAGGAGATTAACTTAATGGTCATGTTTACATGTTGCCTGCATGTATACTTCTGGCCTGTATGTTTACTTCATTAACATGATTCAGCATGAATGAACCAATCTTTTCATTGAGTTCTGTCAGCCAAAAACATTGAGATTCAGAAAATGCAAATTGTTACTGGAAACTTGTGGGCTAGATATTTGATTAAGTTGGAGTCGCTTTGAATCACGGTTTCACTTTTGCAGATATATTAACTGATGTGTCAAACTTCTGGGAGATGATGGTTTTCTTGCCTCTGATTAATGCTTGTTAGACACGGCTGGTTTCATTAGGTCAAAGTACAGATACTCTAACCATATTCTTTAAAAGTGAAGTGCATAAAACAAATGTTCAAGTGTAGAACCTCAAGCTGCAGCTTTCTTTATTTTCACTCTAGGTTTGGAAATAAACCAGTCCATTGTCCTCTATTTTTCACATACTGAGGAAGTAGTGTGGAGGAAAAATACAAGAGCTACGAACGAGAATGGTGGAATCTCCTCCCAACATGCCTTTTTTGTACTTCACATGCAGATCATTTCTTTGAACCTGCTACCTTTCCCTTAATGTGCTCAATACAAATTGTGTCTATTGTTCCACTCTACCATCACTCAATTCTGTTGAAATTGATATTGCACATCTTATGCTTCAGCTTAATATTTAGACCTTAAAACAAGAACTTCTTTTCCCTCAAAATGCTGGTGGAACACAGCAGGCCAGGCAGCATCTGTAGGAAATTTAATGTCCATGGTGAAAATAAGGCGGTGGGGACCAGGGAACTTAAAATCATTGAAAAAATTCAAAGCATGAGAAGTGTCACGAACATAGGTGGGAAGAGATTGAACAAGGGGGGATAAGACAGTGTCAAGGTATGCAGAAATGAGTTCAGTGGGGCAGGAGCAAGCTGAGACAATGGGTCTACCTGGACAGGCAGGATTGTGGATCTTGGGTAGGAGGTAGAAACAGGAAGTGCAGGGTGTGGGAACTGAGGTTGGTGGCAGTGGATGGGAGATCCCCAGAGCTGATAAGGTTGATGATGGTATAGGAGACAATGGCCTGGTGCTCCTTAGTGGGATCATGATCAAGGGGTAAATAAGAGGAAGTATCAGAGTTGTTGCTGTGCCTCGGCCAGCTAGAGGTCAGTACGCCAGACAACAACAGCTCCCCCCTTATCAGCAGGTTTTATAGTGAGGTTGGGATTGATGCGGAGGGAGCGGAGAGCAGAGCGTTTGGAAGGAGTGAGGTTGGAATTGAAACAGGGTGTGGTGAAGTCGAGATGGTTGATGTCCTGTCGGCAATTAGCAATAAAGAGATCCTGAGCAGGCAGAAGACCAGTGCGGGGTGTCCATGAAGAGGAGGAGGGTTGAAGACTGGAGAAGGGGTTATCAGTAGGGGTAGGAGAATCCTTGTCAAAGAAGTAAGCTCGGAGACGGAGCCGGTGGAAGAAGAGTTCAGCGTCATGGCGTACGCGGAACTTGCTGAGGTGTGGGCGAAGGGGGACAAAGCTGAGGCCCTTACTGAGGACAGAGCACTCTGCCTCAGAGGAAGGTCGGAGGGAATGGTAAAGACCCGGCACGGATGAGAGATGGGATCAGAGGGGGGAGGGAGGCTGGTAGTGTCAGTGGAGAGGGAAGGGTTGGGTGAGAGGAAGATGGAGCCTCTGAGGGCCCAGGAGCTGATGATGGGATCTGAGGGAGAGGGGATTGCAGAGTGGTGGTGGGGGAAGGGGAGACGGGAGTCATAATCGCAGCGTGTGAAGACCCAGCCCGGAGTTCAAGACTGGAGTCGTAGTCGGTGGTTGCGCAATCACTTTGAAGCTGTCCATGGACGTTGGAACACGCGGTGATGGTGCTGGAGTCCGGATTTTCAATATGGCCTGGGTTGCTGGGGCAGCCGAGATCGACGGCTGGGGTGAATCCATGGCCGTTGGAATTCCTATAGATGCTGCCTGGCCTGCTGTGTTCCACCAGCATTTTGTGTGTGTTGTTGTTTGAATTTCCAGCATCTGCAGATTTCCTCGTGTTTACTCCTTTTCCCTACCTTATACAATCTGAAGCTGTTTCAGGAAGAGATCTAATCTATGGAACTAATTGTTTCCTGAAAGAAATTATCTTTTCTTTGGAAAGTGCCTTGGAGTTTCAAGCTAATTGTTGGTAGAACTCAGTCGCTAGATACCAAAAGATGGCCAATGCAGACACTTTACCCAAAATGTTGACCAATCTTTTATCTGTACAAGTACTATTCAATGAGCTGAGTTTCTCCAGCAGTTTGATTTCCTTTTTGCTGCATATCCTAGCATCTGCAGTTTCTTATGCTGGCTTGGAATTTCATGTTACCAGCATCATTGTAAGTTGAATAACTGTTAACTTAATGCCATTTTTCTCCCCTGCAAATGATGGCTGAAATTGCAGCACCATGGAAGCTACAGTTGCATGAATAAGTTTGTGAACCCTTTGCTGTTACCAGGTTTTCTGCATTAATTACTCATAAATGTGGTCTAATCTTCATCTAAATCACAATAATAGACACACAGTCTGTCTAAACTAATAACACACAATTGTACTTTTCATGTCTTTATTGAACACATTGTTTAATCATTTTCAGTCCGGGCTGGAAAGAGTATGTGAACCCTTGTATTTAACTAGTAGAACCTCCTTTAGCAGCAATAACCTGAACCAAATGTTTCTTGCAGCTGCTGATCAGACTTATACAACGTGAGGAGAAATTTTAGACCACTCCTCTGAGCAAAACTTTCAGTTCATCAATATTTTTGGGATACCTTGCATGAGCATTCCTCTTCAGGTCACGCCTTAGCATCTCGATTGGGTTAAGGTCTGGACTCTTGACCCGGACATGCCAAAACATGAATTTTCTTCTTTTTAAACCATTCTGTTGATTTACTTTTGTCTTTCGGATCATTGTCTTGTTGCATCATCCAACTTCTGTTAAGCTTTAGGTGATGGACTGCTACCCTGACGTTCTGCTGTAAAATGTCTTGATACAATTTTGAATTCATTGTTCCCTCAGTGATTGCAAGTTGTCCAGGCCCTAAAGCAGCAAAATAGCTCCAAACCATGATGTTCCTTCCATCGTGCTTCAGTTGGGATGAGATTTTGGTGTTGATGTTCGGTGCCCATTTTTCCTCAAAACATAGTAGTGTGCATTTCTGCCAAAAAGTTCAACTTTAGTCACATCAGTCCACAGAATATTGTCCCAGAAGTGTTGTGGAAAATCCAGATTGTCTTTTGCAAACTTGAGTCGTGTAGTAATATTTTGTTTTTGGAGAGCAGTGGTTTCCTCTGTGGTGTCCTTCCATGAACACCCTTCTTGCTTAGTGTTTCTCTTATAGTGAACTTATGAACAGAGACTTTAGCAAGCTCTAGAGATTTTTGCAGGTCTTTTGCTGTTGCCCTTTGGTTCTTCACCACCTTCAGCAGTGCATGTTGTGCTGTTGGTGTGACCTTTGCAGGACACACACTCCAAGGGAGAGTAGCAACAATACTCAATTTCCTCCATTTGTATTCAATATCTCTTATTGTTGACTGATGGATACTCAGGTCTTCAGAAATGCTTTTGTAGCCTTTTCCAACTTCATTCATCTCTACATTTTTTTTTGAGGTCCTCTGAAAGTTATTTTGATCGAGGCATGGTGCACGTCACCAAATCTTTCTTGAGAAGAGCAGGGTCAGTCATTAACTTGACTTGTTGTGTCTTTTATAGGGCAAGGCACCTCTGCAACCCATTGATTGGAACACCTCACTCCAAATAGCTTTTGCAGAAAGCATTACCCCAGAGGTTACTTGAACCTAGACTGTGATTGTTGAAATAAGTATTCAGTATTAACGTGAAGTACAGTTGTGTGTGTTATTAGTTTAGGCAAATTCTGTAATTCTATTGGTCTATTATTGTAACTTAGATGAAATTCAGACCACATTTTATGAGTAATGCAGCAAGCCAGGTAATTGCAAAGGGTTCGCAGACTTTTTCTTGCAACTGTATGGTCCACGTCCCACACTATACTGATGTTTATTTGTTTTTTCATTGTTACAGTCACTATTTTGCAATTTCTCTTAGCAGAATCTGAATACAACTGGTCAATCGAACTGTCAGCATAGCTGGACCAGCGCAATAAATTTAGCCTTTCTACCAGTGTTAATCACACCTGAAAATAAGCTTTAAAAATCCATTGATTTATCTCCAGAATCAAGGTGTCCATATATTTGTTCAATGTATGGTTTTGTGTTGGTTTTGTTCAAGCTGCGAATTTTGGATATAAACATTGGAGTAATTAAATGGGGAAAGTTTAATCTTAAGTAGACTCCTACTTGTCAGACAATTGCAGTAGAAGTTTTGACTAATGATAGGAATAGATCTTTAGTAATTTGTTTGCAACCAGAACAGAGGAAGTGATAAAGGTTCATTCGGATGCGTGCTTTAGGTAACCATTCTTTCACATTCATCAGAATTTGACATGTTCAAAGACATTGCTTTAAACTTGTCAAGTATCACGTACAAATAGTAAAGTAAGTGCGAGTTGTGAGTTGCTTATGGGCACTTTAATGCCACCTGAGCAACAGCAACTTGTATATATTATCAAAAGCAGAGGTCAACATGTAAACGTAATCAACCCAAAATGGGATGAGTAGGGGTAATGTAAAAAGGAGAAATTGGATGAGGCAGTGCTACAGTTGGGAGAACAACCTCCAGAGCTGTGTTTTAAGGAAGGTATTTGACAGTAGAGATGGAGGAAGGGCAGGCAGGTGAGAGGGCAAAGTTGCAGTCAGTGGCATGAATTAAAGTGTAGCAGGGGACCAAAATTAAAAAGGGTGGTGAATACAGGACTGGAGGTTTGATTCTCTGAATGCATGCAGTATATGGAATAAGGTAGGTGATTTTATAGCAGTTAGAGATTGACAGGTATGACATTATGGACATCACTGAGACATGGCTGAACAAAGATCATGGTTGGGAGCTAACATCCAAGGATATACCTTGTATTGAAAGAACAGGCAGGTAGGCAGAGGAGGTGGGTGGCTCTGTTGGTTTAAAAAGAAGAAATCAAAACCTTAGAAAGAGTTGAAATGGGATCTGAAGGTGTAGAATACTTGTGGCTAAAGTTAAGAAACTGGAAGGGTAAAAAGATTCTGACAGGAGTTTTTTATATACGCACTTGCACACGCGCACACGCACACGCACACGCACACACACACACACCCCCTACCTACCTCTGAACAGGAGCCAGGATCTGGGAAAGGCATGTAAAAGAGGAAAGGTTACAAAAATCAGGAGGGATTTCAATATGCAGGTAGATCGGGAAAACCAGGTTAGTGCTGCATCCCAAAAGAGGGAGCTTGTCAAATGCCCATGAGATGGCTATTTGGAGCAGCTTCTGTTTGAACCCATTAGAGGAAAGGCAATTCTGGATTGGATGTTGTATAATGGCCCAGATTTGACTAGAAGCTTAAGGTAAAGGAGCCCTTAGGAGACAGTGATCATGTATTGAAAGACAGGTAATATGATAGCATTTGCCTTGAAGTTTGAGAAGGAAAAGATAAAAGCAGATGTATCTGTATTGCAGTGGAGTTAGGGAATTAGAGGCATGAGAGAGGAGCTGGAAGCGGACACAAGCAGGGATGATGGCAGAACATCGGAAAAATGCAGGATAGATACACCTCAAAGACGAAGTATTGTAAAGGGAGGCTGGCACAACTGTGGCTAATGAGAAGTCAAACACAGCATAAAAGCAAAAGAGATGACATAGTATAGCAAAAATGAGTGGAAAGCTAGAAGAATGGAAGCTTTTAAGAGCCAGCAGACAACACAAAAAAAGCCATAAGGAGAGAAAATATGAATTATGAACATAAGCTAGCCATTAGTTTAAAAGAGGATACCAGGAGTTTTATCCAGACTTTTTTAAAGAGTAAAAGGGGGGAGAGAATGGATACTGGATTGCTGGAAGACATTGCTGAATAGGTAGTAATGGGAGACAAAGAAATGACAAACTTCATGTATTTTGCGTTGGTCTTCACTGTAGAAGTTGTGAGCAGATTGCCAGAAATTTGAGTGTTGAAGCAGAAGTGAGTGTAGTTGTTATTACAGGTTGAGTACCCCATCCAAAATTCTTGGAGTTGGAAGCATTTTGGATTTTGGAATTTTTCTGATTTTGGAACATATAATGAGATATTGTAGCTTGGGATTGCTATCACTTCTGACTGTGAATTTCTGTTCTTTGAGTAAGTAGTCTTTGTCTTACACTTACAAACCTGACAAAATCTGCAGAGGCTGGAAATCTGAGCAATCTGAAGGGTTTCAGCCAAAACATCGACTGTGCTCTTTTCCTAGACGCTGCCTGGCCTGCTGAGTTTCTCCAGCATGTTGTGTGTGTTGTTTGGTCTTACACTTATTCAGCGCACACGTATACTTAACAGTAAGCAATTAATATTACCATTGTACAATTAATATGAAAGTATAAAGTGTGCAGGTTAACAAAAGCTGCACAACAACATTGGGAGAATACCTGAATCAGCTGTTGAACAGCAGTAACCAGCAGCGGGCATTTATTCTCTGGCAACAATGCCATCTTTTGATTAAAAGCTTACAGTATATTTTATTTGTATTTTACTTTTTTAGGTTTTATGCAAGATATAAGAACAATCAGCATTGTTGGCTTTGACCGTAAAACATGGGAGCAAAATTAGGCCATTCAGCCCATTGAGTCTGCTCTACCTGATGGCTGATCCCGGATCCCACTCAACTCCATACACCTGCCTTCTCTGAACAACTGAACAATGATATACACAGGAAAATCTGCAGATACTGGAAATTCAAGCAACACGCAAAATATTGGAGGAACTCAGCAGATCAAGCAGCTTCGATGGAAAAGAGTAACTAGTGGCCGTCTTGGGCTGAGATCCAGCATTTTGTGTGTGTTGCTTTGGATTTCCAGTATTTAAAAGCTCTCAATTTCTTTCTGGACACCAGACCCAGCCAGTTCCCTTCCTCCACCACTCTTCTTCGTCTGGCAGAACTTGTTCTCGCTCTTAATAATTCCTCCTTTGGTTCCTTCCACTTCCTTCAAACAAAAGGTGTAGCCATAGGTCCCAACTATGCCTGCCTGTTTGTTAGCTACATGGAACAGTCCATGTTCCAAGCCAATACTGGTGTTGCACCCCAACCTTTCCTGCGCTACATCAACAACTGCATTGGTGCTGCTTCCTGAACCTATCTGGAGCTCATCGACTTCAGCAAATTTGCCTCCAACTTCCACCCTGCCCACAAATTTACCTGGTCCATTTCCGACACCTCGCTCTCCTGTCTCTAGAGACTGCTTATCTACTGATAATCTATTATAAACCCAATGATTTTCACAGCTGCTTGGACTATACCTTTTTCCATTCCTGTTACTTGTAAAAATGCCACCCACTTCTCTCAATTCCTCCGTTTCCACTGCATCTGCTCTCAGGATGAGGCATTTCATTCTAGAATGAAGGAAATGTCTTCCTCCTTTAAATAAAGGGGCTTCCCTTCTTCCACTATCAATCGTGCTTTCAACTACATCACCACCATTTCACGCATGTCTGCCCTCACCCCATCTTCCTGCCACCCCACAAGGGACAAGGTTGCACTTGTTCTTGCCTACCACCACACCAAACTCCAGATCCAGGACATAATTCTCTGTAACTTCTGCCATCTCCAGTGGAATCCCACCACAAAGCACATCTTTCCCCCTCTGTCCCCCATCCCCACCCTGCCACACTTTCTGCTTTCCCGAAGGCTTGCTTCCTACATAACTCCCTTGTCCGTTCATCCCTCCCCACTGATCTCCCTCCTGGCACTTATCCTGACTAGTGGAACAAGTTCTATATCTGACCCTACACTTCCTTCCTCAGTACCATTCAGGGCCCCAAACAAACCTTCCAGGTAAAGCATCACTACAACCTGTGAGTCTGTTGGGGTCATCTACTGTTTCTGGTGCTCCTGGTGTGGCCTCCATTATATTGTTGAAATCTAATGCAGATTGGAAGACCACTTTGCTGAGCACCTGTGCTCTGCCAGAAAATGTGGAATCTCCCAGTGGTCACCCATTTTAATTTCCATTCCCATTCTGACATTTCAGTCCATGCCCTCCTACTGTTGTGATGAGGCCACACTGTGGTTGGAGGAGCAACACCTTGTATTCCATCTGGTTAACCTCCAACCTGATGGCATGAGCATTGATTTTTCAAGCTTCTGTTAATGCCCCTACCCCTCCTCACCATTCTCATTTTCCCCTCTCACCTTATCTCCTTACCTGCCCATCACCTCCCTCAGGTGCACCTCCCATTTTGCTTTCTTCCATGGCCTTCTGTCCTCTCCTCTCAGATTCCCCCTTCTCTAGCCCTGTATCTCTTTCACCGATCAGCTTCCCTGTTCTTTACTTCACCCCTCCCAACCCCATCCTGGTTTCACCAACTTGTGGGTCTTCCTCTTCTCCCTCCACTTTCTTACTCTGACTCCTCATCTTTTTTTTTCCAGTCCTGATGTAGGGTCTCAGCCTGAAACCTCGACTATTCTCTTTTCTATAGATGCTGCCTGACCTGCTGAGTTAAGAATCAGGTTTATTATTACCTGCATGTGTTGTGCAATTTGTTACCTTAGCAGCAGCAGTCCAATGCAATACATAATATAGAAGGAAAAAGATAAACAAATAAGTAAATCAACTACAGTGAATGTACATTGAATAGATTAAAAATCATGCAAAAACAGAAATAATATATTTTTAAAAAAGTGAGGTAGTGTTCACAGGTTTAATGTCCATTTAGGAATTGGATGGTAGAGGGGAAGAAGCTGTTCCTGAATTGCTGATTGAGTGCCTTCAGGCTTCTGTACCTCCTTCCTGATGGTAACAGTGAGAAAAGGCCATGGTCTGGGTGCTGGGGGTCCTTCATAATGGATGCTGCCTTTCTGAGACACCACTTCTTGAAAATGTCCTTAATACCCAAGAAGGGGCCGACTAAATTTACAACCCTCTACAGTCTCTTTTGGTCCCCACCAAACTGGTACATCTATAGTTTCTCCAGCATTATTTGTGTTTTGCTTGAACAATGGTATGTTTTTTTTTCAGAAACGAATTAGAATTTGCAATGTAAGCTGAGGGCACAATTCTAGAAGGGGTTCTAGAGCAGAGTGATCTCAAGGTGCATACAGTGTGCAATTTATTCAAAGAGGCAGGGCAGGTTGGAAAAAAAACAAGCTTTACAAGTAGAAACCCAGATTTCAAGAAAATGAAAATCGTGTTGCTCCCTTTGAGTGTTTGCAGCATCCCTATTCATGTTAGTTAGTGTTGGTTTTGATTTATTATTGTCGTATGTACAAAAATACTGCGACAACCTGGCCTTGAATACTGTTTTGTACAGATCAAATCATTACACAGTGCATTGAGCTAGAATAAGGTAAAACAATAATACTGCAGAGTAAAATGTAAAAAGCTATTAAAGTACAGTGCAGGTACATGATAAAGATTGTGAGGTAGATTGAGGGTAAGAGTCTGGTAACAGCAGGCTAGAAGCTGTCCTTAAACGTGGTGGTACATACTTTCAGGCTTTTACATCTTCTGTCCGATGAAAGAGGGTAGAAGAGAGAATGTCCAGAGTGGGTGGGATCTTTGATTATGTTGGCTGCTTTGCTCAGTCAGCAAGAATTGTAGACAGTCCATAGAGGGAGGCTGATTCTTGCAACGTGCAGCATGTGTCCACAATTTTATGCAGTTTTTGCAGTCACCTCCAGAGCTGTTGCCATACCAAGCCATTATACAGCCGGACAAAATAGTTTGGCCAAGTTCTGTACATCACCTTTTTTGTTAAGGTGTTCAGGAGGGAGTAGATAGAAACTTCCCATTTACGGTGGAGTCTGGAAGTCAGATGAAGATGGTGATTGGCTAAAAAATCAAAAGCAGAGCATCTGTTTTGAACAGTGGGTAGTTTGGGTCTGGAATGCACTGTCAGGATAGCAGTTGGGGCCAGTTCACCTGAACTATTCATGAGGGAACCAGATAAGGCTGTGAATGTAAAAAAAAAACTTTGCAGGACTATGGTGAGAAGTGGAAGTAACTGGATTGCTCTTGCACAGACTCAAATGGGCTGTCTGGCTGTGGGTGCTGCAGTCATTCTGACATCAACTTGACCAAGAATGTAACTGGAACAGCAATGAATACTGGCAGTGAGCAGGCTTGAGACTGGATGTGGACAGTTTTTCAACAATAGTGAAACTAGCAAGGCTCCCTTTCCAGTGCCACTTTGGTGTGTTCATACTAGGTCTTGAATTGTTCAGCAGTATCTTGGTGGAGAGGAAAGAGGCAATGCATTGTACACAATTAGCAGTAAAAGGTAATGAAAATGGAATTGTGCGAATTCCGAACCAAAATTTATTGGAATTCACAAATCTGTTTTCATCCAAGTAATTTGTGTTGTAGCTAAATATATTTCAGTGAAATGGTTTTTATTGAAATGCACATTTTTTTGGAACTATTTTTGTCTCAAGCTGGGTAAATGTGATTAAAAATTATTTGGTAGGATAAAAAATATGTTTTTATCATATTTCAAGTTCCATCAATTGAATAATAGCCAGTGAAAACGTAGGAGTGATTTTGTGTTTGATAACATGCTTCAGGATCTAGAAGCATATTCATACAATGGTTGTGTTTAAAATAAACAATTTGGATAAATGTAAATATATTTATAACAATTCATTTTTTATCTTTAGACTTTTAAGATATTAAGTTTAGACTTTTACACATTTAATAAACTGCTGTAAAAAAAAGCCTGATTATCATCTAACATTGCTTGTTAATTATCCAGAAACTTTGCAAATTTCTTGTAATTATATTATTTTTCTCTTGTTGTGTATGGTTTGAAACCCTTGTTTGCTATTTCCCACTTTTTGATATGTCTGAGTGAAAATTGAATATGGACAGGTGAGCAGTATCATTGGTGCTTGAAAGAATTGACATTCCTGTCGTATAATGTGATCTCTTATAGTTAATGTTTCCTGAATTGAATCCCAAAATTCGCAATTTAGACTGTAGTTATATGGTGCATTGTTATAAATATATTTACATTTATCCATTTGAATAGCTGAGCATCCAGCACCTTCACCCCCATCTCACCCCAAACTTATATAGCTAAGAATGATCAATAAATTTTGGTTCGGAATTCACACAATTGCATTTTCATTACCTTTTACTGCTAATTGTGTACAATGCATTGCCTCTTTCCTCTCCACCAAGATACTGCTGAAATTTTATTATCAAAGTATATATGTCACCATTTAGAACCAAGATTAATTTTCCTACAGGCATACTCAGCAAATCTACAGAATAGTAACTATAACAGGATCAATGAGAGATAATTGGAGTGCAGAAGACAACAAACTCTGCTAATGCAAGTATAAGTAAATAGCAAAAAAATAACAAGAACATGAAGCAACAAGATAAAGAGTCCTTATCTAAATGGTGACATATATACTTTGATAATAAAATTTACTTTGAACTTCAAATTTTAATACAGTTTTCATCATCACGCATTACGTTAATTTGAGGGCATATGTCCAAAGTACTGAAGTTATTGAGTTCTGAAAAGGTATTGACATGGAAGGTGAGGAGTTGTCTGAAGTGCTAATTGAATGATTGGCATCAGTCTTCACAAATAAAATGAAAGTCACATCAGACTGGATGGCTGCCAAGAACAGAATAATGCATAAACGTACTAAAAATATTAAAGATGAAAAATTATTTGTTTCAGTTGAAAAGGTTTCCAATTCTAATATTTAAACCCTGTGTGGATGTTGGAAATGCAGCTGGAATGCTGTAAATTTATGCCGTTATCAAGAAAGGAGAAAATGAGTAAACTTGTAACTGGGGAGTCCCAGCTAAGGAACCAAAATCACTGTGGAACCAGCTATACCTCCAGCAAAGTTATGCTAGTTCTTGTCACAACATTGATAATATACTTGATAATGTTAAATTTGCCTATGTATGATCCACCCCAACGCTGAACTAATTCCATAACCTTTGGACTCACTCTAAAAGACTCTCCAACTTGAGTTCTTGATATTTATTACTTATTTAATATCATTCTTATTTCTTTTTATTTTTGCACGGTTTATTTCACATTGGTTGCTTGTCTCTCATGTGCAATTTTTATTCTATTTTGTTACTTTATATTTACTGTGAATGCCAGCAAGAAAATGAATCTCAGGGTTCTATATGGTGACATGTATGTAATTTGATAATAAATTTATGAAATTTGAAATTTTTTGGACCTCAAATCAGTACAAAATCAGGACAAATCCAATCTGGCTGATTATCATGCAATTAGAGTGCTCTTAGTTGTCAAAGTATTGGAAGGATTTGTGGACAGTGCACTGCAGTTACTGGACAATTCTTCCCAAACCTATGATCTCTTCTGCAAAGGACAAGGTGAGCAGGGGCATTGGAATACTGTCATCTGTAGGTTCCCCTGTTTGATGAATCAATCAGTTTCATTTATTTATCACATTTAAATAATAAAGTGTCATTTGTGTTAACAACCAACACACCCAAGGATGTACTTAGTGGCAGCTCACAAGTGTTTTGCATGCCACAATACTCCGTAGAGCAATGCAAGCAACAACAACATGGGTAAATAAGCTCTTTTCCCTCCAACTGGCAAACACGGGTTGTCTGCCAACCCCAGGACAAGCTGCCTTCTAGGTTCTTGGGGCCTGGACTTGAAGACTCCTGCGTTCTGACTTGGAGATGTTTCCATTCCTTGTCTAAATCCCAGAACTCCTATCCAAAAGCACCGTGATAAAATGCAGCAGATTTTGTAAAGCTGCTGAAGGGTCTCAGCCCAAAATGTCAACTGTGCTCTTTGTCATATATGCTGCCTGGCCTGTTGAGTTCTTTCAGCATTTTGTGTGTGTTGCTTGGATTTCCAGCAACTGCAGATTTTCTCTTATTTGTAATTTTGTATAGTCTTGTGGAAATGAATAATAACTGCCGGTCTTAATGCGTATCAAATGTCCATTCAGTGAAAAAAAAGTCTAACATTCTATAGGCCATTTATATTATTGATATTATAAAATAAAATATAAATGTTAATACATTTGCTGATTCAATGACACAACCTTTGGTCTGCCTGAAACTCGTTGGTCTTCCAGCTCAGTGAGATGTCCATAAGTGAATGTTGCTAACTGTTACATTTCAGGCTACAGGAGGACATGCTGAGAGATACACTGAAGCCAAATTTTGTGGGGGAGGTTTCGTGGGCTTCTTCCACGATTGCATATCGAGGGTTAGAGTTGGGTGGGAAAGCACTTTAGACGTTGAAAGGGTGTATCACCCAGGGGCTGCTTAAGTGCTAAATTACACTACTGAATGTAACAACCAGGTTTTGCACTATTTCTGTACAGTGCCAACAAAAGTTATTCACATCCCTAGGAAGTTTTCATGTTTTTTTTGTTTTACACAACACTGAATCACAGTGGATTCAATTCGGCTTTTTTGACACTGATCAACAGAAAAAGACTCCTTTGTGTCAAAGTGAAAACAGATCTCTACAAAAAGATCTAAATTAATTACAAATATAAAACAAAATAATTGCAGAATTATTCCTTCTTTCCCGCGCCCCCCCCCCCCCCATTAATATAACACACCAAATCATCACTGTGTCGCCGATTGGTTTTAGAAGTCACATTATTAGTCAAATGGAGATTACCGTGTGCAGATAAGGTGTTTCAATTGATTGTAGAAAAAAAATATACCTTTATCTGGATATTCCAACTGCTGGTGAATTAGTATTGTTACGAAATCCCGTAACTGGATCACTTACCAGCAAAGATAGAGAGGTCCGTTGAAGTCTGATGGTACTATTTTTTTTAAAAAAGTCTTTATTTATGAAAGGGGCACAAAAGTAAGATTAATACAAACATTCAGATAATATACGTAGTCACTACTCAATCTGAAAGCGCGGGTCTAATAATAACCATCAATAAGAAACAGCTCGATCGTTTGTCTAGGGGATAATATATTGTCCGATGGAAATATAAAAGTCACTCAAATTCCTGCAGGCTTCTGGCTTTCAGGAGGGGGGACCGCTGGGTTTTCAATTGTTGGAGAGAGAGAGAGATTGGTGAGAAAAGAAAACTTGCCCGGGTCTTTATGAAGCAAATCCGTTGAATCAGGGGAGCGGGCTTCCCCGTTGTTAGCTAAAAGCGGTTTTCCATGATTCCAGCCACAGACTCCAGGCACGGAATCTAACGCACGTGTCTTCCTTCAAAATGGCTTCCCGCTACTACAGGATTGCTAGCATGTCTTCTGGTGCGTCTGAAGGGGTTGTCCCCCCCCAGACCCTCCTTTATACTTCCTCACAGGGTTTCAGATGTCAATCAGGTTGGGATGATGCAATCTCTCTCTCAACCAGCCCACTTTGCCCGAGGGCTTACACGTGGTCTCCATGAGACAATGGTCAATGTCGCCTTATTTTGCATCGCGGTGGAACGAGGTATTCGGCACGTCTCTCTCTCTCTCTCCCATTTCCTGGGTCTATTCGGCACGTCTCTCTCTCTCTCCCATTTCCTGGGTCTACTGACCCCCCCTCAACTAGTGCTCTTGCGATTCTCGCAAAGGAGGGAGCTACAGACATAACAGTATCCTGTCAAAAAACTACACCACAAAGACAAAAGAACACTCCAAGCAACTCCACAAAAAATGTTATTGAAAAGCACAAGTCAGGAGTTGGATAGAAACTTCCAAGTCACTGAATATCCCCAAAGAACAGTTAAGACAATCATCATGAAATGTAAAGAATATGGCACAGCTGTAAATCTGCCTAGAACAGGCCATCCTCAAAAACTGAGTGACCGTGCAAGAAGTGGTCTAGTGAGTAAGCCCACCAAGAGACCTATGACAACTCTGGAGTAGTTACAAACTTCAGTGGCTGAGATGGGGGAGCTAGCATATACAACAACTGCTGCCTGGGTGTTTCACCAGTTGCAGCTTTAGGGAAGAGTGGCAAAGAGAAAGCCACTGCTGAAAAATACCTCATGAAATCTCAGCTGGAGTTTGGCAGGAGGCATGTGGGAGGTGCTGAAGTCAGCTGGAAGAAACCAGAATTGAGCGTTTTGGACATCAGTCTAAACGCTTTGTTTGGTGTAAGTCAAAAACTCATCATCCCTACCATGAGGCATGGTGGTGACTGCATCATGCTGTGGGGATTCTTTACGGCCAGAGGCCCTGGAAAGCTGGTGAAGACGGAGGGCAAAATAAATACAGAAAATACAGAGAAATCCTGATGCAGTCTGCACGAGAACTGCGACTTTGGAGAAGATTTGTTTTTCCCAAGCATGAAGCCAAAGCTACACAAAGTTTTTAAAGGCTTTAAAAACAACAAAGTTCATGTCCTGGAGTGGCCAAGTCAGAGTCCAGTCCTCAATCCAACTGAGAATTAGTGGCTGGATTTGGAAAGGGCTGTTCACTCAGGATCTCCATGCAATCTGACAGAGCTTGAGCAGTTTTGTAAAGATGAATGGGGAAAAATTGCATTGTCCAGATGTGCAAAGCTGATGGAGACCTATCCACACAGATTCAAGCTGAAATTGTTGCCAAAGGTGCAACTACTAAATTCTGACTTGGAGGGGTAAATACTTATGCAAACAATTACTGTGTTTATATTTGTAATTAATGTAGCGATCAGCTTTTACGTTGACACGAATGAGTCTTTTTCTGTTGATCAGTGAGTGTCAAAAAAGCCAGATTAAATCCACTGTGATTCAATGTTGTAAAACAATAAAACACAAAAACTTCCAAGGGAAGAGGGAGGGTGAATACTTTTCAAAGGCACTGTATATTGTATCTGATTTTGAAATTTAAAAAATGAATTAATGGTGCTCAATTCAGAAAAACATGAACATGAAATGGTGTTTTTTGCCAATGAATGATTTTTTGATACAAAGAAAGTTGATCAAGTTAGTGCAGCAGATGAAAATAAATTTGACGAATAACAAGCCACAAAATCCTTTTTAATAAACTCCTGGAACTGAGAGAAGAGATTTTGGTAACTACACAGGATTGGCTCATTCATAGCATCAAAACATGGTAAATGAATATTTATTAAATGTCTAGATTTTTTGCAGTGCAATTTTTCCCAAAAGTTAATATTGGATCGATCATTCCTGTAAGATTTTATAAGTAACTTTAATTGCAAGCATTGTAATGCTTGTAGGTGATATACTTGTTGGAATATTGTAATAGATATCATGGTGAAGTAATTTGGCAGATGAAGTTTTTTTCCTATGAAAAGTGAAGCAATTACCAAAATAAATTTGGATTCCAGATGCACAGTTTTTTTTTAAAAAAGGAGCGAAATTTGTGTTTTTTAAACAAGTGGATCAAGTTATGAGTAAAGAAGCAAAGAGATGATGCTGAAATTTAATTATAGACTTGCAGTTAGAATATTGTTAACAGTTCTGAACACCACACTTTAAAACTAAATCTTGTATGCAGTACATTTCTAGTATACCCACTCTAACAGGGTTATGAATGAATGGTTTTAAATCAGGCCTGGTTATTTACTGTCCATGATGATCTATCTTTGGTACAAAGCAACACTGATTCAGTGTTACATTCGCTTCCTGTTTTATTGTTGATTATTTTTATCTTTATTTATTTGATTTCAATTTCCTTTCTCTAACCCACCCCAACCCCTGCTTGACCATGCCCCCCCCACTAGGAACACTTTTGTCTGTACATATTCATGAAAAGGAGCCACTGTAGGAAATGTTTCCTTGATGTTGACTGAATTGGTGTTGCGTAGTTTTAGAAATCTGCTAGCTCGCGGGAAACTAAATTAATTAGACCATCACTGAGTGAATATTTGTTAAGCTATTTTGTTCATAATCTTTTAAAATATATTGTTCATCCAGTTATGCATTTTGAATTGATTTAATTGCTATTTATATATTTAAAGGGACATGAGAGATTTCTTAGAGCATAAATTCTAACTAGTATGAAACATTTTTGTTTACATATTCTTGATCAAAACTTTGGGAAGTGCTTCACGAACTTGTACCAATTCCTCCAACTTCCTTCCTGGCTCCTGACTGCACCAAAGAGTTTGCAGTCTCAGATTCTCCACAACTGCTGCAGTTCTTCATTGCACGTACTGGCTGCTTTAAACATTGTAACACCTGCTTCTGCTCTGTCCGTTCCTCATTGCAACAGCCCTAATGTGACTTCACTTTCAGACTCCATCGTTTTTGCTGTGTCCCCATCTGATTATCCTCAAACTCAAGATTCATCGAAAACACATTTGCTTGTTTCCTGTCATGTAGCTTCATTGTTCTTTTCGTCCTTGCAACACACTGTCATTTATATTTGTATCTGACCTTTTCCCTATATTGTTCCTCAACCCTGTCAAACTTGCTTTTTCTAACTCCTGCCTCATACAACTGTTGTTTCACTCTCCTGGGAGTGCACATCTGGAAAAACATCTCAGTCCCAGAAAACATTCTACACAATCAGGAAAGCTTACCAGGGTCTCTACTTTCTGAGGATGCTGAAGAGAGCTGGACTAAGCACATCCATACCCATGTCATTCTACAGATGTGCAGTAGAGAGCATCCTGACAAGCTGCATCACTGCATGGTATGGAAATTGTACTGTGGCAGATCGGCAGGCTCTACAATGGGCCAAAACTGCCCAACTCAACATTGGCTCGTAGTATATACAGACAAGTGCTTGAAAAGAGTCTGTAAAATCATGAAGGATCTTACTTGCGCTGTCCATGGAGAGTTTGTCGCACTCCCATCCAGGAGGAGGCTATGTAGCATGCACACCAGGACCACCAGAATCAAAAACAGTTCCTTTCCCCAAGCAGTAAGGCTGATCAACACCTCCACCCAATAACCCACCCTTCCACACCCTGACCACTACTTTATGATTTCTTGTCCGTCACCTTGTGCAAAGACATTCCTGTGCCCAGGGTTACTTTATGGGCATGCAGTGTATATCTATCTATCTATCTATCTATCTCCTTATGTATTTATATTTATTTTTTATTATTGTGTTCTTTTTCTTTTTTTGTGCTTCAGCAGATCTGGAGTAACAATTATTTTGTTCTCCTTTACACGTGTACTGGAAATAACATTAAACAATCTTGCATCTTGATGGCTGTGCTTTCAAAATCCAAGATCTTTGGTTTGATTTGATCTTTAGTCGGAAACAAGCAAAGATATTTTTGAAGAGTCAGAATTTGAGGATATTCGGAGGACAGGGTAAGAACAATGGAATTTGAATGTGGCCAAGAACGCAACTTACGATTGAACATCCTTTAAACTACAACTCTAAGAATTTTGTAAGATAAGTTATTTTATAAGTTATATGCCTATTGTCTTGTTTATTATTTATTGTAATGCATGCACTGTGTGTACTTTATGCAGTCCTGGGTAGTTCTGTAGTCTAGTGTAGTTTTTGTGTTGGTTTATGTTGTTCAGTGTAGTTTTTGTATTGTTCATGTATCGCCATGGTTCTGAAAAAGTCTCGTTTTTACTGTGTACTATACTAGCAGTTATGGGCGAAACAACAATAAAAAAGCGACTTGACTTGATTTTGCTAACGTGCCAATCTGAGACATATCTTTGATATATTTGTATCATAAAGGTGCTGTCAGGTTAAAAATTGTCTTGAAACTATCTTGATAGCTCAATGTACTTTTCTATATGATTGAAAAGTTCAGTAAAAAAGCTTCATCCTTTTCTAATTTATGGAAATCTTAGATGGTTGCAAAATTTGCCTTGTATTGGGTGTGAATGAAGTTATGTCAAATTTGGAGTTCTCTGCGCAAAACATTCAAAATATTCAGGTAATTATTTTCAGTGAGCTTTTCCAAGTTTTATCTTTAAAGAAAGGACAAAAATACAAAGGTAGTTTGCAATTATTGATAGAAAAAAAGTGCTAGTAACATCAATAATGATTTACAGTTACTGATTGCCTATAAAAGGCAAGTTAAAAATGTTAGTCCAAATATTTTGGAGTGGTCAGGCAAAGGTGTCTCTTTGTATTAGTATAACTTAGGTACAACTTATTTTTCTTTACTGTGGTTTATTTATATATTTAGAGATACAGCTCAGAACAGGCCCTTCTAGCCCTTTGAGCAGCAACCCGCCTATTTAACCCTAGTCTAATCATGGGACAATGACCAATTAACCTACTAACTGGTATGTCTTTGGACTGTGGGAGGAAATCGGAGCATCCAGAGGAATCCTTTTAGAAAAAATAAAAGACAGTTGAGCTTTTAATTCGATTTAATTAAGCTAGTTAATTTTTTTATTCATTGTATAATTTTGAATCTAGTTTCACTTTTTTAAACAGATCTGAGTTATTTTAAATGTTTCTGAATGTCGTTAACAGCTTGGGATACTTGTCCCTGTAGACAGCTCAAGTGTGTTCTGTCACTGCAACTGGTCACTAAAGAAGTGAGGCAGAGTGCGGAAGATGCTGGTCTTTGGGAACTGGCCTTCCAACTGCTCAGGACCACACTTGTGGCATAATTAAGGGCCAACTATCCATGACCTCAGCAGCAAAAGATGTGTTTTAATCTACAATAGATATGTAATCTGATATTTTTTGATATACACTATTGGATCACATCATTGTTATTATTAATTACCGATTTGACATGGTTCTCATGCAATGTTTTTGGCATGGCAGGAAAGCGTTTGTCATGTTGCACTTTCCTGAGTTTTGCAATGCTTGTTTGCAGCAGGTGCCATTTTATTGTTGATAAATGGAGCTTTAGTGATTATTTTAAAGTAATATCACCATATTTCATAAATTGCACGCCCTTTGTGAAGTTTTACTGAGAATACTGTAAGGATTTTAATTTGTAAATCTCATCAAAGTTGATCAAATATGCATCTGATGGAATATTAAGTCAATTGAATCTAAAAGAAGAACCAAGAGCAGTGCACAGAATCTGCAGATGCTGGACGTCTTGAACAATGCGCTCAAAATACTGGAGGAATTCAACTGGTTGGGCAGCATCTGTGGAGTGAAATGAACAGTTTTAAGTTTTGGACCAAGACCCTTTTCAGCTGCCTGACCTGCTGAATCCCTCCAGCACTTTGTGTGTTAACCAAGAGGAGACTGTGCTGAGAAATTTGGCAAATGTGCAGATTTTTGGGACACAAATGGCAATACTGATATTAGTACAGTTTTGAAGTTGTCTACTCAGAATTGAAAATTCCATTCTAGTTGAAGTATTCATAGTAGGTGTTGTCTACATGGATTTCAGTAAGGCATTTGACAAAATCCCCCAAGGGAGGCTAATCCAGAAGATTAAACTGTATGGGGTCTGTGATGAATTGGCAGTTTGGATTCAGAACTGCCTTGCACATAGAAGACAGCAGGTAGTGATTGAAGGGACTTATTTGAGCTGGAGGTTTGTAATTAGGGGTGGTTGGCAGGGATCTGTGCTGGGACCTCTGCTGTTTGTGATGTATATAAATGATCTGGATGAAAATGGACATGGGTGGATTGGTAAACTTGTAGATGATACCAATATTGGTGGAGTTGTGTGGATAGTGTAAAAGACTGGCAATACACCATGATATAGATCAGTTGCAGATTTGGGCATAAAAATAACAGTTGGAATTTAACCCAGATAACTGAGGTGTTGCACCTCGGTAGGGTAAATGTAAGGAGACAGTCCACTTTTAAGGACAAGATCCTCAACAGCATTACTGAGCAGAGAGATCTTGGGATCTTAGTTCAGAGCTCCATGAAAGTGGCTACACGGTTTGGTAAGGTGGTTAAGAAGGCTTATGGAATGCTTGCTTTATTAGTTGAGGCATTGAATTCGAACGAAGTTATGTTGCAACTTTATATAACAATGGTTAGGCCACAATTGGAGTACTGTGTACAATTTGGTTACCCCACTGTAAGAAGGATGTTGAGACTTTGGGGAGGGTGCAACAGGATGCTGCCTGGTTTATAGGGCATGTGGATAAGCTTGGGCTGCTTTCTCCAGAGCACTGGAGGCTGAGGGGAGATGTGATAGAAGTTTACAAGATTGAGAGGTATAGTTAGTGGACTGTGTATCTGTTTCCCAGGGTTTAATGACAGAGGGCATGCATTGAAGGTGAGAAGGATAGGTTTAAGGGGGATGTGAGGGGTATGTTTTTTTAACTCAGTTGTGGATGCCTGGAATGTGCTACCTGTTATGGTGGTCGAGGCAAATATATTAGGAGGTTTTTGAGAGACATTTGGATAGACATATGGATGTAAAGAAGATGGAGGGATGTTGACATTGTGTAGGTAGGAGGGATTAGTGTTTGGGTGTTATTGCTTTACTTTCTAACTGGTTGGGCACAAAATATTGTGCATGAATGGCATGTTCCTGTGCTGTACTGGTCTATGTTCTATATCCTCTGCATGTGAAACAGATGGATGGTGAGAGGGGTGATTAAAATGATAGTTAAAAAAACTGCAGGTAAAACAAAATGCTGGAAATGCTCAGCAGGTCAGAATGCATCTGTGTTCGTTCATTGATGAAATGTTAAAGAATTATGATTCCAAGGTGATAATTGGGTGGGGCTGGAGGGCTTTCTAAGGTACCACATGAAGAATAAGAAATATAGTACCAAACTAATGACATGCAAGTTCCTTTCATGTCAGAAAACATCTCTTCACATTAAGTTTTTTTCCCAAATTTCCTCTATTTGTTATTTCAATTCATAATTCGATTCAGAATAACTGATGCCAAGATTTATGAAGGCATTTTTGTTGGTCCATAAATCAGACAGGTTGACAACATGCTGTTCATAAATGACAGGCAATTTGAAGGAATTCTAGTAGGACTGGAGAAAATTGCATGGAAAGCATTCAAGGATGTTGAAGCTTTTTTTGGCAACTGCAGAGTACCAAACTATGTGCATATAGTTGACAACATGCTTCAAACAAACAAATCCATGAAGTACAACATGTCACTAAAGATTCATTTTCTGCACTTCCATTCAAATCTTGGTGCTGTCGATGATGAGCACGGTGAAAGATTTCACCTCGACATTGCGGCCGTAGAGAAACAGTATCAGAACAACTGGAATCTATCAATGCTGGCTGATTATTGTGGGGTACTTGAGAGAAACCTCAGACACTGAGTACAAATGAAAATCATCAACAAAACATTGATGGATTCCTGTTGTTCTTAGTTAAACTGTTGCAATGCATTAGCACTGTTGTGCAATTAAGTGCATTGTATTCAATAAAAGTTAATTTCTTTTTTCTCCAAATTCTTACATGATACAAGTCATCTGAAATTATATAAATTATATTTGTGTCCATCATAAACAAAAATAATTCTGAGCAAGCAATACTTTCAAAAAAGTTTGTTGTCTAATGCTAATATCATGAGAAAGGAGCGCAGGAGCCTGAAGGTGCACAGTCAATGATTTAGGAACACCACCATCAGATTTCTGAATGGACAATGAACATAGCTTCACAACATCACTATTTTTCTAATTTTTGCGCTAATTTATTCTAATTTATAGTATTTAATATATTGTACTGCACTGCTGCTGTAAAATAACAAAATTTAATGATGTAAGTCAATGATATTAAACCTGATTCTGATCTCTGGAATTTAGAAATGGGCAAAACTTTAGATTCGTTCAAAAGGGATTTGGATCTTGCTATGAGATATATTTATGGATATCTTCAAAAAGGTGAGCTAATTGACATGACTGATACTTTTCATCAATTATAAATCATTTTTGTAAAGAAATGACAAAAAAAAAACATTTTGGCAAGATCCATCTTTCACTTGTGAAGTTAAACTTGAGCAGTCATCAATACTGTGTTGTCCTGGAACTTTCACAGAAAACTTTAATTAAGAACATTTGGTTCCTAGTAACATTTAGTGCCACGTGTACTGCCTGACGTATTCACTTGAGCTAACCTAAAGCGACTGATGTTTTGTAGGGGCGGATGGGGAGGAGGTTGTGGAATGGCAATTAAAACTCCTAAAGTGAGAATAAAATATTTCTAGTCGGTGAAGTTGTCAAAATAATGTCTGCTGCCACCATTTCTGTTGGAGCTTCCTAGGCACCTTTTATGCTTTAAAAAGCCCTTGCAAATCTTCTTTAAACTTTCTCACTCTCACATTAAAGCTGTTCCTGCCTATATTTGACATTTCTACTTGTAAGGAGATAAAAAAGACTTTAACTATCTACTCTGTCTGTGCTTCTTATATTGTTATACTCTATCAGGCTGTCCCTTGGCCTTTGAGCAAGGAAAACTATCCAAATTTGTTAAACCTCTCCTTGTCGTGAATGGAATCCGGGCAACATCCTGGTGAATCTCTACGCTCTCCAAATCCTCCATGTACTTTCAGTAATTTGCCAATTTAAACTATACACCTGTGCCAAATGTGGCCCAACCAAAGTTTTACATAGCTACAAAGTGACTTCCCAACTTTTTATATCAACAGCCTGAACTAGGCAAACATGCTATGTGATGGCTTGGATGACAGAACAGTACAGCAGAGGAACAAGCCCTTCAACTCTGTGCTGACCATGATGCCATTAAACTGCACATCTGCGTGCATGGTCTATATTCACAAGTATTTCAAGGTGCCCTTCCCTCATCTCACCACATCCATGCCCTCGGTGAATATCGACACAAAATACACAACCTCTACCTCTATTCTTTTCCTAGTTGCCCATTTGATCCTCATGTAGGTGTAAAATGCCTTGGGATAATCCTATTCGCCATGGACATATTGTATCATGATCACTTCCGGGGTGCCTAGAGGTGACTCGAGTAGCAGCAGTACTTTCAATGGATACAATTAAATATTCTCGTTTCAGCCTGATACAGCTAAAAAGCACAACTACTTCCAAGGTCAGTACAGTCAGCAAAGATGTCTTAATGCATTTAACTGAGCTATTGCTGCTTAAAACTGAAGGAAACAACTCTGCCTGTGGATGGAAGTGCCCGTGGAAGAAGTGTGGACGTAGATTAAGGTTACAAGTGCGTTTAAGGAAATGGGATTTTAAACTCCCTATATTGACTATCTTGCTGACAAACGTGCAGTCTCTGGTGAATAAAGTCAATGATCTCAGAGCTAAGGTGCTGAATCAGAGGGACTTTAGGACTGCGTGTGTCCTTTGTTTCATGGAATCCTGGTTAACCCCTTCTGTACTGGATGCAGCGATTCAGATCGAGTTTACTATATACCATCAGGATAGGTCTATAAAATCTCTCAAAAGCAGAGGTGGAGGAGTATGCCTCATGATCAACTCTTCTTGGTGCACAAATATATCAGTGCTGTCCGAATTCTGCTCACCAGACCTGGAATATCTAGCAGTTAAGTGGCTATGGTTTTTACTGACAGCAGGAGTTCTTGAGGGTCATTTGGGTAGCAGTATCCATTCCACTTCAGGCCAACATCAACTCAGGCTTTAGTTGATGTGAGCAATGGGATCAACATGCACAAAACAGTGCATCCTAATGCCTTCACCATTGTTTTGGGAGATTTTAACCAGGCCAGTCTGAAAAAAATCACTAAGCAATTATCATCAACAGATCTCTTGTAATACCAGGGGTAACAACACACTGAACCATTGCTACACCACCATCAAGAATGCCTACCGTGCTATTCCACACCCTCACTTCAGGAAGTCTGATCACCTGGCTGTACTTCTACTGCCTGAGTATAGGCAGAGACTGAAGACTGCAGCACCAGTAGTGAGGACCAAGAAGGTATGGACAAGGGAAGCACAGGACTGCCTACAGGACTGCTTTGAATCGGTGTGCTGGACTGTATTCAGGGATTCATCTTAGAATCTGGATGAGTATGCTGCAGTTGTTCACTAAAACCTGTGTGGATGAGTGTGTGCCTACAAAGACTTTACTGCACATTCCCAAACCAAAAGCCATGGATGAACCAGAAGGTACATCATACGCTGAAGGCTAGATCTGTGGCATTCAAGTCTGACGATCCAGGTCTGTACCAGAAAACCAGGTATGATCTGCGGAAGGCTCAAGGGCAAAGAGACAATTTCAAATGAGGTTGGAGGTGACATCGGATGCATGACAATTCTGGCAGGGCTTGCAAGATATTATTTCCTACAAAGTGAAACCCAATAGAATGAATGGCAGGGATGCTTCTATGTCCACTTTGAAAGGGAGAATACAGTTACACCTTTGAAGATCCCTGCTGCACCTGATGTCTTTGTGATCTCTGTCTCAGAGGCCGATGATAGATGGGCTAACCTTCTGTAAGGTGGAAGGTCCCAATGGAGTACCTGATAAGGCTCTGAAAACCTGTACCAACTAACTAGAGCGAGTATTCAAGGACATTTTCAGCCTCTCACTGATATGGGCGGATGTTGCCACTTGCTTCAAAGAGGCAACAATTATACCAGTGCCTAAGAAGAATGACATGAGCTGCCTTAATGACTATAGCCTGGTAGCACTGTTTGAGAGGTTGGTCATGACTAGACTGAACAGCGGCCTCAGCAAGTACCTGGACCCTTTGCAATTTGCCTATTGCCACAATAGGTCAATGGCAGATGCAATCTCAATGGCTGTACACACGACTTTAGGCCACCTGGACAACACAAACACATGTTCATTGACTATAGTGCAGCATTTATTACCATCTTTCCCACAAGTTGCAGAACCTGGGCCTCTACCTCCCTCTGCAATTGGATCCTCAACTTCCAAACTGGAAGACCACAATCTGTGCAGATTGTTGATAACATCCCCTGCTCGCTGACGATCAACACAGGTGCACCTCGGGTGTGTGCTTAGCCCACTGCTCTACACTCTATATACCCATGACGATGTGGCTAGGCATAGCTCAAATGCCATCTGTAAATTTGCTGATGATATAGCCATTGTTGGTAGAATCTCAAGTGGTGATGAGAGGGTGTATAGGAGTGAGATATGCCAACTAGTTGAGCGGGGCTACAGCAATAACCTGGTACTCAACGTCAGTAAGACGGAAGGGCTGATTGTGGACTTCAGGAAGGGTAAGATGAAGGAGCACGTACCAATCCTCAGAGAGGGATCAGAAGTGGAGAGAGTGAGCAGTTTCAAGTTCCTGGGTGTCAAGATCTCTGAGGACTTAACCTGGTCCCAACATATTGATGCAGTTATAAAGAAGGCAAGACAGCGGATATACTTTATTAGAAGTTTGAAGAGATTTGGAATGTCAACAGATACACTCAGAAACTTCTATAGATGTACTGTAGAGAGCATTCTGACAGGCTGCATCACTGTCTGGTATGGGGGGAGGTGCTACTGAACAGGACTGAAAGAAGCTGCACAGAGTTGTAAATTTTGTCAGCTCCATCTTGGGTACTAGCCCACAAAGTACACAGGACATCTTCACTAAGTGGTGTCTCAGAAAGGCAGCATCCATTATTAAGGACCTCTGGCACCCAGGGCATGCCCATTTCTCACTGTTACCATCGGGTAGGAGATACAGAAGCCTGAAGGCATACATTCAGTGATTCAGGAACAGCTTCTTCCCCCTGCCATCCAATTCCTAAATGGACATTGAACCCTTGGACACTACCTCACTTTTGTTTTAATATATTGTATTTCTGATTTTTGCACGATTTTAATCTATTGAATATATGTATACTGAATAAGATTTGTTTTATATTATGTATTGCATTGAACTGCTGTTACTAAGTTAACAAATTTCACATCACATGCCATAATAAACCTAATTCTGATTTTCCTCAATTTCTTGTTTTAGTTTGTTTCTGTTTCTTCTATATTCCTCAAGGGTCTTGTCTGAATTTAGCTCCCTAAACCTTACATAAGCTTTCTTTGACGAGTCGGCTTACAGAGAGTAGGTACAGTGGCTAAAGGACTGGTGCAGAGCCAACAGCCTGTCTCTTAATATGAACAAAACAAAAGAGATGGTTGTTGACTTCAGGAGGGCACGGAGCGACCGCTCCCCGCTGAACATCGTCGGCTCCTTGGTAGAGATCATAAACAGCACCAAATTTCTTGGTGTTCACCTGACGGAGAATCTCACCTGGTCCCTCAACACCAGCTCCATAGCAAAGAAAGCCCAGCAGCGTCTTTACTTTTTGCGAAGGCTGAGGAAAGTCCATCTCCCACCCCCCATCCTCATCACATTCTACAGGGGTTGTATTGAGAGCATCCTGAGCAACTGCATCACTGCCTAGTTTGGAAATTGCACCATCTCGGATCGCAAGACCCTGCAGCGGATAGTGAGGTCAGCTGAGAAGATCATCAGGGTCTCTCTTCCTGCCATCACGGACACTTACACTACACGCTGCATCCGCAAAGGAAACAGCATTATGAAGGACCTCATGCACCCCTCATAAAATCTCTTCTCCCTCTTGCCGTCTGGGAAAAGGCTCCGAAGCATTCGGGCTCTCATGACCAGACTTTGTAACAGCTTCTTCCCCCAAGCTATCAGACTCCTCAATACCCGAAGCCTGGACTTGACACCTTGCCCTATAGTCTTGTTTATTATTTATTGTAATGGCTGCACTGTTTTTTGTGCACTTTATGCAGTCCAGTGTAGGACTGTAGTCTAGTGTAGCTTTCTCTGTTTTTTTATTACGTAGTTCAGTCTAGTTTTTTTGTACTGTGTCATGTAACACCATGGTCCTGAAAAACGTTGTCTCAGTTTTACTATGCACTGTACCAGCAGTAATGGTCAAAATGACAATAAAAGTTGACTTGACGTGACTTGATTTTGACTCTTGACTCGACTTTTGACTCTTGACTCATTTTGAAGCACCTTTTTATTCACAGTTCCTGAACCTTGCTTGTAACTTGGGTAAGAATAGATACTGCTTTCAAAAACGATTATACCTCTGCATTTCAGCAGTTCCACAGCTCAAATGCTGTAATAGTTTTAATCTCAAGTTGTGAAATATTTTTTTTCATTTACACTACCGTAGAGTGAAACTGACCACCATTCTTAGAATCTAAGAAATGCTGGAGGTCAGGATTCCTGGGTTGTGATTCTGGTACGACAGTTGTTTAGCAGCCTTATAGACTTGGATTGGATTCTTGGCTTCTTCCAAGGAGAGTTGTAACATTCTCCCCAAGACTGCATTTCTCCAAAAGGCACTGGTAGCTTCCCACATGCCAGTATGTCCAGTAGGTTAACTGGACATTGATCCATTATTGTCTCTTGTGGAGGCTGGTATATTTTGGGCATTATCTGTCAGAGAAAGTGGTGGAGACTAGTACAATAATATGAAAAAGAACATATGGGCAACTGACACACACAAAGTGTTGGAACACAGCAGGCCAGGCAGCATCTATCGGGAGAAGCACTGTCGACGTTTCGGGCCGAGACCCTTCATCAGGTCTAACTGAAAGGAGAGTTACTAAGAGATCTGAAAGTAGTTGGGGGAGGGGGAAATGCGAAATGACAGGAGAAGACCGGAAGGGATGAAGCTAAGAGCTGGAAAGGTGATTGGCAAAAGTGATACAGAGCTGGAGAAGGGAAAGGATCATGGGACGGGAGGCCTCAGGAGAAAGAAAGTGGGAGTGGGGAGCACCAGAGGGAGATGGAGAACAGGTAGGGTGATGGGCAGAGAGAGAGAAAAAAAACAAGCAACTAAATATGTCAGGGATGGGGTAAGAAGGGGAGGAGGGGCATTAACAGAAGTTAGAGAAGTCAATGTTCATGCTATCAGGTTGGAGGCTACCCAGCCGGTATACAAGGTGTTGTTCCTCCAACCTGAGTTTGGATTCATTTTGACAGTAGAGGAGGCCATGGATAGACATATCAGGATGGGAATGGGACGTGGAATTAAAATGTGTGGCCACTGGGAGATCCCGCTTTCTCTGGCGGACGGAGCGTAGGTGTTCAGCAAAATGGTCTCCCAGTCTGCGTTGGGTCTCACCAATATATAAAAGGCTGCACCAGACGCAGTATACCACACCAGCCGACTCACAGGTGAAGTGTCGCCTCACCTGGAAGGACTGTCTGGGGCCCTGAATGGTGGTGAAGTGTAAGGGCAGGTGTAGCACTTTTTCCGCTTACAAGGATAAGTGCCAAGAGGGAGATCGGTGGGAAGGGATGGGGGGGAGAGGAGTGGACAAGGGAGTCGCATAGGGAGCAATCCCTGTGGAAAGCAGAAAGGGGGGAGGGAAAGATGTGCTTGGTAGTGGGATCCCATTGGAGGTGGCAGAAGTTACGTTGGACCTGGAGGCTGGTGGGGTGGTAGGTGAGGACAAGGGGAACCCTATCCCGAGTGGGGTGGTGGGTGGAGGGGGTGTGGGCAGATGTGCGGGAAATGGGAGAGATGCGTTTGAGAGCAGAGTTGATGGTGGAAGAAGGGAAGCCCCTTTGTTTAAAAAAGGAAGTCATCTCCTTCGTCCTGCAATGAAAAGCCTCATCCTGAGAGCAGATGCGACGGAGAGGGAGGAATTGTGAGAAGGGGATATCATTTTTGCAAGAGACAGGGTGGGAAGAGGAATAGTTCAGGTAGCTGTGAGAGTCTTATAGTAAATATCAGTAGATAAGCCATCTCCAGAGATGGAGACAGAAAGGTTAAGAAAGGGGAGGGAAGTGTCAGAAATGGACCAGTTAAATTTGAGGGCAGGGTGAAAGTTGGAGGCAAAGTTAATGAATTCAACGAGCTCAGCATGCGTGCAGGAGGCAGCGCCAATGCAGTCGTCGAAGTAGTGAAGGAAAAGAGGGGGATGATACCCTTATAGACTTGGAACATGGACTGTTCCACAAAGCCAACAAAAAGACAGGCATAACTGGGACTCACGTGGATGCCCATGGCTACACCCTTGGTTTGGACGAAGTGGGAGGAGCCAAAGGAGAAATTATTGAGAGTAAGAACTAATTCCGCTAGACGGAGGACAGTGGTGGTAAAGAGGAATTGGTTAGGTCTGGAATCCAAAAAGAAGTGAAGAGCTTTGAGACTGTCCGGGTGGGGGATGGAGGTATATAAGGACTGGACGTCCATGGTGAAAATAAGGTGGTGGGGGCCAGGGAACTTAAAATCATTGAAAAAATTCAAAGCATGAGAAGTGTCACGAACATAAGTGGGAAGAAATTGAACGGGGGGGGGGGGATAAGACATTGTAAAGGTATGCAGAAATTAGTTTGGTGGGGCAGGAGCAAGCTGAGACAATAGGTCTACCTGGACAGGCAGGTTATATGGGCAGGTATATGGTTAGTCAAAGTTTGGAGAATTTGCATTTAATATTGGCAAATGGGACTTCAGTAACCGAGATCAGGAGCATTTTGAATATTTCTTTGATCTTGGTGTGTTTTGGAAGGAAGTCTTGCCAAGATCATATTTCAAATCAAGGAAGAGATGTGAGAGAGACTTGGTCACCCCCATCACTTAACTTAATCTCAGCCTCTTCCTGGCATGATCACGCTTCCTTCCTCCGCTGACCAGACACAAACATGGCATTGATGACTCTCTTACCAGCTTGTTTGAGTTCTTCCAGCATTGTGTGTGTTGCTCTGAATTCCAACATGGGCATTCTCTTGTCTCCAAATGGAAGAGTACATTGGAGTGAAAGAGGGTGAATGTTTACATGAAAAATTTATTGGGAGAAAAGATTGGTTTTTAATTATAGGGTATTCAGTCTTGTTTACTTTGCACAAAAGTATAATGTTTTGGGAAGGAGGTTACTCTCTCTGGAGTTTTCTTAAAATATATTAATGCTGGATGTAATTCATTTTATTCTTCCATTATTAATACAGATTAATATAAATCTAGAGGCTTAGGTGGGCATGAAAGTGAAGGACTCATTTTGTGCCTGTGATTTAAGTTCTGCTTAGCTGTAATTATGAGAACCTTGCGTAGGATCAGATGTTGAAAGTAAATGGGGCAGAGTGACTTATTGTTTCCGAACTTTCCAGATGCAACTTGTACATTTTAATTAGGAGCTGCTTTTCCATCTCCACACTACTACCTCCAGAGATCATCCAATGAGCTAACATCTGCCAACCCCATTGTTCATTTTGTACCTGACAATATGATGTCTTAGCCTGGTTTCTACATTCACACTCTGAGGTACTTGTTATACCTTGTATCCCTTTCATCTTATCGATACTTTCATAGTAAAATTTTGCTTACAATCACCAATGCTGGACATGCCACAGCATCTTACAGACCACATGGGGAAGGTCAAAGGTCATCTTTCAGGCTTTCTGAACTTTGCTCTGTTCCCCCTTCAAACTAACAGAACTTGGCATTCTATCTAATTCTCAAGTCTCATCTTAAATTCCCGTTCAAGATTGCTGATGTTCAACTCAATATGGCTCTCCTTATCTACACAGCAGGTGACTGAATTGTTGGAAACTTCATGACCATATACTTTGTTCATTACTCACTCACATTTGAAAAAATTTACAGTACTAAATGATTAAATTTTTTTTACTGCTGTTGAACACTAAGACTTTCTAGTAGTCTAAATGCTAATTTTGCACAAATCATTGAATCTCTAGCCTTCCTGATCATACTGATTGGTTAGCTTCTGTGCTAAAGTAGAATAGTAATGTGATCCAACTGGTGTACATTCAGTGCAAATTGCATGGTAATAAAATCAAAAGGCTCAAGCAAGTCAAGTCTGAACTTGAATAATTTATGTTGAAATGTTTTGAGCATGTTCATATTTCCAGTATTTCCTTGTGATTTCAGCATATTGCCAGTTTTCACATTTATGAGTCAGATCAGTTAAATCTTGCCACAGTTGCACATTAGAAAAGAGCATCTAACTCAAAGTACTGATAATGGTAAAAATAGCTACTTCTCAAATTATAATTCGTGGAAGTGTTTTTTTTAAAGATACTACAGAGAACAAGAATTTGAACAAATCTATCAATCAAGTGCTAATGTAATTTTTGGAATACATAAATATAAGAGAAACTCTGCAGGTTATAGGTGTAGAAAACTTGCAGCGCAATACAGGCCCTTCGGCCTACAAAGCTGTGCTGAACATGTCTTTACCTTAGAAATTACCTTGGGTTACCCATAGCCCTCTATTTTTTTCAAAGCTTCATGTCCCTATCCAGGACTCTCTTAAAAGACCCTATCGTATCCGCCTCCACCACTGTTGCTGGCAGCCCATTCCACACACTCACCACTTCCTGTGTTTTTTTTTAAAAAACACTTTACCCCTGACATCTTCTCTGTACCTATTTCCAAGCACCTTAAAACTGTGCCCTCTTGTGTTAGCCATTTCAGCCCTGGGTAAAAGCCTCTGACTTTCAATGCCTTTCCAATGCCTTTTGTCATGTTATACACCTCTATCAGGTCACCTCTCATCCTATGTCGCTCCATGTAGAAAAGGCCAAGTTCACGCAACCTATTCTCATAAGGCATGCTCCCCAGTCCAGGCAACATCCTTGTAAATCTCCTCTGCACCCTTTTTATGGTTTCCATATCCTTTCTGTAGTGAGGCGACCAAAACTGAGCACAGTACTCCTAGTGGGGTCTGACCAGGGTCCTATATAGCTGCAACATTATCTCTCGGCTTCTGAACTCAGTCCCACGATTGATGAAGGCCAATGCACTATATGCCTTCTTAACCACAGAGTCAACCTGCACAGCAGCTTTGAGTGTTCTGTGGACTCTGACCCCAAGATATCTCTCATCCTCCACACTGCCAAGAGTCTTACCATTAATACTGTATTCTGCCATCATATTTGATCTACCAAAATGAACCATCTCACACTTATCTGGGTTGAACCCCATCTGTCACTTCTCAGCCCAGTTTTACGTCCTATCAATGTCCCGCTATAACCTCTAACAGCCCTCCACACTATCCACAACACCCCCAACCTTCGTGTCATTGGCAAATTCACTAACTCATCCTTCCACTTCCTCATCCAGGTCATCTATAGAAACCACGAAGAGTAGGGCTCCCAGAACAGATCCCTAAGGCACACTGACCTCCATGCAGAATATGACCCATCTACAACCACTCTTTGCCTCCTGTGGGCAAACCAATTCTGGATCCACAAAGCAATGTCCCCTTGGATTCCCATGCCTCCTTACTTTCTCAAAAAGCCTTGAATGGGGTATCTTATCAAATGCCTTGCTGAAATCCATATATACTACATCTATTGCTCTATCAAATGTGTTTAGTCACATCCTCAAAAAAATTCAATCAGGCTCGTGACCTGCCTTTGACAAGGCCATGCTGAGTATTCCTAGTCATACTATGCCTCTCCAAGTGTTCATAACTCCTGCCTCAGGATCTTTTCCATTAACTTATCAACCACTGAAGACTTACTGGTCTATAGTTTCCTGGGTTATCTATCACTGCTCCCTTTCTTGAATACGGGAACAACATATCCAACCCTCCAATCCTCTGGAACTTCTCCTGTCCCCATTGATGATGCAAAGATCATTGCCAGAGGCTCAGCAATCTCCTCCCTTGCCTCCCACAGTAGCCTGGGGTACATCTCCTCTGGACTTGGTGACTTATCCAACTTGATGCTTTTCACAAGCCCCAACACATTCTCTTTCTTAATATCTACATGCTCAAGCTTTTCAGTCCACTGTCAGTCATCCCTACAATCAGCAAGATCCTTTTTCACAGTGAATATTGAAGCAAAGTACTCATTAATTACCTCTGCTATCTCCTCCGGTTCCAGACACACCTTTCCACTGTCACACTTGATTGGTCCTATTTCTCACGTCTTATCATCTTGCTCTTCACATACTTGTAGAATGCCTTGGGGTTTTCCTTAATCCTGTCTGTCATGGCCTTCTCATGGCCCCTTCCGGCTCTCCTAATTTCATTTTTAAGCTCCTTCCTGCTTGCCTTATAATCTTCTGGATCTCTATCATTACTTAGTTTTTTTTAACCTTTCGTAAGCATCTAAGTAGGGGAATGAACAGTTGACATTTTGGGTCAAGATTCTTCATAAAGACTGGAAAGGAAGAGGGCTGATGAAGGGTCTCAGCCAAAACATCGACTGATTATTCTCCTCCAGAGGTGCTGCCTGACCGGAGTTCCTTCAACATTTTGTGGGTGTTGCTCAAGATTTCCAGCATCTGCAGAATCTTTTGTTTGTAATTTGGGAAGTGGTCTTTACCAGTGTTGTTTCTCTCTAGAAAGGGAGAGGATGCATGTAAGATGGCCAGTTTGCTTTGCAGGGAAATTATAGGCATTTATTAACAAGCAGTGTCAACATTCCAGTCATGTTTTGGTCTTGTGCCAATCGGACAAAGAGCAGCATAGGATGTGTACAATACAGGTTAGACTGCCTAAAGGTATTCTGCTGTGCTCTACCCGTTTGTGAAAAAAAAAGGTAGAACTATGCTTCGTAGTTGGGCATGGAAGAACTTGTTCTGACTTTGCCTTCAGTGGATTTGTCAGCACCTTGTATAATCTTCAAAATCCAAATCACAAATGTTTAGTTTATTCAGTACATAAAGCCATTTAGTGAGGTCATGGCTCTTCCAAAAATGGCAAATTCTGAGTTTTTTCATCATTTGTTATTGATACAGTCCTCACTAGGAACATTGCTGGCATCTCTTGCCATTATTTTTTAGAATCTTTGTAAAAGAGCGAAGTGTTATGTTTTATGTTTACTTCCTGGATGGTATTGCAGTTGAATAGAATAAAAATAAGAAACCCGGATACGTACAAAATCAAAGTTGATGCCATTTTGGGGCCAGATCTGTACTTGCATCAGCTCAATTCTTAAAAATAGTTCACTGTAACATTAAGTAATCCTACAGTGATGCACAAGAAATAGGAACAAAGTGGCATTTGTATTAAATAACTCAACTGGAGAAAACCAAAAACATTCTGAGTAACTTCATAATCGACCATAGAAATGGAATTCGAGCTGCACCAGCAGAGTCTAGGAAGCTGGCACCTTTAGAAGACAGCTAGGTCCTCCAGAAAGAAAGACAGAACTGAAGTGACAAGATTTTGGTGACTGTGAGCCTTTGATAGGTTACAATATCTGTCCCAAAAGAGTTTAATGTGTTAGTTAATAAGTGTAATCTGTGCATACTCTCCCTCTGTTACTTAAGAAGAGAAAGTTCTTTATTGGTTTAAGTAATGAAATCTCTGCAATGTACACCCATGGGATTGCTCTGCTGGAAGCCACCATGGTCTTGATGGGTCATCATTGTCCTGTGTCATCATACGTCCATAGATTCCTTAGCCATGGAAATACTTCCCCTGCATTTTTATAGAATTGTAAGAATCTTTAAGTTCAAAGTAAATGTATTATCAAAGTACTGTAACTCTCACTTCGGCTAGCGGCTTAATATAGGGGGTGGTAACCCCCAGCCTGGCCAAAGCTAAGAAATCTTGTTTGGGTAGATGCTGCGCGATGTGTCCTCTGTTACAAATCAGTACCCTGAAATAACAAACAGTACACAATATGCGATTAAATGAATCAGCTTTTTAATTCTTATTTTGACTATATGGTTAGGAAAGAAACCAATCTTATTAAATAGTCTGTTGCACAATGTTGGAGCTCACTGATAAGTTGATCATTCACCATCGACCTCTTCCGATCGTCGCAGCCCTTCGGACTCTCGCTCCAACTCCACCCCGTCCGGCGGTCTACCACATCTCTCCATTCGCATCTTCTCTTCTCATCTCTCACCAGCAAAGACACTGAAAATCTCTCTTCCAGCTCACAAGAAAGAACAGCATTCCAAACCCTATTATCTCTAGTGATAACCCAAACATTGCTGCTACAAAGAAACCATTACATTAATAGTGAAACTATTGCATGCTACAATACATACAAGACACCATATATATTGTTGAGCTTCATTTTCTTTCAGGCATACTCAATAAATCTATAATAGAATAATAACCATAATAGAGTCAATGAAAGACAGTACCAACTTGGGCGTTCAACCATAAACTGCAAATACAAAAAGAAATAATATAATAATAAATATTGAGAGCATGAGGTGGAGAGTCCTTGAAAGTGAGTTCATAGGTTGTGTGAACATTTCAGTGATGGGGCAAATAAAGTTGAGTGAACTTATCACCTTTGGTTCAAGTGCCTGATTGTTGAGGGGCAATGACTGTTCCCGAGCCTGGTGGTGTGAGTACCGAGGCTCCTGTACCATTTTCCATTGCAGCAGCAAGAAGAGAACATGACGTGGATGATGCAGGGGGGAGTGGTGTGGTGAGGGAGTCTGTGACAATAGATGCTGCTTTCCTATGACAACTCTGCATGCAGATGTGCTCAGTGACGGGGATGGTTGTACCTGTGATGGACTGGGCCATATCCACTACTTTTTGTAGAATTTTCCCTTCAAGGGCATTGTTGTTTCCATACCAAGTTGTGATCCATCCAGTCGATATATTCTCCAGTACACATCTATAGATGGATGTCGCGCTGAACCTTCCTTACTTCTTAAGGAAGTAAAGGTGCTGTTGTGCTTTCTTCGTAATTGCCCTTGCGTGCTGGGCCCAAGACAGGACATCCAAAATAACACTGAGGAATTTAAAGTTGTTGACCTTCTCCACCTCTGGTCCTCTGATGAAGACTGGCTCATAGATTTCTGGTTTCCTCCTCCTGAAGTCAATAATCACTCCTTGGTCTTGCTGGCATTCAGTAAGAGGTTGTAGTTATGGCGCTACTCAGCCAAATTTTCAGTCTCCTCCCTATATGCTGATATGTTACCACCTTTGTTTCAGCCTACACCTGTGGTGTCATCAGTAAACTTGAATGTGGCATTGAAGCTATGTTTAGCCACCCATTCCTAAGTGTAAAGAGTAAAGCAGGGGACTAAGCACACAGCTTAGGTGCACCTATGCTGATGGGGATTGTGAAGATGTTAAGTTTCAAAGAGGTCACTTCAAATTGCTTGAAGCTTAATTTCTCTTCATTCATCAAGTGCACCTTGTTATGAACCAGACTCTTCATTCATTATTCACTCCCTTTGTGATATATTCTGTGTAATTTTAGTGAAGAACAGAACTCCAGATGTATTGTTATCAAGTCCCTAAATAATTACAATAAGAATTCTTTACACCTGTGTTCAAAAGTTGTGGGAGTAATAGCACAGAAAGCAAGCTTTTCTGATTGCTTACTGCAACTACCTGTTGGTTGATATCAGTATATTTAAATCCCACTGAGCAGTTGGGTGGGTTTACTTTGATCGGGAAGACTGCAGTGGTTCAGGAAGGTGGATTGCTTCGGGTATTTAGATCCAACATATTAATGCAATTACAAAGAATGCCTTCAGCAGCTATATTTCATTTGGTGTTTGAGGAGACTTGGTATGTCACAAAATACTCTCACAAATTTATACAGTTGTACCGTGGAGAGCATTCTAACTGGTTACATCACCGCCTGGTATGGCGGGACCACTGCACAGGATCAGAGAAAGCTACTGAAAAAAATTGTAAATTTACCCTGGTCCACCATGGGCGCTAACCTCCCCAGCATCAAGGACATCTTGAAAAGGCGATGCCTGAAAAAGGTGGCATTAAGGTGGCATTATCACCTATGATATGCCCTCTTCTCTCTGCTACCATCAAGGAGGAGGTACAGGAGCCTGAAGACATAGACTTAGCGATTCAGGAACAGATTTTTCCTCTTTGCCATCAGATTTTGAATGGACAGTGAACCCCTGAATGCTACCTCATTATTTACATTTTTTTTGTCTTTTGTACTACTTATTTAATTATTTTTAATAATATATTTCTTACCATAATGTATAATTTATCATTATTTTGTATTGTAATATACTGCTGCTGCAAAACAAAAAATTTTGTGAACAACACACACAAAGTGCTGGTGAAACACAACAGGCCAGGCAGCATCTATGAGGAGAAGCACTGTTGAGACCCTTCGTCAGGACTAACTGAAGGGAAAGGTACTAAGAGATTTGAAAGTAGTGGGGGGAGGGGGAAATACAAAATGATAGGAGAAGACCGGAGGGGGTGGGATGAAGCCAAGAGCTGGAAAGGTGATTGGCGAAAGTGATACAGAGCTGGAGAAGGGAAAGGATCATGGGACGGGAGGCCTTGGGATAAAGAAAGGGGGAGGAGGGAGCACCAGAGGGAGATGGAAAACAGGCAGAGTGATGGGCAGAGAGAGAGAGAAAAAACAAACAACTAAATATGTCAGGGATGGGGTAAGAAGGGGAGGAGGGGCATTAACGGAAGTTAGAGAAGTCAATGTTCATGCCATCAGGTTGGAGGCTACCCAGCTGGTATATAAGGTGTTGTTCCTCCAACCTGAATTGGGATTCATTTTGACAGTAGAGGAGGCCATGGATAGACCTATCAGAATGGGAACAGGACGTGGAATTAAAATGTGTGGCCACTGGGAGATCCTGCTTTCTCTGGTGGACGGAGCGTAGGTGTTCAGTGAAATGGTCTCCCAGTCTGTGTTAGGTCTCACCAATATATAAAAGGCCACACTGGGAGCACCGGACACAGTATACCACACCAGCCAACTCACAGGTGAAGTGTCCCCTCACCTGGAAGGACTGTCTGGGGCCCTGAATGGTGGTGATGGAGGAAGTGTAAGGGCAGGTCTAGTACTTTTTCTGCTTACAAGGAGGGAGATCGGTGGGAAGGGATGGGGTGGACAAGGGAGTCGCATAGGGAGCAATCCCTGTGGAAAGCAGAAGTGGGGGGGGGGGAGGGAAAGATGTGCTTGGTAGTGGGATCCCATTGGAGGTGGTGGAAGTTGTGGAGAATTATACGTTGGACCTGGAGGCTGGTGGGGTGGTAGGTGAGGACAAGGGGAACCCTATCCTGGATGGGGTGCGGGCAGATGTGCGGGAAATGGGAGAGATGCATTTGAGAGCAGAGTTGATGGTGGAAGAAGGGAAGCCCCTTTGTTTAAAAAAGGAAGACATCTCCTTCGTCCTGGAATGAAAAGTCTCATCCTGAGAGCAGATGTGGCAGAGACGGAGGAATTGTGAGAAGGGGATATCATTTTTGCAAGAGACAGGGTGGGAAGAGGAATAGTCCAGGTAGCTATGAGAGTCTGTAGGCTTATAGTAGATATCAGTAGATAAGCAATCTCCAGAGATGGAGACAGAAAGATCAAGGAAGGGGAGGGAAGTGTCAGAAATAGGCCAGGTAAATTTGAGGGCAGGGTGAAAGTTGGAGGCAAAGTTAATGAATTCAACGAGCTCAGCATGCGTGCAGGAGGCAGTGCCAATGCAGTCGTCGATGTAGCGAAGGAAAAGGGGGACGATACCCGTATAGACTTGGAACATGGTGTGTTCCACAAAGCCAACAAAAAGACAGGCATAACTGGGACCCATGCGGGTGCCCATGGCTACACCCTTGGTTTGGATAAGTGGGAGGAGCCAAAGGAGAAATTATTGAGAGTAAGAACTAATTCTGCTAGACGGAGGAGAGTGCTGGTAGAGGGGAATTGGTTAGGTCTGGAATCCAAAAAGAAGCGAAGAGCGGGTGGGGGACGGAGGTATATAGGGACTGGACGCCCATGGTGAAAATAAGGCGGTGGGGGCCAGGGAACTTAAAATCATTGAAAAAATTCAAAGCGTGAGAAGTGTCACGAACATAGGTGGGAAGAGATTGAACCAGGAGGGATAAAACAGTGTCAAGGTATGCAGAAATGAGTTTGGTGGGGCAGGAGCAAGCTGAGACAATAGGTCGACCTGGACAGGCAAATTTGTGGATCTTGGGTAGGAGGTAGAAACGGGAAGTGCGGGGTGTGGGAACTATGAGGTTGGTGGCAGTGGATGGGAGATCCCCAGAGCTGATAAGGTTGGTGATGGTATAGGAGACAATGGCCTGGTGCTCCTTAGTGGGGTCCTGACCAAGGGGTAAATAAGAGGAGGTGTCAGAGAGTTGTCTCTGTGCCTCGGCCAGGTTTCGTGACTTATTTTGTGACTTATGCTGGTGATATTAAACCTGATTCTGATAGTTGTAGGCATTAAATTCCATGAATGCAAAATACTCAGAGAAAAAAGTCCATTGCCATTACTATCCCATCCTGTTATCTAATAAATGATCCTGCCCAGATTTCAGCTGTAGCTTTGGCTGAGAGTTTTGATCTGTAACAGGATACTCCTTTTGGCCATAGATTCACCAATGACTGCTCCCACAGGGGTAAGGCTGAACTTTTCCAGCACTCCTAACAAAGGAATGTGGTATGTGGATGAGTGGGGATATCGGATTGATTAATACTACATACTAGAATAGTTCATTTCTGTGGCAACAGGCTGAGCTACTTTGAGCAGGATGGGTGTCAGATTGGCATCAGAAATTCAAATATTTGTTTAAACAAGTTGAGGCTTTGTGCTGTAATTAAACAAAAGCAAATGTGTTAAAACCAGATTAAAAATCACTTAGTGACTGGTTTCAACAATTAATATGCATGGTAATGTACACAAATTGGAAGTCATTATCAGAAAATGATTTTGCCTTGAATCATTTGAAAGTGTTGATCTAATGTTAAGCTTTGATTCCTGAAGTTTTCATTAACTGGCAATCACAAAGCCATGGCTGTGACATTTTCATAAGTTTTGGCCACTGCAGCTGTTACCATTCAGAAAGGCTTTGGTGTCATTTGGGGAATGTTTAGAGCACTGTAATTTTATGCAACAGATTCATAGATCCTGAAAGATGATTGGATGAGATTCCAATTGTTACTAATGACGTGGTTAATGCTTGACAACTTGCTTAGCCTGGTTAACTCGTGTGATTCTTATTCCCTCAGATAAATATTTCAAAGTTCTACCCAAGACCTTTTATTTTCTGCCATAATCTAGTGGCTGCTTTAATCTTCAGTTTTTCCTATAAAGTCATTGAGGAGCAAATTGAAAGCTGTGCTTTCTCATTCCTGATCAATGAAAATTTAATGGTGTGTTTGTCTTTCTGATAGACTTTTGTTAGATAAAGATTTTCAAGATGTGTCACCTGATTGCAGTGTGAGGAATCCATGCCAGAGATTAAAGATCTTTAGTTTTAGTTTTTTAAGATGAACAGTAAATACCACTGCTTCGTTGCTGACAAGAAGATTTATTTTGAGCTTATATTTTGACATTCATTCCTCCCTCTTGAACTTCTATCCCCATCATCCTTTCTTCCCAAGTAGGCAACTATAATCTTGGTTTCAGAATCACAAATAGCTGGTTTTATGGTTCTGCCATTAAAACTGTATGTGTTTGTATGTTTGTATACCTTAATGATAAGGTAATCCAATGCTTTGTGATTGCCAAATAGATGTCAAAGGCTTCTGGTGCTTTTCTGAGCAGTTTTTTATTTACATTTTGCATCTGTCATCAGAATCAGATACTTACTGTCTTACATGACATAAAATTTATTGTTTTGCAGCAGCAGTACAGTGCAAGGACCTAAAATTACTATAAGTTAAAAAATAGTGTAGGAAAAAAGGAATAATGAAATAGTGTTCATGGATTGCTTTGAAATTTGCTGATGGAAGAGAAGAAGCTGTTCTTGAATCATTGACCCTGAGTCTTTTCATTGAGGGTAGTAGCAAGAAGACAGCATATCCCTGTTATATTCTTGAGGTACTACCTTTGGATGTCCTCTGGTGGGATTGGTTGTGCTCGTGTTGTGTTGTCTGAGCCTGCAATCTATTGCAGCCTCTTGTGAATTGGAGCCCCCATGCTAGACTGTAATGTAAGCAGTCAGAATGCTCTCCACCATATATCTGTATGAATTTGCAGGAGCTTTTCAATCTCATAATGAAGTAGAGTCACTGGTGTGCTTTCATGTTGTGTCAATTGTTTGCCCTCAATGAAATTGATGTGTGTCCTCCTGAATTCCCCTCCTTAAGACAATAATGTCTTTGGTCTTGATTTTGAGTGTGAGGTTGTTGTTGGGTAGTACTCAACCAGCTGATCTGTCTCACACTTACGCCTCTTTGCCATTTGAAATTTTACCAACAAGAGAGGTCTGATAGACGATGGCGTTCCAGCTGTGCCTAGCCACACAGTTATGAAAGTAGAGAGGGTAGTGCAGTGGTCTGAGCACACATCCTGAGCAGCTGCATCCCTGCCTGGTTCGGAAGTTGCACCATCTCGGATCGCAAGACCCTGCAGCGGATAGTGAGGTCAGCTGAGAAGATTATCGGGGTCTCTCTTCCCACCATCACGGACATTTACACTACACGCTGCCTTCGCAAAGGAAACAGCATTATGAAGGACCCCAAGCATCCCTCATACAATCTCTTCTCCCTCCTGCCATCTGGGAAAAGGCTCCGAAGCATTCGGGCTTTCACAACCAGACTATATAACAGTTACTTCCCCCAAGCTATCAGACTCCTCAATACCCAAAGCCTGGACTGACACCTTACCCTACTGTCCTATTTATTATTTATTGTAATGCTTGCACTGTTTTTGTGCACTTTATGCAGTCCAGTGTAGTTCTGTAGTCTAGTGTAGCTTTCTCTGTTTTTTTTATTACGTAGCTCAATCTAGTTTTCTTGTACTGTGTTATGTAAACCATGGTCCTGAAAAAGTCTCATTTTTACTATGCACTGTACCAGCAGTTATGGTCGAAATGACAATAAAAGTTGACTTGACTTGACATCTTTGAGATGCACCTGAAGTGATTGTCAACAAGAAGGAGATGTTATCACAGGTCCGTACTAGCTGTGGTCTCCGTGTGAGGAAGTGGGTGGGGGGGGTATAGAGGTCCAGTTGGGGGGGGGGAGGTATAGAGGTCCAGTTTTCGAAGCTTGGTGAGTAATACTGAGAGGGTGCTGGTTTTGAATGCTGAGCCGTCATTGATACACAGCAGCTTGACATGTTTTGCTGTTATCCAGATGCTCTAAGGCAGAGTTCTGACCCAGTGAGATCATATCAACTGTAAACCTGTTGAGGTGGTAGGTAAATTGCAGCAGATCCAGGGCCTTTCTCAGGCAAGCATTAATTTTAGCTATAACTAGTGCCTCAAAAAGCTTCATTATGGTAGATGTGAGACCTTCCACAGGGTAGATATTGTTAAGACAGCTCAACCTGCTCTTCTTGGGCACCAGTATGATTGATGCCCTTTTGAAGCATTTGGGAACTTCAGACTGCAGCAGTGAGAATTGAGCACTCCAGCTAGTTAGTTGACACAGCTTTCCAGTACCTAGCCTAGTACACTGTCAGGGCTTAACATCTTCCAGGTGCTATGTAGTGATATTCTCCTTTTCAAAGCATACATAATAACCATTGAGCTCCTCGGGTTGAAGCATCACTGCCAGTTTTGTTGTTTGGTTTCACCTTATAGGAAGTAATAGTATACAAATACTACTGCAGCTGTTGTGTATCGTTTTGTCTCTAATTTCACACAGAGTTGCCTTTTCACTATCACAATGGCTTTCTTTAGGTATCTGGACTACTTGTAAGGTTCTAGTCCACCAGTTTGAGCACCATAGATCTAGCCCTTAGGGGACTGTGATCACCTGGTTCGGCTGGGCTTCTGGTTTGGATATGTTTGGCATTATCTTGAAAGCATGCACTTATTCACAGAGGTCTTGATGAAGTTGGTTATGGCTATGGCATAATAATGCAGAAACCAAGGTGAATACTTGAATCTAGTCCATTCCAGTGATTTAGTGCAGTCCTGTAAACTCTTCTCCACCTCCCTTGACCTTTGCAGTCTTTGCCACTGGTTCTGTGGTCTTCAGTCTCTCTTTATTCAGTGAGTAGAATTACAGCCAGGTGATTGGACTTGCCAAAGTGAGGACTCAGTTGGCATGGGAAGAGTTCTGATTGGTGGTGTAATTAGCGATTGAGTGTCCTCCGTGAATAATAAAAATGTGGTGCAATCTTTCAGAAAATACTTGAGAAGAAATTGAGCTGTAAATGAGAGGAGGGAAATGTAAAACTTGTCCCAATGCAGTTGAAATGTGCTTGAGTATAAATGAAGGATTGGTGAGTATGGTGTTAAGCAAGGAGCAGCTAAAACAATTAATCAAGCCAGTACTCTGATGTAATCTGTTATGTTCTGCCCAGATTGGATTTTTTCCAAGAAACTGCGGTCTTACATTTTAAGTAATTTTGTATTTGCACATTTGTTAATTCAGTTCACTTTTGGTTGAGTGGCAGCTGTTAGGCTGCAATCTTTTCCGGTCTTGATATAACAGGTAATTGTTTTAAAATAAAGCCTTTTAATGCTTGAATATTTTGTGATGTGTTACAAGAAAAAACACAGATGTTTTACCTCATTTATCCACATTATGTTGTAGCAAAATGTATTGATCAGTGCATTGTGATTGATGTCGCCTTTATAGACTTAAGTGAAATGTGTGTCATGGTCCCACATGGGAGACTGGTCTAAAAGGTTTCAGCCTGTGAGATCTAAAGCAAGTTGGCAAATTGCGTCCAAATTTGCTAAAAAGAGGGCAGAAATAGGTCTCCGTGATTAGATGTCTGCGACAAGTTTATCTAAATTAATAGTTTTGATATAAATGCATCTTTAAGTTTATAGATTAAGTTTATAGATAATGAACGCATTGATTGTTTTTTAACCATATAACCGTTACAGCACGGAAACAGGCCATCTCAGCCCTTCTAGTCCGTGCCGAACGCTTACTCTCACCTAGTCCCACCGACCTTCACTCAGCCCATAACCCTCCATTTCTTTCTTGTCCATATACCTATCCAACGTTACTTTAAATGACAATATCTAACCTGCCTCAACCACTTCTACTGGAAGCTTGTTCCACACAGCTACCACTCTCTGAGTAAAGAAATCCCCCCTCGTGTTACCCTTAAACTTTTGCCCCCTAACTCTCAACTCATGTCCTCTTGTTTGAATCTCCCCTACCCTCAATGGAAAAAGCCTATCCACGTCAACTCTATTTATCCCCCTCATAATTTTAGATACTTCTATCAAGTCCCCCCTCAACCATCTACGCTCCAAAGAATAAAGACCTAACTTGCTCAACCTTTCTCTGTAACTTAGGTGCTGAAACCCAGGTAACATTCTAGTAAATCTTCTCTGTACTCTCTCTATTTTGTTGACATCTTTCCTATAATTTGGTGACCAGAACTGTACACAATTTTTGATAGTTCTTCGACACTATTCAGTTGGTAAGATTGGTTGAGCAATGGCATGTGGGATTGAAACCTGATTAGTGTAAGGTTGATGCACATTGGGAGGTATCATAGACCAGGAAATATAAAATATTAGAGAGTTATCCAAATTGACAGCTATGTCCCATTGCAGCTCAGTGCGTTTAAGGAATGAAGAAAATCATTAATTTGATATGAAGAGTATATGTGGCAATGAATACTCATTATGAAGATGACATGTAGATGGAATGTAGATATGTAAAATAAATGGACAAAGCTCTGGCAATGTGGCAAATAGTGAAATTCTCTATTTTAGCAGGATTTTATTTTACAAAAAATTGCTAAATATTAAGAGTCTGGATATCTTGTGTTGGGATTCATTAAAGATTCGTATCCAGATGCAGCAGATCAATGGGAAAGCTAACAATGTTAATTAATTTCTCAAAAAATTAAATGGCAGAATAGGAAGTTTATGTAAAAGCAGCACATACAAAATGCTGGAGGAACCCAGCAGGCCAGGCAGCATCTAAGAAAAACAGTAAATGGTCACTGTTTTTGGCTGAGATCCATCACTTAGTGTCTGTTGCTTTGGATTTCCATTATCTGCAGATTTTCTGGAGATAATGTAAAATACTGATGTGCCACATCTGGAGTACTGTATGTGGTATCCATTTCATGAAAGGAAGGCTCGTACTTGAGCTGAACATGCATTAGAAGGAAAGGTTGGAAAGCTGAGTCCTATTTGGGACCTTAGAAGTGTGGTATCTTGATTGATACGTCCGAGGTTCCTGTGGAGACTTCATGGGGTTGGTGAGGAGAAAATGTTGGAAGTTTTTTATAGTCATCCATCTAAGTCAGATGCAGGAAATTTTCTTCAGTGGACCAGAGTCTCTGGAACTTGTCTCCAAAAGGCAGTTGAACAAAACATGAGAGGTTGCCAGGGTAAGGTGGACGTAAACAGCTGAGGTTATCATTAGATCAGCAATGATGATATTAAATGGTGAGCAGGCTTGAAGGGCTGAATGGTCTTCACCACCCTAATCTTATTTTGTAAGTTCATATTGTTGGATTATTGTGTAGATCCTTATTTTTTAGTATTTTTCTTGTAGTTTAACTTTCCTATCCTCCCTTATAGTGTTTATATGGTCACCTACGTGTGTATTTTTTCAGAAAATTTCTCCTAATTGTGGTATAGCTGATTCTGTATTTCCAAGAAGCTTCTCAGTTTTTCTTTAGCAGTTATCACGCCACTAGAATCTATCTATTGTATATGTTAATTGTTAACACTGGGCTGATGCTATCTCTCGTCAGAGTATAAGATATCACAACTTTCTCTTTTTCTTTCTTGTAACATTTAAATAAGATGGGCATAACCACCAGGTTTTCTGCCTTATTCTTGACTTCTGAAGAACCTCTAATCAATGTCACCAGGATCCAGTAATCTATATAATTTTGAATATAAAAGATACATAGTAGGAAAGTGTGCATGCCTTGCAGTAGGTTGTTATTACTGTGTTTTCTTTAAAAATGTGGACTATTTTAAACCAGTTTTTTGTTTTAAAATACCTGCATGTCTAACAGAATCATGGGGATGATATGGATGAAGAGTAAGGAGCTGTTGTTTCAATTTTCAGACATTTGGATTTTGTTTTATTAACAGGCTTTTGGGAATGCCAAAACAGCTCACAATAACAATTCCAGTCGATTCGGTAAATTCATTCAAGTCAACTACCAGGAAACGGGCACTGTGCGAGGGTGAGTAAAGTCAAGTTTGTTATCATATGTATAAGTACACATATAGAAGGTACTTTATTGGTCCCAAAGGAAATTACAGTGTCACAGTGGTATTACAATTGCACAGATATAAATATTAGAAAAGAAGTTGAAAGAATAAAGAATAAGTTACCACGAACATTCTAACAGGAGGGTGTCATCATTTCCCCAGCTATAGGTAGACTTATTAGGTACAGCCCAATGGCCAAGGATAAGAATGACCTCATTTTGCACTCTTTGGAACAGCACAGTTGACGTAGTAAATTACTAAAAGTGCTCCTCTGTTCAGCCAAGGTGGCATGCAGAGGGTGAGAAACATTGTCCGGAATTGCCAGGATTTTCCATAGGATCCTTTGTTCTACCACAGCCTCCAGTGTGTCCAGTTTGACTCCTATAACAGGGCCAGCCTTTCTAATCAGTTTATTTTGCCTGTTGGCATCACCTGTGTTGATACCATTCCCCCAGTACACCACTGCATAGAAGATTGTACTGGCGACAACAGGCAGACATACTTTATTGATCCCGAGGGAAATTGACAGACTGATAGAACATGTGAACGAGAAGACTGCATACTCCAAAGGATCTTGGTTTCCTCAGGAAGTAGAGACAACTCTATATGCACAGATTCATTTAAAAAACTTACTTATTGCAGCAGGACAAACACATTAGCATCATATAAGCAGCATTCTCAAGATAAACATAAATTGTACTTTATGATTTTAACAAGAAAGAATATAATAGAACCAAAAAATTGTCCTTTTTAGTGCAGAGAGGTCATAATGTTGCTAAACTCTTGTGTTCAGGGTTTTGTTAGTTGGTTCAAGAACTGAGTAATTTCATTGTTTCTGCTAGCACTCTGAATTGTCACCTTGAGTTCTTTTCTAGCTTCTTTATAATCCTCAAGGGACCTGTTTGATTTGAACTTCCTAAACCTACTTCAGGGGATCCCAGCCTTTTTTAATACCATTAAATAAGGGTTCTGTGGACCCCAGGTTGGAAACCCCAGTTCTACTTCCTTCTTGACAAAATTCACCACCTTTCTTGATAGCCAAGGTTCCCTTAATTTGCCATGATTTTATTCTTCCTTTCTGGAATGTACCTGACCTGTACTCTATGTGCCTTCCACTTGTTAGAAGTGGACTTGCCCCAAAAAAAAACAGCCATGCTAATTAACTCTCCCTAATTCGTGCCAAATACTCTTGTTATTTGCTCTGCTTCAATATAATATCACCCACCCTAACTTATCCTCATTGATATACATATTAAAATTCAAGGAGTTGTGATCACTTTTCCTAAATGTTCTCCCACTGAATTTAGTCATCTGGTCAGGCATTTCTCAGCACCGAGTCCAGTATTGCCCCTTCAGCTGAACTATCTACACATCAATTTAAGAAACAACTTCTGTCTTGCCTGAACCTTTTGTGCTAAGGATTTCCCAGCCTGCGTTGGGGAAGGTAAAGTCACCCACAACAACAATCCAGGTTCAGGTTCAGTTTATTGTCATTTAGAAACCACAAATGCAATGCAGTTAAAAAATGAGGCAATGTTCCTCCAGAATGATATCACAAAAGCATATGACAAAACAGACTACACCAGAAAATCCACATAACGTTTGGCAATCCCCAATCCAGAGTTCAGAGAGGCTGCTGCGTATTAATATCGCGCTACCGTCTTAGCACGTTCCCTGGAAAGGAGCTCCAAATCACCAGACAAACAAGACCAAAAACTAGAGTTATTAGACCTGCACAAAACCACATAGTTACAACAGTGCAAACAATAGCATAATTGATTTAAAAAAAAAACAGACCATGGGCACAGTAAAAATAGTCCAAAGATGTTAAAGGACTATAAGTTCAGAAGAAATCACCACACAGTTTCCACAAGTCCCCAGGGTCCTGACAGACTCGCCATCCCATGCCGGCGGCAGTAGGGAATACCCCCTTTATGGACTTCCACGGTGCCGCCCGACTCAGCCTTGCAGACACAGCACACAATGAAAGCTCCGTTGAAACCAGCCTCGCAGATGCAGCACACACCAAAAGCGACCTGACCGCAGTGGACTCCGAGTCCGTCGAACCTCCGAGCCGACGACCATCCCCTCCGGCACAGCTTCTCCGAGCACCATCCTCTGCCGAGCGTATTATGATGGCCCCGCCAACGGCCATTGGCAACGCAACCCCGAGGACCGGGGGCCTGTTCTTCCCAGCAGAGTCCCGGACCTCACAGCAGCAGCAGCAGCAACAAAGAAGGTCTTCCTGGAGCTTTCCCGATGTTCCTCCGTGCTCCCACGTCCGTTTTCAATCGATTATGATTGCGCACGGCACCCCACTTCACAAATAACAGATAATCAGCTCTGGAGTGGCCACTGCAAGCTGCGTCGCACCGCCATCTTGCGTTGTTACTATCCCTGTTGTTTTTGCACTTTCCAATTTCTTCCTATCTGTCTGATCCCTCATGCACTCAGTAGCCACTTGGACATCAAGGAACAAAGTAAATTTATTATCACAGTACATACATGTCACCATATTCAACCCTGAGATTAGTTTTCTTGGAGGCATACACAGTAAATCCAAGAAACACAATAGAGTCTTTGAAAGACTGCTCGCAACAAAATGGGCAAACAACCAATCGTAGAATGATCAGTGATTTCACCTTTCTATTGTTGAGTTCTTTTCATATAGACCTGGTGGACAAGCCCTCCATTATGTCACTCTGGGAGATGCTCTGATTTTGTCCTTGATTAATGGTGCACCTCTCCACCCCTATCTATTAGAGGTATATAAAATCAAGAGGGGCAGAATTCAGGTGAATTGTGATATTTCTCCCTACATTGGGGAATCAAAAACTACAAGGTATAGGTTTAATGTTAGAGGGGAAATATTCACAGGGGATCTGCAGGGAAAGCTTTTCACAGACTGGGAATAGATATATGGAAGGAGATAGTGGGGATGGGTGTAGTTACTATGTTTAAAATACATTTGGACAAGTACATGAAAAGCTGTAGAAGAATACAGGCCAAATGCAGACAAGTAGGGGAAGCTCAGGTTGAAACCTACGTCAGCCTTGTAGAATTGGTCTTTGTGACTCTGTGATTCTAAAAGTAGATACAGGCTTTGCAGAATTAAACTTAGGAGTCGTATCAATACATCAACCAACTCGAGCAGAATTTATAGAAAACATTGAAAACCTACAGTACAGGCCCTTTGGCCCATAAAGCTGTGCTCAACATGTCCTTCCTTGAGAAATTACCTAGGGTTACCCATAGCCCTCTATTTTTCTGAGCTCCATATACCTGTCCAGGAGTCTCTTGAAAAGCCATATCTTATCCGCCTCCACCGCTGTTTCTGGCAGCCCATTCAACGCATTCACTTAATTTATCATTAACTTTTTATCTGTAATCGATGGATGTATCCTTCAGCACTATTTTTGAAAGTAATACAGATCAGGCATTGTCTCATTGAATAATAAAGCAGGTTGATGGATTAATAGTCTGTTTCTGTGGTCATATTCTTGCTTCTCCATAAATTCAACAACTGGTTGTTTGTCCATTGTCGTCGATGAAGACCTCAACACCATTATGATGATGATGGTGTCAAGACAAGCGCTTGATTTGGAGTTAAGTGAGGGAGAGTTGCGCGGTGTCAGCCTCACTCTCTCTTCCCAATTCCCATCTGGATCCATTGGCAAGACAAGAGTCAAGGCAGCTGGGGATGGGACTAGGCGCAGTGGATGACCAGGACATCATCTGTGTCTTGTCTTGCTGTGCTTGTTCCAAGATACTTGCGGAGACCGCCTTCTTGACCGTTGGACCTTCCATTGGTCTCGTCCGCTCAATCTGCCGGAGTCTGTCTTCACGTGCTGGGATATACAACTCCCTATCTCGCAGAGGGTTTGTGACTCATCGGCTGCCCTCACCTGGTTTAGCCGGCTTGTCGAAGCTGTTGCCCAGGGTGTGGCCACTGTCACATGCACACAGCTACGGGGAGCCACAGTTGAGAGCTAAGTGCCAGGTGGGGACCAAAGGTGGACTAACCACCTGAAAAGGATGTGACATGTTCCCCCACCAGAGGTGCTACCCCTCCCTGAAACCCCATATACCCCATTCAATTACTAAATTTGTAGAGGCAAACAAATAGTTTAGTTTTGTCAATCCATGGCCGCCTCTACTACTGTTGAGATGAAGCCACATTCAGTTTGGAGGAACAACACCTTATATTCCGTCTGGGTAGCCTGCAACCTGATGGCATGAACATTGATTTCTCTAACTTCTGTTAATGCCTCCCCTCCCCTTCTTGCCCCATCCCTATAATTTTTTTACTCTCTCTTTCCCTCTCACAATAACTCCTTGCCTGTTCGCCATCTTCCTCTGGTGCTGCCCTCCCCCTTTCTTCCTTCCAAGGCCTTCCATCCAATGATTCTCCCCCTTCTCCAGCCTTGTATTCCTTTTGCCAATCAACTTCCCAGCTCTTAGCTTCATCCCTTCCCCTCCTGTCTTTTATCACTTCAGGTCTCTCCCTCCCTCTCCCACTTTAAACTCTCTTACTATCTCTTTTTCCCATTAGTACTGACGAAGGGTCTCAACCCAAAACGTCAACTGTACTTCTTCCTATAGATGCTGCCTGGCCTGCTGTGTTCCACCAGCATTTTGTGTGTTTTGCTTGAATTTCCAGCATCTGCAGATTTCCTCGTGTTTGCGAGTTTAGTTTCCATCCCTGCTGTGTTGACTTAATAATTTTAGCTTTGATACCAGTGGAGCATTGTAACTATACCCTGCACTGGGAGGGAAATAAAATCTACCGTAGTTGCTCCTTGAAATTGCAAGCTCATATCGATGTGTGTTAAGGATAAGATTGATCATGAAAGTTGCTGGTACTTGTGTGAACAATGGTATTGTTTGGGTATGTCTTCCATGCACTGTTGAATGAGATAAGATTGTGATTCTTTAAAGTTGAGTGTGAAAGCATGATGTGCTGAGCCTTTTTTTTGAAATATTGAATGGTCTAGATAGAGTAGATGTGGAGATAATGTCTCCTATAGTGGGAGAGTCTAGTACTAGAGGGACGTCCATTTAGAAGAAAGATGAGGAGGATTTCTTTTTAGCCAGAGGATGGTGAATATGTGGACAGGCAGCTGTGGAGCCCAATTCATTGGATATATTTAAAGCAAAGGTTCATAGGTTCTTGATTAGTCAGGGCTTCAAAGGTTTCAGGGAGAAGGTGGGAGAATGAGTTTGAGAAGGAAAATATATCAGCCATGATGGGATGGTGGAGCAGACTTGATGGTTGAATGGCCTAATTCTGCTTTGATGTCTTATGGTTGTAGATCAGAGTGCATACTGGAAGGAGACATTGTTCTCTAACAGAACTCCCTTGCAGAGGCTGTGGAGGCAAAAAAGAAAGAGAACCAAGATACCAAGTTACCAAGCAAGAAAGTTTTTGAATCATGGATGACACATGCAGTGTCACATGTAAACTTAAGGGCACCATGTGATTTTGGGGGCTATGTACAAAAAGCATTTCCAGCTGATTGAGCTGGATTTCTAAGCTTGAAGGGAAACTAGAGCCACAGAAGAGTGGAAAATAAGCTGAGTGTTTCACAGAGACATTCAGCTAGAATTGGTGGGAGTCTCTGTCAATCATCTTCCCATTTAAACTTAATTCTTCAGTAATCCTATTTTTGTTAATTCTCCCCACATTGAAATCAACTCCTTGCAGATTCTATCACGGGTGGGGGGGAAGGGCAATCTACAACAGATTGTGACTCTACCAACCCATCTTCCTTGGGATGTGGGAGGAAACTGGAGCTCTTGGAGTAAACTGACATAATTACAGAAGGATCATGCAAACTTCACACAGATGGCATTTGTGGAGTTGCATTTCTGACAGTACAGATATGATCAGAAATGCACTGGAAGGGAGGCAGACTTCAGTGCTCTTTTTTGGAAGTGAGAAAACTGTTCTTCCAACTCAAAAATGAGGTTTCCACTGTGAGCTATGGTTGAATAGCCAATAAGTTCCATCTGAGCAAACACGAGGAAATCTGCAGATGCTGGAAATTCAAACAACATACACAAAATGCTGGTGGAACACAGCAGGCCAGGCAGCATCTATAAGGAGAAGCACTGTCGACGTTTCGGGCCGAGACCCTTCATCAGGACAAGTCAGGTCTCGGCCCGAAACGTCAGCAGCGCTTCTCCTTATAGATGCTGCCTGGCCTGCTGTGTTCCACCAGCATTTTGTGTGTGTTGTTTGAAGTTCCATCTCAGATTTATATGAGAAATGGGTACTATAAGGCTTGCCTTTTCCAAACAGTTTGAATTTTTTTTGTGTGGTTTAGGCCATATAGAAGGAGAAAAAGTACAACTTGAGCAAATGATGGCCACTGGTGTACAGCAGATGATGGCTTGATCTGCAGTCAACAATGCCTCTAAAGATTCACCCCACCCTGTTGGAGAAATTCTCTTTGTTTAATCCATCAGCCCCTCACCCACTCTGCAGCTAAAATAAACCTGAATTCTCTCTTTCCCAGTTATTTCTCTTCCCACAGATGCTGTTGAATTGACTGTGTTTTCAGAAGTTGCTCTGTCATTAGCATATTTGCCTCATCCACTTCCTGTATCTGGAAGTTCCATATTCTTACCATACATGGGTAAAGGCATTTTTGCAAGCTGCTAATGCGACTTATAGAGCAACTTTCATGTAGCTCTGGATTCCCTTTCATGGAAGCAACCTCTCTATGGTGTCCCAATTTAAAAATTTTGATTTTGGTCACCTCAATCTTCTTTTCGAATCACAGAAAACTAGAGAACAGTAACAGGCCCTTTGCCCCATCTGATCCATGCCGAACCATTGCTAATTCGTCCCAGCCGAACATTTAAATTGCCTTGTCCCATTGACCTGCACCCAGACCATAATCCTCCATATCCCTTCCATTCATGAACCTATCCAAACTTCTTTTAAATATTAAAATTGAGCTTGCAAGCATCACTTACTCTAATAGCTCGTTCTACACTTTCACAACCCTCTGAGTGAAGAAGATTCCACTCATATTTCCCTTAAACATTTCCCCTTTCACCCTTATCGTTTGACTTCTAGTTGTTGTCTCACCTAACCATAATGGAAAAAGGCTGCTTGCGTTTACCCTATCTATACCCCTCATAATGTTGTATACAGTACCTTTATTAAATTTTCCCTCAATCTTCTATGTTACTAAGGAATAAAATTTTAACTTATTTAATCTTTTGTTATAACTCAGGTCCTTAAGTCATGGCAACATCCTTATAAATTGTTTCTGTACTCTTTCAATCTTGTGTGTGTCTCACCTGTAGGTAGGTGACCAGAATAAGACACAATACTCCAAACTGGGTGTCACCAATGTCTTGTACAACTTAAACTTAACATCCCAACTTCTGTACTCAAATACTTTGATTTATGAAGGCCAACATGCCAAAAGCTTTATGATCCTGTCTACCTGTGATGCCACTCTCAATGAATTTCAGACCTGTATTCCCAGATCCCTTTGTCTTACTGTATTACTCAGTGACCAGTGATCAGTGCTTTGCTAATAATTTTAATTATTCTCTTTCTAATTGGTGCCGATTTCACCTGGGATTAGATCTATTTGATCTTCTCCATTCACAATTGCGTTGTGAATGTTTCTCTTTTGCTTAAATAGTGCATCACTTTACATAAGGTGATGTTAAGATTAATTTATACTGTACTACTCAGGAAGAAAACTTCCATGTTATTCTTGTACTTCATTAATCCTCTTCTATTTCCCTCTTTCACTACTGTCTCAACTCAATATGTATAACAGAACTATACAAGATGTTGTTTAGAAACTGTTGACAACAGACAGCACAGATAGATTAATTTCACTATTTAACTATCAATAGAATGTGTTACCCTCTCACCCTTTTTCATGAAATATCAGCTTCTAAATTAAGCTATCAGTCTATGGTTGTAGGCATTCCCTCACGTTTCTCTGACTTGTACACCCTGGCTTAAGTGGTTTATGCAAATTGGAACCAGAAAATAAAATTGTAGAAGTAGATCATTCTACCGTTCAGTACTGTCATGCCTCATCTTCTGCTTCAACAGTTTTATCTTTTGTGTTCAATAGAAGTGTATGACTGAGAGTCCACAACCCTTCTGGGGAGAGAATTCAATCAAATTACCATTGTTTAAATGAGAAAATTTCTTCTCATTTTAACCCTAAGTGGCCAGCCTGTTTGATTGTAAACTTTATTGGTAGATTATTCAGTCAGGGGTAATGTCCTGTTTGTATCTAACATGTTGGAGAACATCAAGAGAACTTCTTAGTATATCATACTACCACCCTGCTGAGTCCTAGAAGAATTTCCCGTGTTTCAGTAAGGTCACCTCTTGTTTTAAAACTCTTGAGCACTTAAAGTCTAGCCAAATCAGTCTCTCCTTGTATCTGCCACACCAGGAACCAATCTAATGCATCTTTGTTGGACTCCTTTCATAGCAAATGTATGGTCGGAATATTGTTTTTAAAATGACTGTTGATTTAAATCAAGTTGTAGTTTAAGCTTAATTGTTAATAACAACTGATCAAGCCAGGAGTATCAATTTGCTTTTTTCAGAGCTTATGTTGAAAAGTACTTATTGGAGAAGTCGAGGCTGGTCTACCAGGAACATAATGAACGGTAAGGGACATGTAGAATTTCTCAGGAAGCAATGTAATGGCAATATCTTCAAAAGCAGCACAGGAAAATGTGTTATGGTCTTTTAGTACAAATATCCAACCTTATGTCTGACTCTAAATGGCTGTGCCAAGATTGCACTCTGTTTGAATATTCATCTGAAATGAGTAAAATAGAAACTATATATGCATTGCCCTTAAATGATAACCCTGATTTCTGATGGGTGAGCATATTCCCTCATTGAGAAGCCAAAGCAGACTGCTTGAGACTGGTGTGTTATTCTGTGCCTTTGTTACACTTGTGAGATTAGTGAGTTTTTGTAAAGCCTCATTTTCCACTCTTCACTCTTCATTGATTTTCTTGGCATTAACTTTGGTTTATGAATCTATGTTACATTTCAGCAGTAAGTATAGGGCTGCTTGTACACTGAGTACTGGGCTTCAGCTCACTTGTTGAAGAAAGTTGACTCAAATTACAATACATACTCAAATATCAAAACATGCTCAGTGGAAGAACAATGATGCAGAGTCGTAGGGGATTTTTCAGAGATTTCACCGGATTCTACTGAGCAGAATAAAAGGAATTCTATGTGTTATCCAACCTGTAATAAATCTCATCCGGAAGTGTTTAAATTATGAAACACTTGCAGGTCATGGAATGTTATAAAGGGTTAAAATGTGTAACCATGTCATGAATGATGCGGACTGAAAGTGATGGGTTACTATTGAGGCTGTAGGTAATGTGAATGTATTTGGCTTTGACTAGAAGTACCAAAGTTGGAAGATATTTTTATTTGCCAGTCAAACATCGGTGAAGTGCCCTTGAAAAAGTTAACATACTTTATTTGTGTGTTAACCCATGGTAAATTCAAAACATGAAAGGGCTACTCTAGAGTTTGGACCAGATAGAGAAGAAATTCAGTGAGTTTTTGATGGTAATTTGTGTAATTTCTAATATGTGAAATAAAAAAGAATATCAATCTGAGTATTTTAATGTCAAAATGGTTGCTTACATCCAGCTGGGGGGAGGTGAATAAGAATTATGTCACTAAGTTGCAAAGTCATTTCATGATCTCTTACTGCAGCTGATGCAGCTGCTGAAATAACTTTCTGTTCATGTTGTGCAATTGCCTATTTGTATGTAATTAATGATTAGGCAGCTTTATAATTGTGGAATCACGATGACTGAGAGTTCTGCTTGTGCAGAGATCTTTTGTTTAAAATTTTGGCCAATAGAGATTTCCCACCCCCCCCACAAAAAACATGATATTAATTTGTGCATTTTTCCAGAATTAAAGATCCGTGAAAACCCTACAGCAAAATTCATTCAATTAGATGGAAATACTTCCTTGTGAATTTAATGTACGAGGTCCTTATTGAGACAAAAATCAATATTGAAATTGAATAAAATCATATTCAAGGTTGCCATTTTGAGTCTAACTTAATATTGTGTAGATTGTCCACTTTGCATCTAGCAATTTGAGTATCATTGATTTCAGTTGTGTCAACTTTGTAGCTTTAGTGCTCTACAGTTATATAATATTTTCTGCGCTGTCGTTGTAGGAACTATCATGTTTTCTACTATCTGCTGGCAGGAGCCAGTGATGAAGAGAAGAAGAGTTTCCATCTGTTGAAGCCCGAAGAATACCATTATTTAAACCAGGTCAGCTTCAATAGTTAGATTTTTTTGCATTACTTCATTGCAGCAGTTTCCACAGACAGAATATTCTACATTAAGTAAGTATAACCAGGCATGCACTACTTCATTGTTAAATGAAGACGTACAAATCAAGACGTACAAAAAAGCTGGATGAACCCAGCAAGTCGGGCAGCATCCATTGAAAGAAGCAGTCAACGATTCGGGTCGAGACCCTTCGTCAGACTGAAGGGTCCCGACCTGAATCGTTGACTGCTTCTTTCAATGGATGCTGCTCGACCTGCTGAGTTCATCCAGCTTTTTTGTATGTCTTGATTTGACCACAGCATCTGCAGTGTACTTTGTGTTTACTATTCATTGTTAAATGGTTGATTCATGGAAGTGTGGCTGAGGGAAAAACCAGTTCAGTATTCTGAGTTATAGAAGTGTCAGGTATGAAAGAGAAGGTTACAGAAGTGTGATGACAGTAGTCGGACAGGATAACCTGGTACATCAGCCAATGAGGCCAAAGAGGCGGTATTATAGGCCTCATAACAGCAAGTGAGAAGTACTGTAGAAGAACAGATTTGTAGGCAAATTGCTGCAAGGTGTAAAAGCAGTAGAGTAGTGTTATAGGGGATTTTACTTTCCCAATAATGACTGGAATTCAGAAAATGCATGCGAGAGATTTTCTAAAGCAGATCCAAGTGGCTGCGCTCTATCTTGTACTAAGGGATGAGGGTGGACAAATGGTGGAAGTGTCATTGGACGATCCCTGTGGGGAGTGACCATAGTTTGCCGAAGTTCAAGTTAGTGATGAATAGTAAGATTGATCCCTGAATTAGCATCTTAAATTGGGAGAAGGCTGATTCAGCACATCAGACAGGCCCTTGCATAGGAGCAGCTGTTTGAAAGAAATATATCTGATAAGTGAGTGGTGGTTAAAGGCGAACTAGCAAGAATGAAAAGTTAGCATGTTTGTGTTAAAAGCAAAGATGGTAAGATTAGGGAGCTGTGGTTAGTAAACGAAGTTAATCAGGATATGAGAAGGATATTGATCAACATATTTATAAGTATATTAGAAGTATAAGGATAGCTGGGGAAAGAGTTGGGTCCCTTCAGGGACTAACAGAGAAATCTGTGTGTGGAGCCAGGGGATGTGAGTGGAATCCTAAATAAATGCTGCTCATTGGTATTCACCAGAGGGAGCGATATGCAGCATGGAAACTTGGGGTGGATATACTGATATCCTGGAATATGCTTGTATCAGGAAGCATTGGGCCGTCTAAAGCCAGAGAGCACATAAGTTTGAATTAAAAGGGAAAACACTTTAAGGAGATTTGAAAGATGTGTTTATTTTATTTAGCGATACAGTACGGAGTAGGTCCATCCAGCCCTTCGAGCTGTGTCGCCCCTGAAACCCCCAGTAAACCCAAATAACCCTAACCTAATCAAGCCACAGTTTAGTCTTTGAACTATGGGAGGAAACTGGAGTACCCTGCTGTGTGTACGTCTTCATGGACTCCTGGCTCCACGACAACATACCGGACGCAGCTATACAGCTAGAGAGAATGACATCGTTTTGTGCGGACAGAGAGGCAGCTAGCTCCGGTAAGAGCTGAGGAGGAGGTCTGTGTATTTATATCAACAAAGACTAGTGTGTGAACGCTACGGTAGCTGCTACACACTGCTCACCGCTGGCTGAAGTTCTCATTGTGAAACGCCGGCCGTTCTGTCTGCCGAGGGAATTCACCATCGTGCTTGTGGCAGCTGTTTACGTAGCTCCCAGTGCCAATGCTGAGGCTAATGCTAACGAAGCACTGGGAGGCCTACGTGAAGCTGTCAGTGAGCTACTGACTACACATCCTGACAGCTTTGTGGTGATTGCTGGGGACTTTAACCACACCAGCTTAAAGATTGTGTTCCCCAAATTCCTGCAATATGTGGATTTCAAAACCGGGGGGGGACAACACACTGAACTTGGTTTATACCAACACCCCACAGGCATACAAAGCAGACCCCCGCCCCCATCTTGGCCACTCTGATCACATATCTCTCATGTTAATACCAGCATATAAACCGCTGCTTAACCGTGTGAGAGCAGAGAAAAGACAGATAAGGGTCTGGCCAAAAGGAGCAGCCTCAGCACTACAAGACTGTTTTTTGCACACAGACTGGGACATATTCAAAACAGCAGCCTCCTGCGATGACCATACAGACATTGAGGAGTATGCGGAGACAGTAATCAGCTACAGAGCCAAATGCACGGAGGATGTCACTGTGATGGAAACCTTCACCGTGCGTGGTTATAAAAAGCCATGGATGACAACAGAGGTGCGTTCGCTACCGAAGGCCTGTGACACAGCCTACAGACAGGAGTATGCTTCACTCAGCCAGGTCTGCACTTTCACTAGGGATCAGGAAAGCGAAAAGGGCCTACGTGGGCAAAATACATGGACACTTCTGTGACACAGGTGACACCAGATGGATGTGGCAGGGAATTAAAGCTCTGACAGACTACGAGATCAGGCAGAAAACTGATGACAGTGAAGCCTCTCTTCCAGACAGGCTCAACAATATTTTTGCACACTTCGAAGCATCAAACACTACAGCAAGGGGGAGAGCCAGTCCATTCTTAACATCTGACCAGCCGACTCCAATCATTGATTCAGAGCACACACGGAGGACCCTTGCCAGGATTAACCCACGAAAAGCGGAAGGTCCTGACAACGTCCCTGGATGTGTGCTCAAGGAATGTGCTGATGTATTAGCAGATGTCCTGACAGACATTTTCAACATCTCCCTTAGTCAAGCCATTGTCCCCAGATGCTTCAAAACCTCCACAATCATCCCTGTAGCAAAGAAATCAGTTGTAGCCTGTCTGAATGATTACCGTCCCGTCGCCCTGACCCCCATAGTGATGAAATGTTTCGAACGGCTTGTCAAGCCCATATCACAGCCAGCCTCCCCTCATCGCTGGATCCTCTACAGTTTGCCTATCATCCAAATTGCTCTACGGAGGACGCAATATCCACCACACTGCGCACAGTTCTCTCACTTGGACAACAAAGACACTTATGCCAGAATCCTGTACATTGATTTCAGTTCAGTGTTCAGTACCATCATTCCGCAGAGACTAGTGGAGAAACTGGCGCTGCTTGGCCTTAACACTGCCATGTGTCACTGGATTCTGGATTTCTTGACAGAGAGACCACAGTCAGTCCGTGTTGGCAGAGACATCTCTGACTCCATCACACTGAGCACTGGATCCCAACAAGGCTGTGTGCTTAGCCCATTGCTGTTTACACTGCTAACACATGACTGTGTACCCAGATTCAAGGAGACCCTGATCATTAAATTTGCTGATGATACCACAGTGGTGGGGCTCATCAGCAAAAATGATGAAACAATGTACAAGGAGGAGGTCAAACACCTAGAGAGCTGGTGCAGTGACAACAACTTGATGCTTATGTCTCCAAAACCAAGGAGATGATTGTCGATTTCAGACGGTCTCAGCCTGAGCACACACCCCTCAGCTTCAGCGGCTCCACAGTGGAGAGAGTGCAAAACATTGAGTTCCTTGGGGTGCAGATCTCGGACAATCTCACCTGGTCCAGGAACACCACTGGGATTGTGAAATGGGCCCAGCAGAGATTGCACTTCCTGAGAAAGCTTAAACAAGCATCACTCCCCACTAACATCTTAACTACATTCTACAGAGGCGTGGTTGAGAGTGTGCTGACCTTTTGCATCACAACCTGGTACTCCAGCTGCAGTGCTGCCGACAAAAAAGCCTTGCAGAGGGTGGTTAGGGGAGCAGAGAAGGTTATTGGGGTCTCCCTACCTTCTGTCCAAGACCTCTTTCAGGATCACTAAAGACCCCTCACACCCTCTCCATGAACTGTTTGTTGTTCTGCCATTAGGCAAACGTTGCAGGAGCATCAAAACAAAAACCACAAGGCTGCTAAACAGCTTCCTCCCACAGGCAGTCAGACTGCTAAATAGCTGCTCTATCTGACTCTGCTTTGGACACTTATAACTTGCACTGGACACTTATAACTTGATTTTAAATGACATGTGGCTGATGTGTTTTACTATTTATTGTTGTGTTTGTTATTTAGTGTTGCGTTTGTTATGTTATGATTGCACTGCCCCTGGGAAACGCTGTCTCATTCTGACCTGCAGAGCTGATTTGCAGTTAGAATGACAATAAAGTTTTTGAATCTTGAAAACTCATGTATTCCATGGGGACAATGTACAGAGACTCCTTACAGAACAGTACTGGAGTTGAACTGCAGAACACCCCAAGCTGTAATAACCTCACATTAAATGCCACTCTACTCTGATGCTCAGATAATGGAAAAATTAGAGAAACTAAACTAGTGGTTTTACTAAAATGATACACTTAATTTTAATTGCTGTGCAAAGAGCTGTGAGAGGAAATAGTAAAGGTGGATACATTCACAATGTTTCAAAGAAATTTAAACAGATATTTGGGTCAGGAGTGGTACTTGAGCCGAGTAATGTTGAAAAAGATTGTGTAGGGATAGATTTAGAGGATTTATGAATGTAGGATGTAAAGTCTTAAGTTTAAGAGAGATTCAAAGGAAGTTTGTTTATTGTAGAAAGGAAAAAATTTGTCTGGTGTAAACATATTTCAAAACGATAACAAATTGTGTTACATTTCTTGCCAGAAATGGGACTATTTGTTTAATAAAAATACAACTTCATGTATATTTAAGAATCAGAGAGAATGTGTCCGTTTTAAAACAAGTCAATCAAAGTATATGTGACATTTGTGGATTCACTGTTTAGTTTTTCATTTTGGTTCCCATTTTTATTCTGGCTGTATTTTCTAGGTGGAAGTGGGAAGAGTGTTACTTAAATTTATCTGCCTCTTGCAGCTCATTATTTGGATCTTAAATATCAGAAAATTCAGATTCTATACTTGTCCTGACCCAGCTGAACTTCACTAACATAATTGTGGAGGCATAATTTCCTTGCTTGTTTATTTATTCTAAAGAGTTTTTATTCATTCTGGTGGGATGATGGAAATAGGGCTGAGAGCCACCATTTTGAAACCATGATCTAGTTATGGTTTAAATCGGGCAAGGATTTAGATGTTCTATTGATAATTACTGAACTAACTGATATTTTTAAGTAGACTTACTTAGATTTTTTCTTCCTCAGATGACGAAGAAACTAGTCAGACAAACATGGGACGATTATTATTGTGATTCAGAACTGGTAAGTGTCAAGTTTTGTATTGCCAGTGGCGAGATAATAATTCACCTTTTCGCACCCTCAAGGAATACACTAGGATAATTGTCAAACTAATTTTGCAAACACATTTGGGATTTGTATTCTGTTAAAAGAAAGTTCAATTAGCCATTCTAGATGTTGTAATAAAAAAATAAGATTCAAATAGGTTTATAAGGTGCCTCCCCCTTTACAAAGGTAGAGCATTCCTATGAACCTTTCTTAAGCTGAAATGGTGTAAAGTGAAGAACCATTAATTTATATGGGAAAAATTTCCGTAAAAGTGAAAATCCTCTTTGTAATGCGAAAACAGGTTACTAATGTAGGTCTTCTGTAAAAGCGAAGTGGTGTAAAGTGAACATTCGTAAAGCACCGTGCTGTCAGTTGAAATAATAAATTTGCTTTTCAATCTCCAATATAGTCTTTTCAAATTGGACAATAAAAACTAAATGCTAGCAGTCTGAAATAAAAACACAATCTTCAGCAAGTTAGGCAGCACCTGTGAAGACTAAAACAGCCCATGTTTCAATTCAATTACCTTTTGATCAGAAGGTATAATCTTTTAGCAACAAACAATCTGCTGGAGGAACTCAGCAGGTCGAGCAGCATCTGTAGAAGGAAAGAAATTGTCCATACTTTCAGTTGGAACTTTCTTCAGGGTGCACCTAATCTTACCATCTATTAAAATGAGTATAAAATGGATCATTTAAAATTTAGAAGAATCACCTGCAAAAGTTATTCAGTTTAATATGATCAGTGTAGAACAGAAAAGTCTGTTTTGCTTGTGGTTGAGTAAAATATTTTATGCTTAATGTCCTCTCAGTTCTTAAAGCTGTTTCTAAGTTTCGTGCATGCATCAACATTGTTTTTTGTGATACTGCATCAAGTTTTTCTGCAATGTGAACAAGTAAATTGCACCATGTGGATGTGGCAAAGATAAGATTCAGTGAATAAATAGGATTGTTGGCATCTTTTTGTATACTTCAGTTTAGAAGAATGAGGGGGATCTCACTGAAACGTGTTGAATATTGAAAGCCTAGGTAGAGTGTTTGTAGAGGGGATGTTTCCAGTAGTGGGAGAGGGGCCTAGAATTAGTCTCAGAATAGAGGGATGTCCCTTTAGAACAGTTGAGGAATTTCTTTAGCCAGAGCATGGTGTATCTGTGGAATTCATCATCACAGGTGGCTGTGGCGGTCAAGCCATTGGCTATATTTAAAGTGGAGGTTGATAGGTTCTTGAATAGTAAGGGCCTCAAAGGTTGTGGAAAGAAGGCAGGAGAATGGGGTTGAGAGGGATAATAAATTAGACGTGATGAGACTTGATATGTAGAATGGCTTAATTCTGATCCTATGTTGTATGGTTTTCATTCTTTGAGCTGTTCCAGACATGGGCAATCCTGCTCCAACCATCATTGTGTAACCCCCCCGGGTCGCCTCGGGCTCGCTCAGCTTGTTCTCGTCTAGGGGGATCAGCCTTTGGCCCCGCCAAACTGGGTAATCAGCTTATGTAGATGCTATGTGATGTCCCCAACCCCGCCAAAGAACAGACCGTATACCATATACGATTAAATGATTATAATTTATAAAGATTACTATAACTGAGTGATTAATAATGATACAGTATATATGAAGGACAAGAAAATAAAGAAAAGGCGCCAAACTTATCAAAGTCCAAACCACTTTGTGCACAACCATTGGAGCTCAATTAACAAAGTCTTCTGGCCACCATTCGATCCCCTCCGAACTCCTTGACTCGCAGCTCAGGACTACCTGAAGTGGTCAACCAAGCACATCTATCCTCGTCTCCTCTCCTTGCCTAACCTCCTGGCCTTGGACCCCCGCTTGGGGTCCATTCCTCGCCCAGCTTACAGCATCGCGTCCTCTCTCACTCACCCCCTCATGCTGACTCCCCAAAATGCCCGCCGACAATAGCTTACAGACTCAGAAGAAAGAACAACATTAATCCCAATTGGTTAACAAAGGAATACAATTCTTATTATCAGTAAATTTTAACCCAAACAAGCTTCCAGCACTCTTGCAACAAAGAAGCAGTCCTACTTTTAACAAAACAAAGAAGCCATTTTGATTAACATACGCAGTAACAAAAAAAGAAATAAACCCCTTCACAAAGAAGAAACCCCCTTATACTTGTCAGATGTTAAGTAACATTCACCTGAAATGCAGATAAAAATTAGACTTTTGAAGTATGTAATATGCAATTGTTACATTGACTATAGTAGTAAAATGATTATTGCAATTGACCACCTATAAATTATTAGTTATAGTTCATTCTTCAGTGACTAGTTAACAGTGATTTGCCAGTGGGGAAAGGGAAGAGTCCATAATGGAAAAGATTATATAAAATATGAAAAATAGTCAAAATGCCTGTGACAGAGTTTGCTGAGTCTACTATCCTCTAAAGCCTCTTGCAATCCCGTGCATTGAAGTCTCCAAACCAGGGAATGATGCAACTAATCAGAATGCTCTCCACAAACATATAATGAAGTAAAGCTGCTGGTGTGCCTTTGTGATTGTATTATTGCATTGGGTTTACAATAAATCCTCTAAGATGTGGATGCCCAGGAACTTGAAGCTGCTCACCCTTTCCATCGCTGACCACCTCAGTGAGGGCTGGTGCGTGTTCTCCCGACTTCCCTTACAACAGATACAATAGAATCAATGAAAACGACACAGAAACAAAGACTGGAAAACAACTAATGTGCAAACTGAAATACAAAAAATAAGTAAATAAATAATAACTGAGAAATTGAGCTGTAGAGTCCTTGAGAGTGAGTCTATAGGTTGTGGAATCGGTTCAGTGTTGAGGTGAGTGAAGTTATCTGCATTGGTTCAGGAGCCTGATGGTTGAGTGGTAACAACTGTTCCTGAATCTGGTGTGGATCCTAAGGCTCCTGTACCTCCTGCCCGATGGCAGGAGTGAAAAGAGAGCATTGGTTGGGTGATGGGGGTCCTTGATGATGGATGTTGCATTCTTGTGACAGAGCTCCTTGTAGATGCGCTCAGTGGTGGTGAGGGCTTTTCATGTGATGGGCTAGGCTATGTCCACTACTTTTTATAGGCTTTCTTTCTCGGGCTTTGTCACCAAAGTTGACTTAGAAAACTCACAGTTGACTGACATCAGGTGAGCTGTTTTGTTAATCAGTTGAGAACTTTGTCTTTGGATAGGCCTTCATTAAAAGAACTAGCTTCTTGAACATGGTGTTATGTACTGTATGTCAACAATGAATTGTATTTTTGCGGATTTATTCTATGTGGTTTGCCTAGAGTTAACCAGTTTTACCTTAAGAGTTATCACGTTAAAGGAATATAGTTAGCCTTTAGGAATCAAGATCCTCATTTAACATAAGGGCAACTCACTTATGACTATCAAGAATCAACTGCCACAAGAAAAACAAAATTGACATAAGTAGTGTGCATGTGATACCTTCACCATCACCCGCCCCTGTTGTTTAAAGTAGCAGATATTCCTCAAACTAAAGTGTATCATTTTAGCAGAACCACTTCTTTAGTTCTTCTGATCTTTCCATTATCCCAAAATAGCCCCATCAATTGCAATTGTTCTTATTTGCTAACTTGTATGTCTGAACCTTGAGTAGTTGCCTTCTATACAATCCATGTGAGGTTTGCAAAGGATTTTGACAGACCCATGGGTTTTGTTGATATACACTCATTCTGGTCTCTGAAAAGAAGGCATACACTTCCAGTGCCCACATTATGCATAACCTTGCAATAATGGCAGTCCTTCGAGTTAATAACACTCTCCCCCTCCCCCTCCCCCCTCTCCCTCTCCCCCCTCTCCCTCTCCCCCCTCTCCCTCTCCCTCTCCCCCCTCTCCCTCTCCCCCCTCTCCCTCTCCCTCTCCCCCCTCTCCCTCTCCCTCTCCCCCCTCTCCCTCTCCCCCCTCTCCCTCTCCCTCTCCCCCCTCTCCCTCTCCCTCTCCCCCCTCTCCCTCTCCCTCTCCCCCCTCTCCCTCTCCCTCTCCCCCCTCTCCCTCTCCCTCTCCCCCCTCTCCCTCTCCCTCTCCCCCCTCTCCCTCTCCCTCTCCCCCCTCTCCCTCTCCCTCTCCCCCCTCTCCCTCTCCCTCTCCCTCTCTCCCCCCTCTCCCCAATGATAACACATCCTTTCTGAGATATTGGGCCCAAAACTGTTGACGACACTCCAAGTGCAGTCTGACTAGTGTCTTATAAAGGCTGCTTGAAATAAATGTCAACATTTGTCCAATCATTTGTAGACAGCTCCTTGTAAATCCAATTTCACATCCTGCAATTGACTAATGATCTGTAAGCTGCCTTAATCACTGACCAAGACATTATCAGTTTCTTCTGATATATGTGAAAGATTCTGTGGTGATTTTCAGAATAGGATAATTTTTCACACCAAAGTATATTCAACTTGCTTTATCAGAACAGTTTAGTTCATCATTTACTGCTGAAAACAGAACCTTGGGCACTACAATCAACTCTCATTTTGCTTGTATTGCAAAATGAACCTCAGGGTAATATAGGGCAACATACTTATTTAATTATTGAGTTAAAGTGTGGAATAGGTCCTTTCTGGCTTCAGAGCTATGCTGCTCAGCAACCTTGATTTAGCCCTTGCCAAATCATGGGGCAATTTACAATGGGTTAACCTATTAACCCATATGTCTTTGGACTGTGGGAGGAAGTTGGAGCACCTGGGGAAAGCCCATGCATTCCATGGGGAGGACGTGCAGACATCAGAATTGACCTCAATACTCCAATGCCCTGAGCTGTAATAGCATTGCACGAACTACTATGTTGTAATGACACCCGTATACATACTTTGATAATAAATTAACTTTGAACTTTGAAAAGACACTCTGATAGTGCTTCATTTTCTTTGAAGAACCTTGTTGCATCTGTAGCGATATAAAGGGTAATGTAAAATGTAAGTTCATTTATTTCAAATTTAAAAATAAGCAGGGCACAGCAGCTGAGTAAGGGAGATCTATGCTGTCCTATCAATTGCAAGGAACGCAAGTAAGCCATAATCATTAAATATGGTAACCGGGCCTTTGCCCCACTGAATCCAGGGCTGGAGCCGTGAGCCAGCACTTCATGCTGATACACTGGTGAGCTGCCTCAGTTTCCTGTTGCTTGAGGTGTACTGAAGATAGTTTTCTAGGACTCAAGTAAAATTGGTTCTCCTTTGAGAAGAAACCTATTGCATCATTGGGATGTAGGAGGAAAATGGAGCACCCACATGCATCATCATAGTCATGAGAATGTACTAATTCCATAAAGGACAGGGTAGTACCTGGGCTTTGAGGCAGTCACTCTTATCTATTACGCTATTACATCACCTATTAGACATTTCAAAGGATATGACTATTTTGAAGTCAATGAGAGGAATTGCACAATAATTTTGGAATTCTTTGAAACTTGCTTAATCATTTCCTTCTAATTTCCTGCAAGGAAGTATCCTTGTAGATCCCTGCATGGAAAACAGAAATAAACTTTTAAATCTTGCAGGGCCGGCCTTTATTTGCATGCGACATTGCTGGAAGGAAAAATCTTTGGTTGGTTGGCAGGGTTCTCTGATCTCAACAGTTCGCTGCCCCATTGCCTGAATTTCTTTGAGGCATAATCAGCAATTATTTGATTTCAGATGTGTTTAAGTTTATTGTCATCTGACTGTACATATAGACAACCTAATGAATCAACACACCATTGGCCCATGTGCACCCACAAAACATATCACACACAGCATATAAACCAAAATATTACCATAAGCAAGTTAATAAAATATAATTCAAAATTCTAGATCATATGCATGGAAGATGAAACAGGAGGCATGAAATGGTCACGTTGCAAGATTATTTGGTAGTTGTTGTTAATTTCTGTAATATGCAGCAACTTTACCACCTTCAGTGAATTATTTTTTAATGTTGCAGATCTAAGAGAGAACGTAACAGCAATGCTTCGAGAAGATATTCTTGAGGGATCAACAAATGAGGCCATTTGGGTAGAAATTAGAAGGAAATGAACACTGGTAGAGCTATATTCTGGATCTCCCAATAATTGGTGGGAACTTGAGCAGATGCAATAAGAAATTGCACATAGCTATGCTAGTGGAAGACTTCAGTTTTCATGGTGACAGCTGAGCTATCCAGAGTGTAAAGGACTTGGGGCAGAATTTATGTGGCGTGTCCAAGACAGTTTCCTATCATGGTTTATAGAAGAACCTACTTGAGAAAGAAGAATACTGGACCTGGTGGGCCAAGTAACTGAAGTGGCAGTCAGCGACTCCTTTTCTATTAGTTTTTAAAATAGTTATGGAAAGAGATAGAACAAATTGAAGTCCTGAACTGGATCAGGGTCAACTTTGAGGGCATTTGGTAGGATCTTGACTGAAGGGGTTGACTGAAGGCAAAGGAATATTTGACAAGTTGAAGTCTTTTAGCAAGATTATATTGAGAGTCTAGGTGCAGCATTTTCTTATTAGGATGAAGGATAGACATAGCAATTTGAGAGAACCTTGGATGATAATCGATATGGAGGCTCTGGTAAAATAAAAGGAGGAAGTTTAGGCAGCTGGGTACAAATCAAGGTGCAGCTCCTTAGAGATCGTGTTCAGGAAGTGCAATTGCAGATCAATGACCTTCGGCTTGTTAGGGAAAGTGAAATGGTGATAGACAGGAATATCAGGGAGGTAACCACCCCAAAGCTGCAGGAAACAGAAAAATGGTTGACTGTCAGTAAAGGGAAGAGAGAATATCAGATAGTGGAGAGCACCCTCTGGCTGACCCCTCAACAATAAGTACTCCATTTTGAATACTGTTGGTGAGTGGGGGAGATGACCAACCTGGGTGAAGCAACAGTGGCCATACCTCTGGCACTGAGTCTGACCCTGTGGCTCAGAAGGGTAGGGAACTGAAGAGGATGGTAGCAGTAGTAGGGGACTCTGTAGTCAAGGGGACAGATGGGTGATTCTGTGGACATGAAAAAGAAACAATGATGGTACTTTGCCTCCCAGGTGCCAGGGTTTGTGATGTTTCTGGATGTGCCCATGATATCCTGAAAAGGGAGGGTGAGCAGTCAGAAGACATGGAACATATTGATACCAATGACATAGGTAGAATAAGGGAGGAGGTCCTGAAAAAAAGAATACAGGTGGTTACGGAGGAAGCTGAGATGCAGGACCTCAAAGTTCGTTATCTTAGGATTGCTGCCTGTGCCATGTAACAGTGAGGATAGGAATAGAATGAGGTATCAGATAAATGTGTGGCTGAAGAATTGGAGCAGGGGACAGGGATTCAGATTTCTGGTTAATTCAGACTTCTTCTGGGACAGGTGAGACCTGTACAAAAGGGAAGGGTTGCAGTTGAATCCGAGGGGGTCCAATATTCTTGTGGGCAGATTTACTAGAGTTGTTGGGAGTGGTTTAATTGAATATGGCAGGAGGATGGGAACCAGTATGATCGAGCTGAGGATGAGCCAGCAGTTTTACAAGTAAATGATGGGTGTAACATGAATGTAAGGAAGGACAAGCCAATGACTGGGTACAAACACAGACAGAGCAAAGAGTTAAATTGTGCCACAGTAGTAAAATTCAAAATGGCAAATAATGCAGGACTGAAGGTGTTATATTTAAGTGTGCATAGCATTTGGAATAAGGTGGATGAACTCATGACAGAATTAGAGATTGGTCGGTATGATGTTGTGGGCATCACTGAGTCGTGGTTGAACAAAGGCCATAGTTGGAAGCTTAACATCAAAGAATATGCTTTGTATGAAAGGACAAGCAGGAAGGCATAGGCGGTGGTGTGGCTCTGTTGGTAAGAGATGGAATTACATCTTTGTAAAGAGGTGACATAGGGTCAGAGAATGTTGAAACTTAGTGTTAAGAAACTGCAAAGATAAAAAAAAAAGCATTATGGGAATCATACAGGCCTCCAAACAGTAGCCAAGATGTGATGTTGAGATTGCAAAGGGAACTGGAAGAGGCATGTAATAAGGGTAATGATGCAGTTGTAATGGGCAACTTCAGTATGCAAGGGGATTGGGAAAATCAGGTTGGTGTCGGATCGCAAGAGAGGAGATTTGTTGAATGACTCTGATATGGCTTTTTCGAGCAGCTTGTACTTGAGCCTACTCGAAGAATGGCTACCTTCGATTGGGTGTTGTGTAATACAGTGATCATGATATGATTAAATTCATACTGCAATTTGAGAAGGAAAAACATAAGTCAAATGTATCAGTATCACAATGCAATAAAGGGAATTATGAGACATGAGAGAAGAGTTTAGCTTGGTGGATTGGAGGAGGATACTAGAAGGGATGATGGCAGAACACAGATGGCTGAAGTTTCTGGGAAGAATAGTTTACAAGGCACAGGGTAGATATGTCCCACAGAAGAAGTTGTTCTCAAATGGCAGGGGTAGGCAACCATGGCTGACAAGGGGAGTTAAGGACTGCATACAAGCCAAGGAAAGGGCATGTAAAGGTAGCAAAATTGGGTGGGATGTTGGATGATTGGGAAGCTTTTAAAATCCAATAAAAGGCTAATAAAAAAAAGCTATAAGGAGAGAAAAGATGAAATATGAGGGCAGACTAGCCAATAATATAAAGTAAAATATCAAAAGTTCTTTCAAATTTACCAAGAGTGCCAGAGGCCCGTGAGTGTCAGGGAGGACGGGTGAGTGCCATTGCTATTACAAAGGGAAAAAGAGCTTGGCAAACTCAAAGGTCTTAAGATAGATAAGTCACCTGGACCAGATGAACTGCATCCCAGAGTCCTAAGAGAGGTTTCTGAAGAGATAACAGATGCATTGGTCATTATCTTTAAAGAATCACTTGATTTTGGCATGGTTCTGAAGGACCAGAAAATGACAAATGTCACTCCTCTTTTTAAGAAGGGAGGAAGGCAAAAGAAAGGAAATTATAGGCCAGTTAGCTAACCTCAGTGGTTGGGAAAGTGTTGGAGTCGATTATAAGGATGAGGTTTTGAGGTACTTGGAGACTGATGATAAAATAAATCAAAGTCACCATGGTTTCTGTAAAGGGAAATCTTGCCTGACAAATCTGTTAAGAGCTCTTCAAGGAATTAACAAGCAGGGTGAACAAAGGATGTAATTTACCTGAAGGCATTTGATAAGGTGCCACACATAAGGCTGCTTAACACATTTAAATCCTGTGGCTGTACGGGAGAGATACTGGCATGGATAGCAGAATGGCTGACAGGCAGGAGGTGGTGAGTGGGAATAAAAGGGGCCTTTTCTTGTTGGCTGCCTGTGAATAGTGGTGCTCCTCGGAGGTCAGTATTGGGACCACTGCTTTTCCCATTGTTTGTCAATGATTTGGGTAATGGGATCAACGGCTTTATGGCAGAGTTTGCAGATGATATGAAGATAAATGGAAGGGTAGGTAGTGCTGAGGAAGCAACACGATTGCGGCAGGACTTAGATAAATTGGAAGAATGGGCAAAAAAGTGGCAGATGGTCTACAGTGTTGGGAAATGTACGATAATGCATTTTGGTAAAAGGAGCAATCGTGCGGACTGTTAACTAAGTGGGGAGAAGGTTCAATCATCAGAGGTGCAGAGGGACTTGGGAGTCCTCATACAAGACTCCCCAAAGGTTAATTTACAGTTTGAGTCTATGGCAAATGTTGGCATTTATTTCAAGCAGCCTTTATAAGACATTAATCAGACTGCACTTGAGAGTGTTGTCAACAGTTTTGGGCCCCATATCTCAGAAAAGTTGTGTTATCATTGGAGAGGTTCATGAGAATGATTCTGGGAATGAATGGGTTACCATATGAGGAGCGTTTGGCAGCTTTGGGCCTGTACTCCCTGGAATTTAGAGGAATGCAGGGGGACATCATTGAAAATTACTGAATGTTGAGCGGACTGGATAGGGTGTGGGGAGGATGTTTCCTATAGTGGGGGTTATCTAGAACTAGAGGGAACAGCCTCAAAGTTGAGGGGTGATCTTTTAGCACAGAGGTAAGGAGGATTTTTTTTAAGCCAGAGAGTAGTAATTCTGTGTAATGTTCTGCCACAGACTGTGGTGGAGGCTGTCCATGGATATATTTAAGGTGGAAGTTGATTGTTTCCTGATCGACTGGGGCATCAAAGGATATGGCAAGAATGCAGGTGTATGAGGTCGAGTGGGATCTGGGATCACCCATTGTAAAATGGTGGAGCAGACTCATAAGGGCTGAATTGCCTAACTATGCTCCTGTGTCTTGTGGTCTTAAATGAGCCTCTTAAAAAGTTTAAGAGCAGATTTAAGAGGGAAATCAGGAGGGCAAGAAGAGGTTATGAGGTAGATTTGAGAGACAGAGCTAAAGATATTGACAAGGGATTCTTCATAAAGGACTGACCAGGGAGGGACTGGATCCTCTTAAAAGCGATAGGGACCGCCCATGTGTGGAGCTGCACGTGATGGCTGAGATTTTTATTGTCTATTTCTCCTCAGTGCCTGCTGTGGAGAATATCACAGATGCCGAAGAAATGCGGCTAATAAGTAGTGATGTCCTGGATCACGTGTATATTGCGAGTAAAGGTATCTTTGTGGTGAAGTGCATTAAGGTGGGCAAACCCTGAGAGTTTGACCAAGTGCCATAGTGGATCTTATGGGAAGCCAGAAAGGAAATTGCGAAGGCCCTTGACAAGGTAATTCCTTTGCAGTTGGTTGTCAGTGGTGAAATTCTAGATTTTAGACTGGAGTATGGCTCCAGTCTATTCTGTTATTCAGGAAAGATATCAAGGACTATCGTGAGTGTGTCCAGAACTAGAGGACACAGCCTCAAAATTCAAGGGCGACCTATTTTTTTAAACCAGAATCTGTGGAATTCTCTGCCACAGAGAATTCTCATGTTTGTGGGTACATTTAAGTCGGAAGTTGATAGTTTCCTGATTGGTTAAGGCATCAGAGAATATGGTCAGAAGGGGTTGAGTGGGATCCAGGATCAGCCATAATGGTATGGTGGAGCAGACTCAATGGGCTGAATGGCCTAATTCTGCTTCTTTGATAATGATCTTATGGACTGTGTGACTGATCCATATCTTGCTGTGTTGTTTGACAACCACCTTTACTATCTACAAGTGGACTAATGAACTTGTTATCCACCTTTTCATCCAAGTCCATGTATATATCACAAATGAGAGGTTCCAGTACTTATCCTTATAGAATGCCACTGGTCACAGATCTCCAGTTAGAATAATATCCTGTAACTATTACCCACTGTCTTCTGTGGCCAAGCCAACTTTGGATCCAATCCACCAAGTAACCTTATAACCTATCCTTTTGTTAGTAGGAGGAGGTCTTATTTACTCACAGAAGTTTTAAGACAGATGACTTTCATTTTAAAAAATGGAACGGAGCCTCTTATACATGTGCAGTTCTTGTTCTGTACACTAAGACTGCAGTGCAATTATTGCATATAGTTTGAAAACATGCATTGGGGCAGTTGGGGAGGGTCATCAATTGGCAGAACTTGCACTTCTGATTTTCAAGCAGTGACTCTGGAAGTCTGAAATAATGGTTACAATGGCCTTGAATTCAAGCAACCTGGTATGCTTGATGTCAAGGCTTTTAACAGAGGAGCAATAGTGACAAATATATGTGAAAGATAGCTCTCTTAAAGAGCTGAGGAAAGAGGAGGGACAATTGATTATAACACTTATATAACATGTCTGTTAACTGGAACTCGTCTGATTTAAATTTAGCAGGACAGTTTTACAGTTGAGGGAGAGGATCTGAAGCATGACTTTGAGCGCTTACAATTGGCAATGGAGATGGTAGGATTCCTGCCTAAAACCCGGAATCGGTGAGTTGATTATCCAGAAATATGTATTGTGATCATGTATTGTTGAGGCAGATGTAACAGCGTTAACTAATAATATGAAATCATGTAAAATTGTGGTTTTGGTTCTAGAATTTATATGCTGAAAGGTGCAATGTTACTCAGTTTCATTTTCAATCTTCATTCAGATTTGGTGTAAATATGGTGGTTTTGAATTAAAGCATTGTAGTAAAATAATGTGAAGCAGATTGGAATGTATGATACCAGGGCCATGAATGCCATGGGGACTTATTTGCCTTTTCCATACTAAGAATAAGCAAGGGATAAGCAAAGGAACTTGCTTATCAATTAATACTAATAGTAAGCAAACAAACTTGATAAAGACAGGGCCAGTGCACATCGGCGACTCTCTGTGGCTGCAGGAATTTGTACCTGTTTTCCTCTTAAATATACTCCTTTTGAACTACTTTTGCTGAAATCTGCAGCATATAAATTTCGTCTTAACAATGGACTACAAAATTACGTCAACAATCTTCAGATTTCACGTTCCGTGGTTAAATGTGGAGTAGTTAAGCATGGTGCCTTTATGGGTCAATACTAAAGCCAAAGCCGAAAACACAGCAGGAAAGGTGGGATTCAAACCAGGCTGAGGCGTAGAGGGATGAGGCCTCCTCTGCCTACCATTTTGTTGGCGAATGTACAGTCACATTTTGGCAAGTCAGACCATTTGGCTGTACTCCTGCTACCTGCATACAGACAGAGCCTAAAGAGCAAGGGTCCAGAGATCAAGACAGCTAAGAGGTGTTTGCGGGAGGCTGAGGAACAGGGTCATGTTCAAGAACCCATCTGAGAGCCTGAATGACTACACTAGGGTCATTACAGACTTTATTAAAACAGCTGTAGATGAGTGTGTACCCACAAAATCGTTCAGGGTTTTCCCCAATCCCACGTCTTGTGTGAACCATAAAATCTGGAATCTGGGTGAGAGGCAGATCAGAGGCATTCAAGTCTGGAGATCAAGGATATTACAAGAGGTGCAGGTATCTCTGGAAAACCTTCTCTTGGGCAGAGAAGCTTCTGGACTCGACTGGAATCAAGGAGGGATGCACAACATTTGTGGCAGTGTTTGAATGCCATCACCTCCTACAGAGTTAAATCTTGTGACATAGGGGACAGCAGAGCTTTGCTTCCAGAGGCTTTCTTTGCTCACTTTGACCACCAGAACAGGAAGGAACCATTGCACACCCCCATGTCTCCCTATGCTCCTCTGGTCTCAGTATCTGAAGATGACCTGTGGGCTGACTTCAAGAGAGTAATTCCAAGGAAAGCATCCAGTCTGGATGGAGCACCTGGCTGAGTACTGAAGACCTGTGCTGACCAACTGGCTGGTGTGTTCATGGATATCTTTAACCTCGCGCTCCGGCAGTGTGTGGTACCCACCTGGTTCAAGCAGGCTTCGATTGTACTGGTGCGCAAGAAGAGTGTGGTAATCTGTCTATATGACTATCGGCCTGTGGCACTTACATTCACAGTCTTGAAGTGTTTTGAGAGGTTGGTGTTGAAGTATATCAGCTACTGTCTGAATGGTGACTTGGATTTGCTCCAATTCCGAAGCATTTGCAGTAGACTTGCTGCTACCTCATTGGCTCTTCACACAGCCCTTGGAACATCTGGACAGCAAAGGTGCGTATATCAGGATGTTCTTTATTGATTACATATTCTCATTTAACACCAAAACTAATCAGTAAATCCAAGAAATGGGTTTTAATACCCCCTTGTGCATTTGGATCTTGGGTTTCTTCACTTGTAGATCTTAATCAGTTCAGATTGGCCAAAAACATTTCCACAACTTCCATCAGCACAGGGGCGTCACAGGGGTGTATACTTAGCCCCCTGATCTACTCACTTTGCACCTGTGACTTTGTGGCTAAGTACAGCTCCAACACCATATACAAGTTTGCTGACGACACTAGTGTTGTGGGCCATATCAAAGGGCGTGATCAATCAGCATACATAAAGGAAGTTCAAAACTTGGCTGAGTGGTGTAATAACAACAACCTTACTCAATGTCAATAAGACCAAGGAACTGATTGTAGAGGAGAGGGAAATCAAAGGTTCATGAGCTAGTAATTATTGGAAGATCAGAGGTGGAGAGAGTCAGTAACTTCAAATTCATGGGTGTCACTATCTCAGAGGACCGGTCCCAAATCCATCATATAAATATCATTGCGAAGAAATCACAACAGCACTTATACTTCCTCAGGTGTCTGTGGAGGTTCGGCATGTCATTGAAAACCTTAGCAAATTTCTGTAGATGTGTGGTGGAAAGTATTCTGAATGACTGCATTACAGCCTGGTATAGGAACACCAATGCCTTTGAGTGGAACATCCTACAAGAAGTAGTGGGTTCAGCCCTGTACGTCATGAGTAAAACCCTCCCAACCATTGATTACATGAAACATTGTTGTGGAAGAGCAGCATCCATCATCAAAGATCCTCAGCACCCAGGCCTTGCGCTTTTGTCGCAGCTGCCATCAGGTAGAAGGTACAAGAGCCTCTGGACTTGCACCACTGGGTTCAAGAACAGTTACTACCCCTCAGCCATCAGGCTCTTAAACAAAAGGACATAACCACTTATTTAAGGACCTATTTAAGGTCTTACTTCAGGACTTATTTGTAGACTTATTTCAAGACTTATTTCGGGACTTATTTTAAGGACTCTGTTACATTGTTATTTCACTCTCATTATTTATTGCTATTTATATATACAGTTGCACAGTTTGTTTACAGTTACTGTTCTGTAGGTTTGTTAAATATGCCCGCCTCAGGGTTGTATGTGGTAACATGTATGTACTCTGATAATAAATTTCACTTTGAACTTTGGATTTGTTTATTATCAAATAGCAAATCTTGGATCTGACTGTGTAAGTGCTCATAATTTGTCAGTACAGATTGTTGGTTGACCTGAATTGCCTGTTTCCAATTGCTATGAATGTGAACAGAAATGTTGTCATGAGTAAGTAAGGGAAACATGAAGACTGATGTAATGCTTTTTATCTTGCTGAACTCATGGAAAATCATAAAACCATCTACTTTGAGAAGAAAATTGTAAACACGAGATTCCGCAGATGCTGGAAATCCAGAGCAACACACAAAACATTAAAGGAACACAATAGGTCAGGCAGCATCTATGGAGAGGAAAAAGACTTGATGTTTCAAGCCAAAACCCTATATCATTTCTAATGAAGGATCTCGGCCTGAAATGTGAACTGTTTATTTATTTCCATTGATGTTGCTTAACCTGATAAGTTCCTCCTTTTGTGTGTATCACTTTGAGAAGATTTATGGTGCTAGACTTGAGATACAGTTGATAGTTTTAAGGCCATTATTAATCAGATCTTGGTCTCAGCTCCACTTTCCTGTATGCTCTCGAAAGCAGTTGGTCCACTACAGACAAAGAAGCAGTTTATCTTGGCCTTGATACATTGGTTGATTCATCCTTTCAAACTCCAAAAATTCATAATCTTCTGAGAGAAGAAAGGCGTCCTTAACTTTTTCTTAATTTGGTGACCCTTTGTTTTGAAACTCTGCCTTCCATTTTCGACTCATCCACAAACATTTTCTTCATCTGTGATTTGCTTTTATAAAGATTTGTCCATTCCTTTCCTCCTTCATATATCTTCTGTCAGAAGAAATATCTGAATTTTATGTGCTTTCAATGCAGTCAAAATGATTTTAAATTTATCTGTTGTTTATTTACAGAATATTTTCTCTTCTATCTGCAATATTGCACCTTGGGAATATAAAGTACAAAAAGAAGTCCTATCGTGATGATTCCATTGACATCTGCAATCCAGAAGTGTTGCCCATTGTCTCAGAACTTCTGGAGGTAGTGTAATAACCTATTAACTCAAAGCAGTATATTCATCAGTTAACAATAAAACTTGATTTTTTGCATTGTATTTCAAGTTCAAGTTTAGATTATCACCATTCACCTGTACACATGTATACCACCAAACAAAGCAGTGTTCTGCCAAATCAAGGTGCACAACACAATACATATAACTCACACATAATGTAAATAATATTACCACATATAAATTGATAAATGATAAAGTGCATTTATGACATGTGTTTAAAAAGTAAGCTTTTTATTGTTATGGTGCTTCATATGTGATGAGACCCGGGTATTGGCAGGGGCTTCACTAATCTCTGGCTTGGGGAAGAAGCTGTTTCTCATTCTAACAGTTCCTGTCCTAATGGTATAGAACCTCCTGCCTGATGGTAGGGGAGGGGTGGCCAAAGAGGCTGTTAGATAGGAGGGATCATTGACAATACTGGGAGTCCCACTGAGGGCAATTTAATCTTTTTGATGTTTGAATTGCTATTTTACCTGTGGTGCAGAATTAATATTTTGTTTGAAACCTCTATCCTTATGTGCAGAATTTTTCTCTGAGTTGGCCCTTGTTTTGCCTGTGAGCAGTTTTTTTGCTCTATAACATTCCTGAATTCCAATTGCATGCAGTGGTTGAAAAGAGTGGGATGTATTCTTCAAATATCAAAAGAACAATTGTATTTATTGTTCTAATGCAATTATGTATCTCAGTGTTTCACAAAAGTGCAAGTAAACATAATTTGGCACCAAGCTACATACGAGATAGAATTTTATGGAATTATTGGGAGGAGGGGTAAAAAGGCAAAAGAGACAGGAATTTCAGAAGTTTGAGCCTTTGCTACTGAAGGCATGACATTCTTTGCTGAAATAACTACAATTACAATGCAAGAAGTAAGTACTGGACAAGTGTACTGATGGTCTTTGCACAGAGTTTCTGTTCTATCTCTAATTCTGGGGAGAAAAACATCACTGCACTATGATTATCAACAGGAACTTTTATGTTTACTGAGAGGCAAGTTTTACCGTTAAGTTGCGAGGAAAACTATGCAACTATATCAAATACACTTTGATCAAGGAACCAACTGCAAATGTAGAGTTATTACCAAAGAGGACTTGGTCTGTAATAATAACCCAAGTACTATAATCTCTGTCAATATTTCAGTCCACATCATGTCACTCATATGCACTGTTCTTAAATTAGGTTAAAGAGGAGACACTGTTTGATGCACTGACCACCCGGAAGACTGTGACAGTTGGAGAAAGACTTATCCTACCCTATAAATTATCTGAGGTAAAATAAAATAGTGAGCAGTGATTATACAATGTTGTATACTCTGAACAGGGAAACACAAGTTTACATTGGCAAAATAAGCCTTAAATTTCAGACAATGTACTAAATGATTAAAATAAATTTCAAGTGTGCATTTGTTCATTTTAGCAATCTTTATAGCTTAAGTTTCCTTGTTGTCAGAAAAGTAAATTTCCATTAACCTATGAGGTTGCTGTTTTAAATTTTCTAGTGTGTTGTCTGCCTTTCTTTGAAAGGGAAGTGAATATTTGTTGTCTGGATTTGTCACTTTTTATCGGAAGTTGTTCTTCTTCCCTATGAGGTATTGACTGAGAACTCCTAGCGTCCTTTTGTTGTATTGCCATTAACTTTAGTAAATATAACTCCAATCTCATCTACAAATTCATCCATGATGCCACTGTTAATAGCAAAATGGTAACAGGGAAGCATGCAGTAGTAGAATAGGTCAACTGGTTGAGTGGTGTCGTAACAACCAAGGAACTGATTGTGAACTCAGGAGGGGAAGTCAGGAGAATGTACAGTAATTCTCATTGAAGAGTTGGCAATAGAAAGGGCTAGCAGCTTCAAGTTCTTGTGTATCAACATATCAACGAGCCTGTCCTGGGCCAGTTGCACAGATACAAACATGATGGGCCAAATTGTATGAGAGATTGGATGGATTCCTACAGTCCATTGAACTGCAGCCAAGTATGATGCAGTATGTTTGGAAGGGGGGAAAAAAATCAGTGTCTATACTTTTAGCACGTGTCCATGTCTGCATTTTTGGATTTAACATCACTCACTGTACAAAATACATATCTCTACTCAACATGCCAAGTGAATTATTCCAGTCTCAAGAAAAGGAGGGATGGTGCCACTGACCTCAGTTAAATTTCACCATGTCAGAACATACTTCCAGCTGGCTGAATGTACATTTGCAATGTCTGAAATGGCCTTGGTATCATTATTGTATTCTTAAGTTTTATCCTTAAGGTTGTCATTACCATGGGACTAGTGGGGATAAACTCCCACTACCTATTAAATGCTCCCAATAGCGTGCATCTTAAAGCCTTTGACAGTCAGGTCCAGCTCCTGGTCTTCATGTGTGGTTTAGCTACTAAGCCAGGTGGAACTGTTTCTATTGACAGAAGGGGCCTTAAATCCATTTGTTTCAGGTGGCTGGGGCTCATCAGCCATTGTTGGTAGCTCATCTAGGTGAAGGAAACTCTTAACTTCAAACCTCTGTTGCCTTGTGACTATAGCCACTCATGGGGGAGGCTTCAGGAGTAAATCCAGAGCTGAAGTCCCTAAGGCAGTCATTGCTGGTGCAAAACTGTATTGGTCTCCGGCATTTCTTTGGTTTCCTCATCTGCAATGGGAGGAGGAGCCTGCTTATGGGAAACAGCTTGATCGCCATATTGTAGTGCCCTGGCTTGCGTATTGGCTTACATAGGCAGTGAGAATGCAACATCTATGGTCAACCCTGATCAATGGAGGGACCTACTGTACCACACACCTATTTGGGAAATATACTGAATGCTCTTCAGCGTGGAGTTTCATGAGCACTTAGGACTCCTTTTTCTGCTAGAAAGTGAGTTGTGTTTCCCATGATAATCGCCACTACCTCAATCTCTTTATGAGAGTGATGTTCAAATATACACTCTCTAGTGCACTCAAGCACTATATTAAAAAAAAATTAAATTGGCCATGCAAATGATTTTGGGTTAATTAGAAATTGAAAGATTCTGCTGAGGATCTTGCTATTTAAGAGGCGAACTTTCTGGTTTAAGTTAAGTTCCAAATCATTTTGAGTAAAAGGCCGAACAAAGTCAATATATATGATAAGATCTGCAGATGCTGGAAATCCAAAGCAACACACACAAAATGTTGGAGGCACTCAGCAGGTCAAGCAGCATCAATAGAAAAAAGTAAACAATCACCATTTCGGGCCAAGACCCTTCATCAGGAGCAGAAAGAAAGAGAAGTCAGAGTAAGAAGGTGGGGTGAGGAAAGGAAGAAATACAAGATTGTGGGTGTTAGATGAAACAAAGAGCTGGGAAGTTGATTGGTGAAAGAGATAAAGTGCTGAAGAAGGGAGAGGATAGAAGACCATGGGGAAAAAAAGGGAAGGAAGAGGAGCACCAGAGGGAGGTGATGACATGTAGAAGATGAGCATGCATGATCATCTGAGAGCAAAACAGGGATGGGGAATGGTGAAGGGGGAGTGGGACAGTTACCGGAAGTCCAAAAAATCAGTGTTCTATCTATCAGGTTGGAGGCTAACCAGATGAAATGCAAGATGTTGCTCCTCCAACCTGAGTGGCCTCTTTGTGGCAGTAGAGTTGCAGGGGGATGAGAACCGGAGTACCAGAACAGATAGTGGGGTGGTTGTAGAGACAGATGTTGTACAACCTCAGACAAAGTCAAGAGTCAGTAGCTTGAGTATGGTGGGACATTTGTTCTGGGTTGTGTATATTTCAATGCAAGAAGGTATTGTAGAAAAGGCAGATAAGCTCAGGGCATGCATGAACTCAAAATTATGATATTGTAGCCATTAGTGAGACTTGGTTGCAGGAAGGGCAGGACTGACATCTATTTTAGGGGCCATTGTTTTAGGTGTGATAGCGATATGGATTAAAGGGGGAGGGGTAGCGTTACTTGTCAGGGAAAATGTCACAGCAGTGCTCAGTCAGATCAGACTAGAGAACTCATCTGATGAGGCTTTATGGGTGAACTAAGGAATATTATGGACCACTGCAAAACCCTGCAAGATTCAGAGGAACAAATTTTTAGAGAGATCAGACTGTTGCAAGAGCCATAAAGTTGTGAAAGTTGGTGTTTTTAACTTTCCATGTATTGACTGGGACTCGCACTGCAAAACGACTAGATGGGATAGAATTTGTCAAATGTGTCAGGAAAGTTTCCTTTATCAGGATTTGAAAATCACAATGAGAGAGTGTAATTCTTGAACTCTTCTTCAGGAATGTGACAGGACAAGTGACAAAAGTTTGTGTTGAACATTTTCCATCCATTGATTAGAAGGTCATTAGTTTCAAGGTGATAATGGAAAGGATAAGTATGGTCCTCTGGTTGAGATCTTTATTGCAGAAAGACCAATTTTGATAGTATCAGAAGAGATCTGGCAAGTGTGGATTGGGACAGGCTGTTTTCTGGCAAAGGCGTACTTGGTAACTGGGAGGCCTTCAAAAGTGAAATTTTGGGAGCACGAAGATTATTTGTGCCTGTTAAAATAAAAGGCAAAGATAACAGGTTTAGGAAATCTTGGTTTTAGAGAGAAATCGAGGCCTAGATTAAGAAAAAAAAGGTGCGAGGTTGCAGACAAGGTGAAGAAGAATTCCAAGAGCTTTTACAGCTATGTTAAGAGCAAAAGGATTGCAAGGAACAAAATTGGTCCTCTGGAAGATCAGAATGGTAATTCATGTGTGGAACCAAAAGAGATGGGGAAGATCTTAAATGGATTTTTTGCATCTGTATTTGCTTGGGAGATGGATGCAGAGACTACAGAAGATGGGCAAAGCAGTATAGACAAATCTCCAGGGCCTAACGAAGTATTCTCTCGGACCCCATGGGAGTTAAGTACAGAAATTGCAAGGGCCTTAGCAGAGATATTTAAATCTCTGAGGGACTGGATATATGAGCATTTGGATAGATAGGGACTAATTGGGGATAGTTAGTATGGCTTTGAGGTAGGTCATTTCTGACCAATCTTAAACAATTTTTTGAGGAAGTTATCAGGAAAGTTGATAAAGGCAAGGCAGTGGATGTTGTCCACATGGATTTCAGCAAGACATATGACAAGGTCCGCATGGGATGTTGATGAAGAAGGTTCAGTCACTTGGCAGTCAAGATGAGGTAGTAAATTGGATTAGACAATGGCTTTGCAGGAGAGAAGCCGGAGAGCAGTAGCAGAGGATTGCCTCCAACTGGAGGTCTGTGACTAGTGGAGTACCACAAGGTTTGGAGCTGGGTCAGTTGTTGTTTGTCATCTATATCAACGATCTGGATGATAATGTGGTTAACTAGATCAGACGGACAGACACACTTTATTGATCCCGAGAGAAATTGGGTTTCGTTACAGCCGCACCAACCAAGAATAGTGAAGAAATATAGCAATATAAAATCATAAATAATTAAATAATAATAAGTTAATCATGCCAGGTGGAAATAAGTCCAGGACCAGACTATTGGCTCAGGGTGTCTGACACTCCGAGGGAGGAGTTATAAAGCTTGACATATCCACAGGCAGGAATGACTTCCTATGACGCTCACTGTTACATCTTGGTGGATCAATAAGTTTGTGGATGACACCAAGATCTGGGGTGTAAAGGACAGCGAGGAAGATATCAAAGTTTGCAGCGGGATCTAGACCAGCTGGAAAAAAATGGGCTGAAGAATGTCAGATGGAATTTAATGAAGACAAGTGTGAGATGTTGAGAGAACCAACCAGGATAGGTCTTAACGCAGTGAGTGGTAGGGGACTGAGGAGTGTGGAAGAATAAAGGAATCTGGGAATACAGGTTTGTAATTTATTGAAAGTGTTGTCACAGGTAGATAAGGTGTAACGAAAGCTTTTGGCATATTGGCTTTCATAGATCAAAGTATTATGTATTTTGAGAGGACCGGAAGTGACGGCATTGATGAATACTTATTTTTGTGAGATATTATAAACAGCCCACTTTTTTTTTCTCCTTCTCTTTTGTTTGTTTTTCTTTCTTTTATATTACTTATTAGTTATAGTTATTAGATTAGATTAGTTAGTTTTGCATTATATAAATTTTTTTTTTGTTTTTTTTCTTTCTTTTTTCTGTTTTTTTTATATTATACATTATGAAATATTTAGATTTACTATGTCCATACATATATCTTATGGCTTATGTCTTGGTAAACTCATTTATATTGTAACTATTATGTATGTTTTTTTTTCGTATGTAATGGAATGTGTATGTTGGTAATTTCTTTATCAATATATCATCTGTATTCTGTCCATATTACTAATATTAATAAAAAGATTTAGAAAGAAGAAAGATCAAAGTATTGAGTACAGGAGTTAGGATGTCATGTTGAAGTTGTATAAGGCATTGGTAAGGCCTAATTTAGAAAATTGTGTGCTATTTTGGTCACCTCTCCGTGGGAATGATGTAAATAAGATTGGAGGATGTTGCCAGGGCTTGAGGATCTGAGTTATAAGGAAAGATTAAATATGTTAAAACTTTTTTCCCGGGAATGTAGAAGATTGAGCGAGATTTAACCGAGGTATACAAAATTATGAAGGGTACAGGTAAGGTGAAGGCAAGCAGGTTTTTTCAAGTGAGGTTGGGTGACACTTCAATGAGAAGTCATGGGTTAAGGGTGAAATGTTTAAGAGGAACATGAGGGAAAACTTCACTCAGTATGGTGAGTTTGGAATGAGGTGCTAGCATAAGTAGTAGATGCAAGTCTGATTGGACCGTTTAAGAGAAGTTTGGATAGGTACATGGATTGGAGGGTTTTGAAGGGCTATGGTCTGGGTGCAGGTTGATGGTGCTTACAGTTTAAATGGTCTGACAGGGACTAGATGAGCCGAATAGCCTGTTTCTGTGTTACTGTTTTCTATGACTCCATGTCACTTTTTTTAGGCTAGTGCTCATGATTTATCTGGCTATGTTATGCCACCTAATTTCTGATAGGTAGGAACACAGAGCTATCAAAACAATTTTTAGTTCAAAAATGACATATTGAGCAATGTTACCCAGTGAAATGGTTCTTTCTTATATTTAATTCATGTAACTGTTGGAGGCTTCTTTTTGTAGCTATTGTACTTTTTGATACAGATAAATGCCACTCTCTGTCATTTCAGTTTTAAAATGCTTATTATCAGAATCCTGATTGCTCTGCCTCACCATAACCAGGTGATTAGAATTACTGCAGGACTTTATTTATTCCTCATCCGAGTCTATCCCACCTGTTCAATGATCGTTGAGAACTTACTACTGTATTGAAGTTAACTTGGTAGGTTGCATGAACCAATTTGCAAACACTGAATAAGCAAAAGGACCAATGAATCGATGTGAATGGAGTAAATTTTGAGTGTTAAGCTGGACCTTTACTGGAATGGGTGAAATGCTTAAGTGGAAATATTGATCAGTTCTAAGTTGGAATCTAGTGAGTTTCTCAGATGAGGAACAGCTGAAGAAAAATGGCAGCATTCTTTCTGTCAGTGCAGCCACAGCAGTGTGTCTGGATTCTGTTAAGAGGCTCTTATCACATTTTTAGGTTCTGTGTGAGGTGTTAAAAATTTGGTCTTGAGCATTTATTTGAGCTTCAGTAAATAAGCTAGTCTTCAACATTTTTTTCTTTTGGTAGATAATATGGGGGCAAAATTGTGGAAGCTGTTCTAAAAATAACCTAGAAAGCAGATAATGTGAGAAATGCAAACCAGAAGTGAAAGAAAGATGTTATTGTTTTGGCTGTAGATTTTTATAAAAGCCCAAAGAGATTTTTCTTTTCATGTGCTAATGAGAGTCCTGCTCTGCATTTCTAACGCATGTTTTCAGATTTCAGACATGCCCATTTTTATATTGTTTTTAATCTTATTGGGATTAAATTTGCTTACACTCTCAAGGTTGAATCATGATGAAGCTTAATTAATTTGCGCTTATTAATTTTTATTAGTCTGTAAGTGACAGCAATATTAAAAGGGTAGCCTTTATTGGTCACTTAATTAAAATGGTTACCTCAAAGGGCTTAGAGGCTTTTAGCAATTGTAGTGATAATGTATACAGTTCTACGTGGTTAGCTCTAAGTTTTAAATACATTTCTTATGCACCCATACTGCCACTTTGTCTCAGGATATCTATGGTGTTTCACAGCGAGCGTAAGTGTTGTTCAGAGCAACAGTAGTAGCCAGTGGCTCACTAAATAAAGTGTGAACAAAAAATGATGTGAATGACAATTAACTTTTGGCTCAGTTGTCTGAGGCTACGTCCACACTAGACCAGATAATTTTGAAAGCGCCAGTTTCACGTAAAAATGATAGGCGTCCACACTAAGCGTTTTTGAAAATATTTCTGTCCACATTAAAATGGATATTTCGGTAAATCTCCTCCTACTGCGCATGCACAGGACACATCTACTGAAAACAAGCGACATGTTTGGTGTCGAATCTTGCCGTGAAAGACTTCGTGTACGTTTGTGCAGTTACAGACTAGAAATATTTAAATGACAGACAGCTGTTGGCTCTCATGCAGGAGGAGTTAAAACTAAAAAAAAAACAAATACTGGAGCATATGGAGGCAACCAATGGAGTTCACGGACAGTGTGACCCGGCTGACGATGAACATTGAAAAACTGACTAACTTTGTTGCATTAATAAAGCATCTTGTTAAATGTATAAAACCTGTCTGCATCAGTATTATCTTGTATTTCCATACAATGTTACATTAGGCTGTTACACATCTATTGTCAGAGAAGCACTTGCATAAATAGGTAAATCACCTTCATACGAGCAAGGACAGAAAACAGGGCAAAGTAAGTATACTTATTTATTCAGTAAGTTATGGGTCAAAGTATTTGGTGAGTACATTTCTAACTCTCCTGGCTTCAGTCTTGTTGCTGTCTGTTCTGAAATTGTTAGGTTTTCTTGAACGCGACCTATGAAGTGGTGCGCTGCCATCACCATCTGTTCCAGCATATCATGACAGCGTTTTTAGATTTCTTCTGGTTACCCCATCCACACTGCTCCGGCCAATCCGGCATTTTCAAATTTACATACTCTGGAGGGCGTTTTAGAATAGCTCCGTTTTTGGGGGAGGGAAACGCCGTTTCAGTGCGGACGGATGTTCAAAACCAAGAGAAAAAGCTTCGGTTACAGATTTATCTGGTCTAGTGTGGATGTAGCCTGAGTTAATGGGCAGTTCCCAGTTCTCACTGAGCAGTACTGTGAGCCTTTTACCATAAGTAAAAGCAGTGGACCTAGTCATGGTTTACTGTCTTTTCTCAAAGATGACAGTTTTGCCTGCCTGGTAACCTCACTTAACAACATTGAACTATTAGCCTTGATTAAGGTCTTGTTCTGGGCTGTGATTGTCTCCATACTCTTTTGACTTGAGTATGATTTTCAGTAATATGCCAGGGCTGATGTTTGAGTAAACTGATCAGTCAGTGTACTTAGTCATAAGGTACTAAAGAAACTAATTACTTTGAAGTCATCAAAGTGGTCAATTAATTGTCAGTTTAACAACAGATATATGCAAGTTATTGAATAAGATTCTAGCTACAGGAGCATTTTTATATTTTAATGCCAACTCTTCTAATGTAAGAATTTTAAAATAAACAAGTGAATGAACAATTCATAGACTATGATCAGTGCTATCAAATATTTTTCAATGAATACTCTGAACATGGCCATTTAATAATTGTCTATTTGTATTGCAGGCAATAACTGTTCGAGACTCTATGGCAAAGTCACTGTACGATGCCCTGTTTGATTGGATTGTATTCCGAATTAACCATGCACTTCTCAACAATCGAGACCTGGAAGAACATAAGGTGAGTCACAAAGGCATTTTGATAAGTTTTCAAGGGGCAGTCTGACAAGATTATCTTGAAGTTTACAATATATTTGACTACTTCCATGTTAATTTCCTCAATATATCTAAGTAGTATGTACATTTCCTATGATAATATGGACATGGAGATTTGGGAATCATCAATACTATACAGCAAGTGTATGTGTACATACTGCTAAGGGGAGGTTTGCAGATTTTCCTGTCTTATTCACATCAATGTTGGGTCAAAACCTTGTTACGCCTGTGCCCCCCCTCTCCTTTTTGAGAATCGCAAGATCAGTCAGGGCAGGAGACCCAGGAAATGAGAGAGAGACGTTTGGAATGTCCTGGCCCTCAGCGATACAAAGCCACGGAAAAGGTCATTGTCTCTTGGAGACAGAATTGTGTATTGAGTACTATGCTTCGTGGAAGCCCTCAGGCAACGTGGGCTGGTTGGGGGATGGCATCATTCCACCCTGAGTGACATCTGAGACCCCGTGAGTGAGGATAAAAGAGGGTCTGGGGAACAGCCCCTTTAGACGCACCAGAAGAAGCGCTAGAACTCCTGTAACAGCGTAATAGCAAAAGCCGGTGGAAAAGCCCACGTGCGTCCTTTTCCATTTGCCTCGGAATTGGTGGGTCTTGCCACAGAAGAACGGCTTTAGCTAACCCAAAGGAGAAATCAGCCCCCACCGACTCTTGAAGGATTGACATCGTAAAAGGAATGGGCAAGTTTAACTCTCTCTCTTGACTCCAACCAAAGGCTGCAGCTTGAATGAACTAAAGTGACTTTTATATTTCTATCGGACAATACATTACCCCCTAGACAACGATAGAGCTATTTCTTATTGATTATTATTATACCTGCGCTTTTAGATTTAGTATTGACGATGTATATTATCTGTATGTTTGCATTGATATTATTTTTGTGTATTTTTATCAATAAATATTGTTAAAAATAGTACCATCAGACTTCAACAGACCTCTCTATCTTTGCTAGTAAGTGACCCAGTTACAGAGTACGTAACAACCTTTATAGTTTTACAAGATGGTATCAACTCTGTTCTTCAACACAGCCCTTCAGTTAAAAGAGTGCAATGATTTATTGGATCATATAATTCTAGAATCACTGAAAATCAGAAACCTGAAGATGCTGGAAATGTGAATGAAAGCAGTGTTGGAAATACCTTGCTGGTTAGGCAGTTTCTGTAGAACAAGAACTGGGATAACCTTTCTGATCCAAGGCACTTCAACAGTGTTGTCAGAAAAAATAATTAGTGAAGTAAATACAACTTTTTTTAATATAGATTCTCTCCATTGGTGTACTGGATATCTTTGGCTTTGAGGACTATGAGAATAACAGCTTTGAACAGTTCTGTATTAACTTTGCGAATGAGCGACTTCAGCACTACTTCAATCAACACATCTTCAAACTAGAGCAGGTAAAATTGTGTTCCTGCTTATTATGTTTTAAATATTGAAACTCTTGTCTCATCCAATTTGAAGTATTAGTCAATGAGCCTTATTTTCTGTATGTGAAAATTCCAATATATCTGTGCCAATGATGCCTTTGGACTTGCATCTGTATGGTTTCATTCGTTCTAAATCGGGAGTACTTGCCTAACCCTCTTGCCATCCACCACCTACCCCCATCGTCTGTAATACTTAATTATCATCGCCTCACAGATCTAATTATTTCATCCAGTTACATCTACCTTTGCTTCTCAAAGTTATTTAATATGCCCTAGTTTAGTATCATCTCCAAACTGAATCTTGCTTTTCTAAGACATATAACAAATTCTTTCAATGTAATAAAGTCCCAAAATGATAACTTTGGGTGTCCACACACAAGTCTTGTTTAACACACACTCAAGTTACCTAACCACCCTGTTGGACAGTATCTATATAAAGAAACATCTGCCATTCCTACAGTCAGTTGGCTGATATATTATCACTTTCAACCCCATTCTTTTCCCTTCTCCCTGTAACCTTTGACACTCTTACTAATCAAGAACTTATCAACTTCTGCTTTAAATATACCCAATGACTTGGCATCCACAGCTGCCTGTGTCAATGAATTCTAGAGATTCACCATCCTCTGGCTAAAGGAATTCCCACTTATCTCTGGTCCTCCTGTTCTCTTGTTGTGCTCTCTGGTGCTAGACTCGCCCACTACAGGAAATGTCCTCTCCACATTAACTCTAAGGAAGCTTAAAATACTCTGGATTAGAATCATCCCCAAGCTTAAATCTTGCTTTTCTTAGGCCTATAACAAGTTCTTTCAATGTGCATATTTGAGGTCCCAGAATGATACCTTGGGTACACACATACAAGTCTTGTCTACAGTCAGAATACTCCACAAGCTACCTAAACACCTTGTTTGGCAGTCTTTGGTTAGACCTATGAAAAGGGCTACTGTTCCTACATTCATTTCAGATTTCAGAGTAGAAAACATCTTCCTCAGTTTTGAGGGACTTCCTCAAAAGATCCATTGTCAGGAATATTCCTTAACAGTTCATATTCCATAACGTCCTGGAAAATTAAATTCATGTAATTAAAAAAAATATGAGAAAAGCAATACTATTTGAAAATGACCCTGAAGACTATAGATTGCTGTAAAATGCACTAGAATTTCTTCTGGGGAAAAAAAAAGTAATTATTTCCCAGTCTGACTTGTATGAATGAAAATTAAATGAAGAATGAGTGTCAACGATTGAAGAATGATTATTGATCATTTTGAGGTGTGTAAAATTCTTACGGGTACAACAGGGATGATATTTTCCCTAGATGAGATGCCCAGAACTGGGCTGCCAATCTTGATAAAAGGGGTCTACAATTTGGTATTTAGATAGAAAGAAATTGCTTTGGTTAGAAGGTCATGTATTTTAGAAATTCTCAAACTAATAGTTGTGTTAAGGCTCAGTTGCAATGTTTATTCAAGACAGAGATTGATAGTTTGTTTGATCTTCAGGGAGTCAAAGAAAGTTATTGCATGGCAGAGTGGGCACAAGGTGCCAAATGGCTCATTCTTGCTTCTGATTCTGATAGACTTGAGTTATATAAAAGACCATGGCAGTATTGTTGACTCTAAACTACTGGCTGTTTCTGAGGGTGGTTGGGTAAACAATAAATGCTGGCTTTGCCACTGATATCCACATCCCATAAACAAATAAACAATGTTATTCAGGTAGCAAGCCTCTTGGTAAGTTTTGTCATTATGATTACCATTTTTAAAATCGCGCTGTGCAGAAGCATGAACAAAGTTGTGTGTTAGTTTATGGTTCCCAGACACTGAATTTCATAACCTTTTATTTCTTTTGCATGTTATAGGTTCCTTTTCCCACTATTAAGCAAATTAATTTATCCATGTGGTTGAATCTATTAATCAATTTTGAAGAGTTTTTTTTTAAAAATTCTGCCTTTATTCATACTGAAATAGACTAAAAATATCTTGTTTCTATTATGGCAGCATGCTTCATTGTAACTGCTTCATTGAAGATGTTTTTACTGATTGACACTTGAACAAAAATTGTGACAACAGAATTATGGTACAAGACTTTTTAGAGGCTGTGTAATATTAGGGTTCACAATCCTAGGGGCTCTGTGCCAAAATCTCTAACAGTATTTGCTTTAATAATTTTCTTCTGTGGTTACATACCAAGTGAGTGACTTTTTAAAATATATTTTGTTGTATACACAAGGTGATGTTAAAGAGAATTGATCCCTGAAGGAGCAGCTGATGTTTCAGGTTCTTTGTTTTCTTGTTCGTTAAGTTGCATTTTTAAAATTCAAATATAACAGAACCCCTTCTGTCTATTCTCGTCAGCTGGTCCTACACTGTAGGCCTGTCTTGCTTGTCAATCTGAATGAATTCATTCATCAGGCAGCATTGTATGAGGGACAGTATTTCTCTCCTTAGATTATAAGACGGAGGCAAATTTAACCTGCAGCAATTTTTTAACTACTCCTTACCATTTCTTGCCTCAGAATAATTATTGATTATAATCATGTTTATCATCACTGATGTCATAACATTTGTTTTGCAGCTGAAGTACAGTGCAAAGACAAAACAATAATATAAATGATAAAATAAATAATGCAAAAGGGATGAACAAAGTGATGTTCATGGACCATTCAAAATCTGTTGGTGGAGAAGAAGCTGTTCCTAAAGTGTTGAATTTGTATCGGCAAGCTCCTATACCACCTCCCCTATGGTAGTAATGAGCAGGGCATGAGCCTGATGGTGAGGGTCCTTCGTGATGGATGAATATGTCCTCTGCTGGATGAGTCTACAACCCTCTGCAACCATTGTCAATCCTGTTTATTGTGATGCAACCAATCAGAATGTTCACCATATTACATCTATAGAAGTTTTCGAGAGCCTTTGGTGGCATACCAAATCTCCTCAAACTCCTCATGAAGTAGAACCTCATGATTGTTTCAATATGTTAGTCCCAGGATAGATCCTTTGTTTATCCTTCAGTGAGGACGGGTATGTGTTCTCCTGACTTTCCTGAGATTTATCCTATTTCCTTGTAGTATTTTACAGAGCTATACTGCACAGAAACTGTCCTTTTGCCCCAACTCATCCATGTTGATTTACACTATTCCCATTTGTCTGCATTAGGTCCATATCCCTCTGTTCCCATACCTGTCAAAGTACCTGTTCATGCCTTAATTATTTCTACCGCTACCACTTCACTTATTCCAGATACCTACCACCCTCTGGATAAAAAGATGCCTGTTACATCTCCTTTATATTTTTCTCCCTCATCCTAAACTATGCCTTCCAATTTTAGGTACCTTCAGCCTTGTTAAAACATCAACCTGATGTATTCCCTGCATAATTTTTAGCAGTGAGAGGTGCTCCATGGGTTGGGGTTGACCATGAAAGTTGTGTCCTAGCTGTCTGTCCTGTATGTAAGAGCTGGTGTTGAACTGAAAAGGCTGCCTAATGGATCCAGCTCCAGATCTTTACTTGGCGGTTTACTTCTGAAGCCTTCCCCATGAGTGGGTATAATAGCAAGGCAGCTGAGAATTGAGGTCAGCTTTTTCCGTCTAGGTGAGCTGCCAACCATGGCTGATGAGCCTCATCTGCTCGCAGCGACTGGATTTAAGAGACCGATAACCACCAGACTTAGTAGCTAAGCTTTTAGTGGTTAATGTGATTCTATCATAGCTCAGGACATCAGAATTCAGTAAGGATTTTTGTACCTTCTCCCTGTGACCATGTGGATTTCCTACAGGTGCTCCCGTTCCTTTCCACAGTTCAAAGGTGTACTGGTTAGTAGGTTAATTGGTTATTGTAATTTATCCTGTGATTAGACTAGGATTAAATAGGTGAGTTGCTGCATGGTGCGGCTCATTGGGCTGGAAGGGCCTGTTTCACACTGCATCTCAAAATAAAAATAAACTACATATTCATAGAATGTGGTCAGTATTTTCTGCAAAATATTATGATTTTACCTATCTGGAGACACAGAGTAGAGAAAAAGATTCATTCTCATTGAGAGAAAAACTTTATTGATTTTTGCAATCCCTACAACTAGTTATAGAATTAATTATAGAATTAAGCTTATAAAATGCTGCGTGTCAGGCAGTATCTGTAGAGAGAGAAACAGAGTTGATGTTTCTGGTCAGTGACTCTTTATTTAGAGATTGGATGCCTCCTTTAGCTGCAAACTTAATTGGACAAGAGCAACAAATGTCGAAATGGAAACATTGAGATGTGGTTGATGCAGGAATTCCCAACCTAGGGTCTACGGACCTCTCGGTTAATGGCATAAAAAAGGATGGGAACCTCTGGCCATCAGGGTGTGTCTATACTGCAGGTTATCATCTGGATTAGTCTGCATTAATTGATGTCAGGAACTTTGTCAAAAGTACACCCAGTGGCCACTTTATTTTACACCTGTCCACCTTGTTAATGCAAGTATCTAATTAGCCAATCATGTAGCAACAGCTCTTTGCATCAAAGCAAGCAGATATTGTTCAGGGTTGTTCAGACCATACATCAGAATGGGGGAACAAATGTGATTTAATTGACTTTGACCATAGAATGATTGTTGGTGCCAGACAGGGTGATTTGAGTGTCTTAGAAACTGCAGATCTCCTGGGAATGGTGCAAAAACAAAAAATGTTTCAAAGGTACATTTAATGTCAGAGAAATGTATACAATATACATCCTGAAATTCTTTTTCTTCACAACCATCCACGAAAACAGAGGAGTTCCCTAAAGAATGAATGACAGTTCAGTGTTAGAACCCCAAAGCTCCCCCACCAGCTCCCCCCTCCCACATGTAAGCAGCAGCAAAGCAATGATTCCTACCCCCCCACACCAATGGGGAAAAAAAGCATCGGTGCCCCCCCACCAAGCACTCAAGTGTGTAGCAAAGCATCAATAAAAACACAGACTTGCAGCACCCCAAAGACTACTCATTCACCCTGTAATTTGACATACCACAGGAGGGAAAAAGAGGTATCTCCGTTTCACAGCGAGAGGGGAGACATAACAAACAACTCTCTGATTTATGATGTTAGAAGTCCATTCCGTTGCTTTTTCCGAGCTCTGTGCCCAAAGAACTCGGGTCTCTGGGCACAGAGCCAGCAGCCAGCTCACTGCTTTTGATCTTCCGTCTCCCACGACACACTGATTTCCTGCAGAGGCACTGACCTCAAGTCCACCTGCCTCCAGAGCCACAAAATTCCAAAACTCCAAAACGCTCTAATCTTCTAGGTCGTATCCTTGGTATATCAAATAACGGCCTGTCGTGAGACTCTGAGAGCGATCCAGTGAGTGGCAGTTCTGTGGGTGAAAATGCCTTGTTAAGGGAGAAGTCAGATTGGTCTGGTGAGACTGGTTCAAGCTGACAGTAACTCTAACCAAATATTACAACAATGGTGTGCAGGAGCACGTCGAATCTTGCACACCAGTTTCCACTCCTATACCTAATAAGGTGGCCACTAAGTATATCAGTTCTATTGTTTAGGGTGTTTGTTTGCAAAAGGCAAGGAGAAGGTGCAATAATGAATGTCTTCTCTTTTCTCTCCCAACTGTAGTTGCTTTATGTTACTGACAAGATGTTTATCATTCATCTGGAATGCTGCCCTAGAATCAAATGAATATACAAATTTAAGAAAGAAACTTCTGCTGGTGATTTGTTTATTTTGGAGTACAGCTTCTTAAAAAAAAAATCAAAATACATAGTTTTTTTTCTTGAACAGTGTGCTGAGTTTCTTCCATATTCCAAAGACTTGTGCTTAGGGTTAGCAAGTTGTGGGCATGCTATGAGGGCACCAGAACTAAGGTGGCACTTGCAGGCTGCCCAGCATAATCTTTGCTGATTTGATTTGTTGCAAACAGCTCATTTCACTATGTTTCAATATTCTATTTCTTAAGCCCATCATCCTTGCTGAGGCATAGGCAGCAGTAATGTATTTGAAGTCCAGGATTAACTCATGTATATATCTTCTAGGCAAAGATCCTTCCTCTCCCAGGGATGGTCTTTGGAGCTTCTGTTGGTGTTTCTGTAGTGCTGTTTGTTTTTTTTTATGGAATGTGGTTGCTCGTCTCTGCTTCACCCTCCTCCCACATTTGGGCTTGGGACCGTCCATGGCGGAGTTATGTTTTGATGTACATGTGACAAATCAAGCTAATTTTTAGAATCTGACAGCAGTGTAGTGATGTACCTCATGCTGCCCTATTCAAATACTCTGCACCCCCTTTCCATTAGGGAACTTTGGGCAACGATTACACAGTTGGAGTAGCTCTAGCTTAATTCAGTCAGAATGCACAAACCAGAGATTTGATTTTGGGGTTTTGCTGTTGTTTCTTGCCCAGCAACACTATGTAAGCATCTGAGGCATTAGGAGAGCTGTGTGGATGTGTATCTTAATGTGGGAAAAAGAAGCTGCAGAGGGTTGTAAATCTAGTCTGCTTCATCTTGGGTACTACCCTACAATGTACCCAGGACATCTTCAAGGAGTGGTGTCTCAGAAAGTCAGCATCCATTATTAAGGACCTCCAGCACCCAGGGCATGCCCTTTCCTCACTGTTACTGTCAGGTAGGAGGTACAGAGGCCTGAAGGCACACTCAGCAATTCAGGAACAGCTGCTTCCCCTCTGCTATCTGATTCCTAAATGGACATTGAACCCTTGGACACTGATTCACTTTTTTAAAGATATACATTATTTCTGTTTTTTGCACGTTTTTAATCTACTCAGTATACATATACTGTAATTGTTTTACTTATTTATTATTGTTTTTTCCCTCTTCTATATTATGTATTGCATTGAACTGCTGCTGCTAAGTTAACAAATTTCATATCACATGTTGGTGATAATATACCTGATTCTGATATTTTCTGGTTCTGTGTTATTCAATTGAATTATATTTTAAAAATTATGCACAATTTGAAGTAATTTAATCTTGAAGTCAAACAATTGTAAATGTGTTAGACTGGAAGTTATCCCTTTCTGGAACCACGCACATTCCTGAGAATTGTCATGACAGATTTTAATTAAGATTGCTCATGCACCTGAGTATCAGGGAGCATGAACCAAGACTGTTGTATGTGCAGTTCAATATACTTTCAATGACACCGTATTTGAGAAATACAAGTAGTTATTTCAGTTAGAAGAGTATTATGAAAAATGGTATAACATTAAATATAATGAGACTGTCAGAAGATAAGTCACCCAGGGGAATAGAGGACTGACCTTTATTTAAATCTGAAAATTCCAAGAATACTCACATATACATTATCTGACCAATTGATACAGAGGTGTAAGTTCAGACCCCACCATAACAGCTGTGGAATTTAAATTTAAGTAATTAAATTATTGCAGTATCCGCTTCGTTAATAGTGACCATAAAGCAACTGGATTGTTGTTAGAAACCTGTTCGATTCATTAATGTCCTTCAGTGGAAGGAAATCTTCCATTTTGTCCAGATTTGGCCTGAATGACAGTGTTGACCCACTGTTGCAGCTGACTCTTGTGATGCCTTCATTCATGCAGTGAAGAACGTCAATGAAAGTTGACATTTCTAGCGTCTCGTGAATGAATTAAAAGAAAATACATGTACATACAGGGGCATAAAGAGGTACCTATGGTGGCCCCCTGTTGGTCAAAGCCAACATTGAATAATGTGTCCTAGCTATCTATGTTGAAGTTGATAAGCAAGCTAGTACAAAAGCCAGGGCAGTATGATATGGAGAGCAAGCTGTTCCCATGTAACAGGCTCTCTTCTCTCTATGCAGTTGATGAATTCAAAGGAATGGCAGAAACTGATACAGTTTGGCACCAGTGGTGTTGTAGGAGTTCCCAGTCAACGTTGAACTCAACGTAGGATTGCTTTAGGGTCTCCAAACTCCAGATTTTTCTTTGGGGCTTACTCCCCAAGTGCCAAATGGGTGGGTTTAGCCGCAGGGCATTAGAAGTTTGAGATCAGAGTTTTCCTTCTACTACACCATAGTGGATGGCCCCATCGGCCTGGAAAGGGGATAACAATGATGCATGAGTATTTAGATCACATGCATACACTTAGTGTTTCTGCTTCAAGGATGGAATGTTGGAGCATGCATTAATGTAACATTCTAGGATTTGTTACATGCTTGTTGATTTCCCACAGCACATGTCCAGTGGGATATCGGTTGGCAAGTTCCTTTCTCAGTTTCATACTGAGCCAGAAGCTAAGAAACTACCAGACTAAATTCCCAACAGGTGCTGAGTCAGCCAACCTAAGCTAAGCAGCTTTTGCAGTTAAAATTTCAAATTATTCAGCACTTTTCTTAATAGTTAGTGAGTTCGTGCATGGGTTGTTGTAAGATACATGTGTCTCAGCTACTGTATTAGAATGATGTACTGTATTTTTGAGAGCTTAAGATGCTTATTGCTTTTATTCTTGGCTTTCACATCCCTTTCTCAAAAGTTCTTTTAAAAACAATGCCAGTTTTACTGATGTAAATTAAAACTTACTTGTTAGGATGTGTGCAATTTTTAGATCTTTGGACAGCACAGCGGCAAAACTACCCACAAATCATCACCTTTTTTCATCAGTGCAATCTCAATTAAGATTAAAATCTTCTATAGATGTATCCAAAAAATACTGCATGAAGTCATTGAAGAAAATGCAAAGAAGACATATGGAAGCAAATGTTGGACAACATCAAAGCAAAATGTAGTTTTTGAGAAGAATGATGAAACTATCAGGAAGGACAAGATACAAGTGAGGAACTGTGGCGAAAAGCTGGTATAAGAAGGCAACTCTTATCATCAATCAGGAAATAGCAGATGGATTTTCTGGGACGTGCTGAGAAAAGAGAATGGCGGGAAAAATTGTGGGAAGTAAAAGCCAAGTATGACATTCAAGGGGTGTACAGGCAAAAATTTTGAAGAGCTTATTAAAACTTCTTAGATTAAAGACAGATGATACACCATGATTGCCCGCATCATACAACACAGTACATAATGATGATAGATGTGCGGAGGAGAGTATATTGTCTACTTGCATTGTGGTATGGAATACCAATGCCTTTGAATGGAAAAGCCTACAAAGTGTGGAAATACAGCCCAGTCCATCATAGGTAAAGTCTTCCCCACCATTGATTCCATCTATATGGAGTGTTGTCATAGGAAAGCAGCATCCATCGTCAAGGACCGTCACCACCCATGACATACTGTCTTCTTGCTACCATCATCAGAAAGGAGGTACAGGAGCCTCAAGACTCACACCACCAGGTTCAGGAACAATTATTCCCCTTCAGCTATCAGGCTCTTGAACCAGAGGAGGTAACTTCATTCACTGCATCACTGAACTGTTCCCACAAGCTATGGGCTTGCTTTCAAGGTCTCCTCATCTCATGTTCTCGATATTATTATTATTGCTTGTCCATCTGTCTGGTGCCCATCTGTCCATCCAGTTTTTAAAAAATTTATTTTTGTATTTGCACATCGGTTGTTTGTTTGTCCATCCTGTTGGGTGCTGTCTCTCACTGATTCTATTATGTTTTTTCTATCTACTGTGAATATCTGCAAGAAAATGAATCTCAAGGTTAAATATACTTGGATAACTTTGAAGCTAGTAGAGCTGTCCGTGACCCGAGTTTAATCCCATCCTCTCATATTGTGCGAGTTTCTATGTTCTTCTGTGACCGTATGGGTTTCATTTTAGAGTTTAATTTTCCTCCCACATCTCAACCATGTAGATTGATAGGTTAAATGAGCATTGTAAATTGTCCTCGTGTGTAGATGAATGATAGGATCTTGGTGAAGTTAATGACAATTGGGTGAATTAAAAAATGAGATTAATGTAGGATTAGTGTAAATGGGGCAGTTGATGGTCAGTACAGACTCAGTGGGCTCACTGTATTCTCTATAACTATGATTCTGGTTTCTAGGATTGAGAGCGGTTGTAATTTACACTTTGAGAAGGAATGTTTTAGGGATTGAGATGTGACTATTGAAATCAACGTTTATGTGGAAGAGTGCGGTAATATATTTGGCACATAACTAATAGGCTGACCCACGTTTTAATCCACCTAATGGATTCATCTCTACGTGACAAGGACACTGACTTCTTTTTCACTCTTGCTTCTGCTGTATTTCCTAACTTCCTCGAGCACCTGGTCCAACAGTAATTTGAATTTTGAATTCTTGTGGTGTTCAAATCACACCATTGCTTTCAGTAATTTCCTGTAGCTCTTTCTGTTCCTCACTAGCTGGTCTTTTGTTTCCTTTGCTCTACTATTACTGGCCTGTCCATTGCACAATTCACTCCCTAACTCTCTGCCTCATCCTTTTTTTTTTGATATGCCATGATTTGTTTCTTTGATTGTTATTTGACCTTTCAGCTGTTACTGCTGTTCATAGTTTTTCTGCAGACTTTGTCTGATAATGTGAAGATTTATGGTTTTATGACACAATATAAATACAAGTGTTTCTTGTTATTTATTATCAGTAGACAAACAACTGGAATATTTCAATTCCAGTACAAAGTTTTTACATGGTGTTGGCCATATTGTGAGCGTTTTCCCTCTGATACTTTTCCGGATCTATTTGGTTTAATCCTATCTGTGTTCTTTTTGCTGCTGATACCCCCTTTCCCTTCTCCCAAGTCAGCCTCTTGACTAAATGGAGGCAAGGTGGTAAGCATCCGAATTTAAAATCATGTCGGAGGATGAGAGAGGGAAAGGCCAAATTGGGGAGGGGGTCAACCTGTTGCACCCAGGTCCAAAACATCATCTATATAGATGAATGTGCAGACAACTACCGAGGAATATTGCATCACACGTAGAGGAGATTGGTATATTCTAAAGACATTAGCTTATGGAATAACTTAACAGGAAAGGATTTTGAAGTAGATATTATGAGGAGGTTCAGAGGTTTGGAGGATTGTTGTCATTAAAAGGCAGACATCCGGACAGCATAGTAGAGTAGGTTGGTTTAGTGCTTTATAGCACTAGCTGTAAGATTGGGTTTCGATTCCCACCACTGTCTGTAAGGATTTTGTACTTTCTCCCTGTGACCCCATGGCTTTCCTCTGGCTGTTCCGGTTTCCTCCCAAATTCCAAAGGCATACAGTTAGGGAAAGTTATTGGAATACCATGTTGTTACAGTAAGTGTGGTGAACTTGTGGGTTGCTCAGCACAATGCTCCCTAATTTGATTTAACACAAACAGTGCATTTCACTGTGTTTCAATGTACGTGTGACAAATAAAGCTAATCTATATCTTTAATGTTTAACATCAGATATTATACTCAAAAGGGCAAGCTGGTTCCTTTTCTCCTGATGTAATCTTGAAGCTCTAACTTAATAAGTATTTGAAGAGGGGATGTTAAATGTTTATAGGGAGGTCAGAGTACTGAATTGTAAGATAGTGCAGGGGTTCCCAATTTGGGGTCTCCTTGGTTAATGGTAAGGAGCCACAGCATAAAAAAAGGTTGGGAACCCCTGGTTTAGAGCTACTTGGCTGTCAAGTAAAGATTCCAAGGTTCATTTATTATCAAAGTATACAACTCTTTATCTTTAAGCTTTGAGGAATGTAAGCAAAGCAGTTCAAAATAGGAGTAGATGTGAACTTGGCTCTGTGAATGTTCTCAGGAAAGAGAGCATAAAAGATGTTGGTTGCTCTGAACTATGTTACTGTGCTGTGTGTGCACTTGTCTGTGATCTTTATTTTGAGAAATTTTAAATAGTTTAGAAGCTGTAGTGCCATCTGTGACTCAAACACAAATGGTGCTAAGCCAGTTACCAGCCTTGCCAGGCCCTTAACCAGATTATTCAAGGGAAAGTTGCAATATTAATTTATGTGAGTTTCCTTAAATGGTAAAACAATTATTATTGGATGATGTATTTCCTTATAGAGTCATAGAATGATACACCACTGACACAGGCCCTTCGGCCTAATGAATCTGTCCCGACCATGATGTTGTGTCTGCTCTAAATTCCCTCACAGCTTTTCCATATACTCACCACCTATGTTAAAAAGTTGCCCCTCGGGTCCCTTTTGTGTCATTAGACCTCAACTAAATCTATCCCTCTAGTTTTGGTCTTCCCTTGGCTACAGAAAAGACTTTATCTCTGCCTCAATTTTTTTGAACACTTCTTTAAAGCTGTCTTTCATTCTCCTACACTCCAAAACAAAGACCTGGACTGTCAGTCCTTATTACTCTGGCCCTCTAGTCCTGGCAACAACCTCGTAAATCTTCTTTGCATTCTTTCCAGCTTCACATCTTTCCTATAGTAGGGTGACCAAAATAGTTTCAATCTTTTTAGCTGCTTAATTTATTGGTTTAAATATATTTCAACAAACTTGCTATGCAATAGCAATATTGGATAAGGATTTTGAATATTGACACGTTAAAATTTGGAGACAGGAAATAAACTTCTTTTGTCCGTGACCCGTATTTTGCTTTTTAAAATTTTTTTGTCTCCATAAAATCCAGGAAATGCTGACAGAGCGTGGAAATGTTACAAATGCCTTTCGTATTAATAACCCTATGAGACTAGAGACTCCTTTCAAATAAAGAAGTGTGCTTGCTGGAACACAAAAACACATGACACTGCTCTTGCTTTGTTGGCTGAAAAAGGGCCAGTGTCAATTTGGCAAGTGAGTTGGAACTGAATGGGTTGAAATGGAATTTCAGATTAGGTCATATATGGCAGCAGTGACTCCGTGTGATGCCTTTTTTCTGTAAACTCATTCATTATATACATAGTTAAGCAAAGCAAGAGGAATACGTACAGCTGCCTCTCCCTTGTGTTTAAATTTGCTGAGTGATGGGGGTGGGGCAAGTTAGATTTGTAATAGTGCAAGTCCTGTTTTAATTGTGCTGAAGGGAAAAATGTGCATTTTATATATTATTGCACAAGAAATTGATTGTTCCATACATGTGCAAATTATAGGAGTGGACTAGGTATTAATTTAGGGCACAACAATAAGCAGTGTGATGATTGTTTTTAGAAGCAGTTGGCTGAAGAATTCTTTTTACCAGTCTTAAGATGCAGTGAAATTTGATGTTTACTGGAATGGTTTAATTTCTCATTCAAATGATCCTGTTGATATTGAGGGGTTCTTGTGTCTTCTCACAGCACTGTATAGGCCATCAAGTCTTTTACAGCTGTCAAGAGAAATTCCGTCAATTCCTTTATCCCATTTAGTTCCCTGCACACCATTCATCCACCTTGATTCTCCTGCCCCACACATGGGGGCAGTGTAGCCAATTAACCTTTCAGCTTGCACGGTAGCATAGCGATTAACATAACACTATTACAGTGCCAGTGACCCAGGTTCTGTTCTGCTGCTATCTGTAAGCAGTTTGTATGTTCTCCCTGTTATCATGTGGGTTTCCTCCAGGTGCTCTGGTTTCCTCCCACATTTCAGAGATGTAGGTTAATTGGTCGCATGGATGTAATTCAGCTCATTTGGCCAGAAGAGTTTATTACTGTGCTGTAACTCTAAATAAAATAAAATAACTGTTCCTTGGAGAAGAGGTTAAGATTTAAGATCAGCTTTATTTGTCACATTACATCAAAACTTTAAAACACAGTGAAATGTGTTACTTGCGTTAACGACCAACAGTCTGAGGATATGCTGGGGTAGCCTGCAAGTGTCACCATGTTCCAGTGCCAACATGGTATGCCCACAACTTACCCTAGCCCAGGTGTTTTTGGAATGTGGGAGGAAGCAAGAACCCAGGAGGAAACTCACATCATGGGGAAGAATGTTCAAACTCCGTACAGACAGCAGTGGGAATTGAACCCCAATTGCTGGGAATGTAATAGCATTGTGCTAACCGCTACACTACCATTTTACCTCAGAGACATGAAACTGCAGATACCAGAATCTTGAACAAAAAGGACCATGTCCTTGGTAAGTAACAGAAAACCCATTTCATCACCCATAGGAGCTCTGGAGATCAGAATTAAATCAGGTTTCTGCAGCTGTAAGGTAACAAGACAAATGATTGATTAATTTATTTCAAATTTTACTTTTGGGATCTTGTCATGCTAGCAAGATCAGCATTTATTGTTTATCTCCAATTGGTCTTGAAAAGGTAGAAAAGAGTACAGTCGGCATTTCAGGCTGAGACCCTTTAACAGGACTGGAGAAAAAAAAATAATTTGTATCAGTGCAGTGAATTGAAGTTGTTTTGAAAGCGTACCTGTGGCATGTAACCAGTCTGAAGAAGTCTCTAGTGCCTTTTATTTACTCAATTCTAACAAAATTTCAATTGAATTTTGAATTACTTTCCCATTTCACTCCACTTAATCTATGTAAGTGATGTGCATTCTGCTCTCATGTGTTCTCCCTTTAAAAGCTTGCCAGATATATCAAATGAAATTTGCTGGCATTGCCTGAGAAATGTTCCAGTGCTGAATTTAGCTTGGTTTTGAGTAGTGGAGCATGAACATTTTGACTTGCAATGTCTTTTCTTCCATTTTCACGAATGTCTGCTCTTACCCTACGTTATCAGGGATGGGGTTCCTCTTGTCCTCACCTACCTTCGAGTCCAGCACATAATTCTCCAAAATTTCTACCACCTCCAACTGGATCCCACCTCAAAACGCATTTTCCCTCCACCCCCCAGCCACTTTATGCTTTCCTTGGGGATTGTTCCTTATGTGACTTCTTTGCCCATTTGTTCCTCCTCACTGATCTCCTTGCTGGAACTTATCCTTGCAAGTAGAACAAGTGCTACACCTGCCTTATGCCACCTCCCTCTCTCTACCATTCAGGGCCACAAACAGTCCTTCCAGGTGAGGTGACACTTCACCTTTGAGTCTTTTGGGGTCATATACTGTGTTCGGTGCTCCCGGTGTGGCCTCTTATATGTCAGTGAGACCTGATGTAGATTGGGAGACCGTTTTGCCGAGCATCTATGCTCTGTCTGCCAGAATAAGTGGGATCGCCCCATGACCACCAATTTTAATTCCACTTCCCATTCCGTTATGTCCTTCCATGGCCTCCTCCACTATCGGGATAAGGCCACACTTAGGTTGGAGGAACAACACCTTGTATTCCATGAATGTCCTGAAACTTGAACCATGAATGTTTCTGAAACTTCCAGTAATGCCTCCCTCTCCCACTTCACCATTTCCCATCCCCTTGTCCATCTCTCATGTTATCTCCTTGCCCCCCTTTTCTTTTTTTCTATGGCCGCCTTCTCCTATCAACTTCCTAGCTCTTTGCTTTATCCCTCAAGTTTTACCTATCGCTTGGCATTTCTCACCCCCTACCCCCACCTTTCAAATATACTCCTCAGCCTTTTTTCTACAGTCCTGCCTAAGGGTTTCGGCCCAAAACGTCGACTGTAGTTTTTCCCACAGATGCTGCTTGGCCTGCTGAGTTCCTCCAGCATTTTGTGTGTGTTTCTTTGATTTCCAGCATCTGCAGATTTTCTTTTGTTTGTTGCATGGATTTTAGCAGTGTTGTACAGAGAGACCTTGCAATCTAAGCCCATAGCTCTCTGGAAATAATGACACAGTGGATAGAGTAGTGAAAAAGGCATTTGGTATGTTTGGTTTCGTGGGCTCAGAGATTGACTATAAGATTTGAGATGTCCTCTTCATGCTGTACAAAACATTAGTTATGTTTGTTTGAGTTATTATATTACATGAAGCATGTCGTATTGATAGCAAAAAACATATACTAGGATGTCACCTGATTATAATTCTAAGGAGATTTACTTTCATTGGAATATGGATAATTTATAGGTGACCTGCTGGAGGTTTATAAAATTATGAAAGACAAACCCAAGAGTTATATTTCTTGGGCTAGGGAAATTGAATCATGGGCCACAATTTCAAGGCAAGAACATAATAAATTGGTGCAGGATTAGATGTATAAGAATGGAGCAGAGTGTTGTAGCTCAGACAAATGTGTTTAGTATAGATCGTCACACTCAACATAGTTGAGGTGGACTAAAATGGCTCTGATTCTTGGTTGAGATTTCTTCGGAACTTTTGACGGGACTAGCCAGTTGCTACAGGGTGCTTATTCCTGATGGCTGGTCTGGAACCAGGGGTCACATTGCTTGAATGTGCCACTTTGAAATGAAATCAGTAAAAATCTCTTCATCCAGAAGGTGGTGAACTATTTAAAAGCAAACTGCCTTTTTAAAATTTTCCCACAAAAGTGAATAGCTGCATGTTTCCTCATTTCATTCCACCTGCCCTGTTGGCACCCATTCACTTCCTGTTCTAACCTCAGACTCAGTCTTGTTTTATGGCACCAGTAGACATCATAAATATTACACTTCATCCTTTCATCCATATCATTGATGTAGATTGTGAGCAGCAAATTGTTGTAGCCTTCCAACCTGAAAATTACCTGTCTTGTGTCTATTAACCAGCCTTCAATCCATATCACTGTCTTCCCTGTTCAGTGTGCTGTAAACTTGCTTCATTATTTTTGTGTGGTGTCTTATTGAAGGGGAAACTCCTCTCAGCTATTTTGTGCTTATTCATTCCATTAGTTATGAACTTAAAAAGCTACTTTCAGATTTGATTTATTTTCTATAAATCCACATCGACTAATTGACCCCATTCCCTGAGTCTGTAATTGTTTTTAATGCTTTCTCTCAAATAATGTGATTTCATTTACTTCCTTTCAACCTGGGGTAGTAATGTCAAAGCCTTTGGAATTTGACAACCATTGCATCTGCTATCTCAACAATGCAGGTCATTGCGTCCTGTGGATTTATTGCTTTTCAGTCAATTTATCCTATATTAATTTTTTACTCATCCTTATTTATTTGAGTTGCTGATTCAGTGTCCAAGTATCTCTTCTTTTTTGGTACAAGTAGTCCTCGAGTTACAAATGTCCGACTTACGGACAACTCGTACTTACAAACCGAGGAAGGTGAATGCCGTCTGCTATTTTAAGTCAGATCGCGACGCTGTCCGCCATTTTAAGTTGTTGCTGTTGACACGGTGTTAAGTGAGTAACTTTGTATTTGGCTTAAAATTTTCTTAGCAAGATTCACCCTGATGCACCCCCCCCCCCATTCCATTCGGCTGGTGGCGCAATGAGATCAGCGCTAGGCTCAAGAATGGAGGTTCCCAAGTTCAATCCAGTGACATACCTGAGCATGCCGGGTTGATGTCGATCCAGTGACTCCTGTACCATCCGTGCTGGGTTGTTGTCGAGCTCACAGCTTGACCTCGTTTAAAAAAAAACACTGCCACCTCTAGTTTAAATTCCCATGCGGAATATTGTGGAGGATCAAATACCCAAACCCAGCACAGCCCCCACTTGTCCCATTTAACCTGTCTCACTGCGGTGGACTTTAGGAGCCGGGAATTCATAGCAGTGGTCCCTAGGAGCTGGCAGAGCTCGGGACCCGCTGCCCACCGTGTTTCTGTTCCGTTGATGGGAAGCAATCACGATTGAAAATAAAATGGAAATAATAAAGCGTTTGGGAAGAGGTGAAATGTTACTGGTCATTGGAAAAGCATTAGGCTGCAGTCGGTCAATGATCAGAACAGTTTTAAAGGATAACGGATAAAGTGAGGATAATGGAGCATGTGAAAGGCCCTGCCCCGATGAAAGCTACAATTATTACTAAGCAATGCAGTGGTTTAATTATTGGAATACATATGTTTCTTAAGTGTTTTATATGCATAGAACGGTAAAATATATACTATATACTAAGACAAGCAGTTGACTGATGCTAAATAATACCGGATGTACTTGTTCCGACTTACGTACAAATCCGACTCAAAGACGGACTCAGAAACGGAATTCGTTCATAAACCAGGGACTGCCTGTATTTCCAAATTTGCAAAGGGGTTTTCATGAATATATTGTGTTGAGCAAAAATTCACACGTGGACAAGGTATTTCCCATGAATTACAATGTAAAATCTGTTAAAGTCAAAACCTGAAGTCTTAAAAATCACAATATCTGAAAGAATAAAATATTTATTATTAACAGTCTTATCTTAAATTATAGTAGAACATTATGATACCAAGTGAACATAAATATCCTGAAGGATGGTTGGGTTGAATTGTTCTCCGATCTTGGCAATTTACTTGTGAGTGTCCTGTCACCATGAGAAGAGACATCGTCAGTGTATGTCGATGAAACCTTTGCAAGTAAATTGCCAAGGTCAGTGAACAACTCAACCCAACCATCAACCATCCAAGCTACATATCTTCAGAATTATTTCCATCCTGGAGGGTATTTACAGAGTGGACTCTCTCTGTGGCAGTATATAGTATGAGGTCCCCGTGTTACGGCTGCCACTTACAAACATGAATGTTATATTTTTTCCCCTGAGGGTTGAGAATCTTTAAGGAAGAGTTCGAAAGATTATTGAACTGTCCTTGAGGCAAATTCTTCATAAATAAAGAAATGAGAGGTACTCTTGAGCCTGAATGTAGAATTGAAGTTAAAGTTAGATTAGCAATGACCGTAAATATCAGAGAAGGTGTGAAGGAGCAAGTGTATTTTTTCCAATGCGCAAGCAATAGTGATTACATTGAATATCATCGTGCTGACAGGCTAAGTGAGAGGTAGAATCCTTTAGTTGTTGGCAGCTTTGGTGAATTTGAATTTGATGGAATTTGGTAGTTTGCAAATTTGCAGGAGGCTCTTTCTGTAACTGTGAGGACATCTGGGCAGTTGCTTTAGAACTCCTCATGGCAAAACACATCTTCCTTCATGAGTTCACATCTAATGCTAAATTTAATTTTGCCACCACTATCTTTGAAGATAGCATTCACTTTCTTGTTGTAGCCAAATGCCTTCATTTTTTAAAAAAATGAGCTCTTTGATGATAGTAATACTTGGTGGTTTCTTGTTTTCCTTCTAACCTCTGTGCTTGAGCATTAGTAAATCCTCAATTGTCAAATTCTCATGTATCAAATTGACAGCGTCAATCAGAGCACTGCAGCACAAACAGGGCTTTTGGCCCATCTAGTCCCTATCAGTCTGGTCTTCTGCCTCGTCCCATTTACTTGCATCCGGACCATAGCCTTCATATCTCTCTCAGCCATATACCTATCTAACCTTCATCTTTACTTCTACTGGCAGCTAGTTCCACATTAGCACCACCCTCTGAGTGAAGAGGGTCCCCATCAGGCTCTCCTTAAACATTTTACTTTCTTCCTTAACGTCTAGTTCTTGTCTCATCCACTCGGGAAGAATGCTTACAAGCATTCATCCTATCTCTGCCCTTTAATCTTGTGTATCTCTTTAAGATCTACCCTGATTCTGTACTCAAGTGAATGAATAACTAACCTATTCAACCTTTCCCTATTCACTCAGATCCTCCTGGTTTAACATCATTGTAGATTTTCTCTGCTTATTAATGCATTTCCTATAGGTAGGTGACCAGAACTGTACACAATATTCCAAAGTCAGCCTCACCGTCTTATGCATTTCCTGTATTCACTGAATTATGAAGGCTAATGTGCTAAAAGCTGTCATTACTACCCTATCTATTTGAGATGCCACTTTCAAGGAATGATGTATCTTCAATCCCATGTTTCATTGTTCTCACACACACCTCAGTGCCCTACCATTTGTTGTGCAAGCCTTATCTTGGTTTTTCCTCCCAAAATGCAACATGTCACACTTGTCAGCATTCAGTTTTATCTGCCATTTCCAGCCCATTTTCCCAGCTGGTCCAGATCACTTTACAAGATCCGAAGGCTTCCCTCGCTCTCTATTATGTCCCCCAATCTTTGTTAAATTCAAATTTGCTGATCCAGTTTGCCACATTATCGTGTAAATTATTAATATAGATAAGAAGCAACAATGGACCCAGTATTGATCCCTGTGCACACCATTTGTCACAGGCCTCCTGTCAGAGAGACAACCATCTGCTGCTGCTCTTTGGCTTCTCCCACTAAGCTGGTGCTGAATCCAAGTGACCACTTCAACTTGAATGCCAAACGATTTGACCTTCTGGACCAGTCTCCCATGAGGGACTTCAGCAAGGCCATTGACAAAATCCACATCGGCAACCTTGCTAACCACCTTGAAAAACTGATCGTAATTGGACATGATCTGCCATGCACAAAGCAATGTTGTCTATCCCTAATCAGGCTGTATCAACCCAACTACTTACAATATCCTGTCGCTTAGAATACCTTCCAATAATTTACCCATGACTGCAGATTCACCAGCCTAAAATTCCCTAGCTTAATTTTAGAGCCTGTCTTAAACAACAGAACATTAGTGAACCTCCATTCCTCTTGTTCCTCTCCTGTGGTTAAGGACATTTTAAATATTTCTGCCAGGGCTCCTCAATTTCTACACTAGCCTCCCATAAGGTCTGAACAGCCACCTCATCAGGCCTTGGCAGGAGGGATTTATCCACCCTAATTCTCCTCAAGACAGCAAGTACCTCCCCACACTTCCTTAATCTGGATGTGGTCTATGACCTCACTGTCATTTTGCCTCAATTTTATAGACTCTGTGTCTATCTCCCAAGTAAATAAATATGCAAAAAAAAATCTTCTAAGATCTCCCCATCCCCTATCTCTTGGCTCCATGACATCAGGAATTTTATTCTAATCCATGGAATCTCCTCCCTGAACAAATGAATCCACATTACTGCTGTTAGTTCTTCAACCACCTTCCCTTCAGAGCCACAAAGGCAGCTTCAATGACCTGACCACTGTGACTTTCCTTAGTAGGTTGTTCTTCTACCGCACCCCCCCCCCCCCACCCAAGACTACAAGATACAGTACTTGTTCTTGAGAGGAGTGGGCACAGGGTGGTACCCTGTGCTCTTTGCATAATCCCTTATTTACATGTGTCCTACAGTTTAGGAGTAACTTCCTCCCTTCAAATCCTGTGTATTAACTCCTCAGTCTCCTATGTATAGGTCAACCAGTTCAGGTTCACTAACATGGTCTCCAGGGACACTAGAGAACTCTCTGAATTCTCACATCTTGCAAGAGGAGCTTACACTTCCATGACTGCCATTCCCACTGTTCTGCTTGCAAAGAGAACTTACCCAAACCTCATCTGAGCCTCCTTTCACTGCCGCTGCCTCTGCCCTAGCCCTACAAAAATGGCCATTATGCCTGATCCTAACCTCTTTATGTTGGTGGCTGCCAATTAGTTTATTACCCAGTCAATTGTTAACTAACAGTTTGCAGTTGGGCCTTTTTCATTGCCCTGCTCCCTGAAAAGTACAGTGCACTGAAACTCACCTCTTTATCACCTGATTCTCACTCCAAGACCTGTCTAATGTTGCTTGAAAAATCTCTTAAGATCTTAGAAAACTGATCTTAGAGATTTTTTTAGATTTGTAAATCCTCCCAAAAATGTTGGAGATTTGTTTGTTTACTTATTGATTTGAAATCAGTCCTCGGGTTACAAACGAGATCCATCCCTAAGTCTGTCTTTAAGTTGGAATTGTACGTAAGTCAGAACAGGTTAGCCAATCCTTTGGTGTCTTATGCCCGGTGCACTTCTTTCCTGCTCTCAAAATGTAGGTCCTTTCAGGCATAAACCAGTCTCATCTACATTAAATATTCGGTCTGGCAAATAACCTCCATCCTCAATAAAGTTTTTCAACATTTCAGCAAAGTCACTTGCAGCACTTAGATCTGTACTTGCTACTTCACCTTGCACTTTAATTTTATGTAAATTTGCCCTCTGTTTGAAATGATTGAACCAACCCCTATTTGCAACAAGTTCTTCATAACAGTCATCTTTACTTAACTGCATGTACAGCTTTTAAATCATTGAAAAGGCTTTCCAGCCTTTTCTTGCACTAAAGTAAGGCTAATAGGTATATTGCACTGATTTTGATCAACTAACCAAATTCTCAATAGCCTTTCCATTTCAATAGTTAAATCACTGCATTGCTTAGTAATAATTCATCGAGGCAGGGCTGTAGCCTAATGCTTTTCCAATGACCGATGGTGTTTCACCTCTTTTCAATCGCTTTATTATTTCCACTTTATTTTCAATCATGATTGTTTTACTTCTCTTTGATGGATCACCAGCACTTGCATCGGATTTACTCTTTGGAGGCACGGCTACACACACATAGTAAAGTCCCTGTAACTATAATTGTGCGGAGAGTGAAATAAACACGAGATGGGAATTATTGATCTATAATATTAACTCATTTAACGGGTCCGTCAAAGGAACAGAAGAACTGTGGATTCAGAAGCTGCCCCGGGTCCTAAAGTCCACCCTCTCTGAGACAGGTTAAATTGGACAAGAGGGGGTGGTGCTGACTGGAAAAGAGGGGTCAGGGTGAATCTTGCTAAGAACAATTTAAGCCAAATACAAAGTTACACATTCAACACAGTGTTAACGACAACATGATCTGATTTAAAATGGTGGACGGCGTTCTCCTTCCTTGAGCCGAATTTTTAATATAATAGGCTTTATGGCAGTCCATTTGTAAATATGAGTTGTCCGTAAGTCGGACAATCGTAACCTAAGGACTGCCTGTACAGTGTAGAATAGGCCCTTCAGACCCTCAAGCTGTGCTGCCCTATTTAACCCTAGCCTAATCATGCGACAATTTACAGTGACCAATTAATCTACTGGTACATCTTTGAACTGTGGAAGGAAACAGGAGCACCTGGAGAAAACCCATATATTCCACAGGGAAGCAGACTCCTTGCAGACGGTGCTGGAATTGAACTTTGAACTCCGTCCCAAGCTATGCTAGGTTTATAAACCCATGGCTGCTGTGCACAGATTCTGGCTGTTACTTACTCCATGCCATCTTTTGTATGGGTGAAATTATGCTAAAAGGTAAGGAATTATGGTTCTCTTGATATTGCACCTCTTACAAATTTCTGAAATGGTATGTTTGTCATTACTGCTCAACTCTGAAACAACCCTGCTTTGTTATGCATTACAATTAATAGATCACGATCTTATCATTTAGGTGTGTTTGGGGGTAAAATCTTCCCCTGCCTGCTGTTGGCCATGTCTTCAAAGTTATCTGGACACCAGGGGTATTGTAGATTAGATTGGCTTTGTTGTTCAGGATGTCACTTACTAATTTAATTTGATGGAAGGTGATCGAATTGATGTGATTGACGTAATATTGAAAGAGCAGTGCTATCATCCATTTGTTTTATTAGATTATTGCACTCTTGGAAAATTGATTTTTGACTATGCCTTCAGATCCCTCAGTGTCTCTGAGTGGTATACTGAAAGGCTTTAACTTTCCTTCACCATTAGCTTTATATTCATATGTTTCATTGACACCAGCCTACCCACCATCATAGACATATATGAAGAAAGGTGCTAGTAACATCTTGAAGGATCCCACCCACCCTGCTTGTGCACTGTCTGTCCCATTCCCCTCAGGGAGGAGGCTACGTAGCATCTACACCAGGAGCACCAACTCAAAAACAGTTATTCTCCTTGAGCAGTAAGACTGATTAACACCTTCACCCACTAATTCACCCTTCCACACCCCCAACAACCACTACTTTATCACTTCCTTTGTCAGGGTCTCGGCCTGAAACGTCGACAGCGCTTCTCCCTATAGATGCTGCCTGGCCTGCTGAGTTCCACCAGCATTTTGTGTGTGTTGTTTGAATTTCCAGAATCTGCAGATTTCCTTGTGTTTGCTCTTTATGTGCAGACACTCTTTTGCCTTATGTACATCACTTATGGACATACATTGAATCTATGTATTTAAGCTATCTTACATATTTATATTTGCATTTTTATTATTACTGTGTGCTTTTTTGTTCTGCAAAAAGAATAATGAATAATAATGAATGCTTCAAGAAGATTCAAGCAAGCTCGCGCTGGCCTTCAATGTATCAGCATTTTCAGAAGGCTCACTGCCTCTTCATTTTCTTTAAAGTCTTGTCATTATGATCTTTTTCTTGAATCACCATCAAATTTAAGGATGTGGCCTTGTCTCTAAATTTCTAAACTTAGGATGTAATCCTTTTCCATTTTCTTTATTTTAATATTTTTGCTATAACAGATTATGCATTTCAGGAGTATCTTCTTCTCCAAACTATGTTTAATACAGAACAGACCTGGTTTCCCATAATATACTTATAAATGTAGTATACCCCAAAGTAGCAGCTATTTCAAAATAGTTTGTTTAAGTACTGTGCTACGTTTCAAAGAGCAATTATGCCCAGTAGAAACTGCTACATCAAGTGTTTGCAGTCTCTCCACTGCAACTGTGGGAACATTTCACAGCTGTCAGCCTCATGGGTAGCACAGGTGGGCCAATGATTACAATTGCCTCTTTATTTATTTGCCATGGTTTTATTAACTGGCAGAGCAGGCGTGAGGCATCAAATAGCAGCTTCCCCGTGTCAAGGGAAGCTAAAAATCACTTTACATTTTTGTCAGTGACATTGTTTTTTAAATGAGGGCACGTTGATTCAGAAGAATGAGAGGAGACCTTATGGAAACATAAAATTATGAAAGCGATAGATGAAATGGAAGCAGGAAAGTTGTTTCTGCTGGTAGGTGAGACTAGAACTAGGGGACTTAGCCTCAAGATTCACGGGAGTAAGTTTAGGATGGAGATGAGGAGCAACTGCTTTTTTCAAAGAGTGGTGAATGTCTGGGATTCTCTGCTCAATGGAGCAGTGGAGGCTACCTCAGTAAATATATTTGAGACAAAGTTGGATAGATTTTGCATAGTAGGGGAATTGAGGGTTATGGGGAAAAGACAGGTAGGTGGAGGTGAGCCCATGGTCAGATCAACCATGATTTTATTGAATGGCAGAGCAGGCTTGTCAGGCCAAGTGGCCTACTCCTGCTCTTTTTTCTTATGCTCTTATGTTGATAACTTCTGTATTAGATATGATGATTGAACGTGTAGCACACTGGCATGGCTTGAAGAGCTGCTCAGTTAGGGCGCCAGAGATCCAGGTTTGATCGTGACCTTGGGTGCTGTCTATGTGGAGTTTGAACATTCTCCCTGTGATCATGAGTGTTTCCTCCTACATCCCAAAATTGTGCAGGTTGGTAGGTTAATCAACCAGTGCAAATTTCCCCTGGTTTTTAGGAGAGTGGTAAAATCGAAGGAAAATTGATAGGAGAGAATAAAATAGGATAAATGTAGGAGTAATGTGAGTAGGTAGTTGACAGCTAGTGTTGACTCAGTGCTTTGAACACCTGTTTCAGCGTTGTTCTCTGTCTATGAATCTTGTTGAAGCTGATGTTGCTGAAACTGAGTTACTTGAGTTGGAATTGAGAATGCTTTGTGGCTAAATAAACTACTCTCTACTTAATTTATTCTGTATTCTGAATGGAAATGTTTGTTGATGCCTTTCAACAACAACAAAATGAATTTTATATTGTACAGTGGCATGCAGAAGTTTAGGCACCCCTGTTCAAAATTTCTGTTACTGTGAATAGTTAAGTGAGTAAAAGATGAAATGATCTCCAAAAGTCATAAAGTTAAAGATGAAACATTCTTTTCAACATTTTAAGCAAGATTAGTGTATTATTTTTGTTAAGCACAATTTAAGAGTGAAAAAAGGAAAGGAGCACCATGCAAAAGTTTGGGCACCCCAAGAGATTTTAGCTCTCAGATAACTTTTACCAATGTCTTAGACCTTAATTAGATTGTTAGGGCTATGGCTTGTTCACAGTCATCATTAGGAAAGGCCAGGTGATGCAAATTTTAAAGCTTTATAAATACCATGGCTCCTCAAACCTTGTCCCAACAATCAGCAGCCATGGGCTTCTCTAAGCTGCTGCCTAGCACTCTGAAACTTAAATTAAATGATGTCCACAAAGCAGGAGAAGGCAAAATGTTTTCAGATAGCCATTTCCTCAGTTCGTAATATTAAGAAATGGAGGTTCACAGGAATGGTGGAGGTCAAGTTGAGGTCTGGAAGACCAAGAAAACTTTCCGAGAGAACTGCTTGTAGGATCGCTAGAAAGGCAAATCAAAGCCCCTGTTTGACTGTTTTACTATGCAGCGACACCTGCACAAATATGACCTTCACGGAAGAGTCATCAGAAGCCAACCTTTCCTGCATCCTCACCACAAAATTCAGCATGAGAAGTTTGCAAAGGAACATCTAAACAAGCCTGATGCATTTTGGAAGCAAGTCCTGTGGACTGATGAAGTTAAAATAGAACTTTTTGGCCGCAATAAGCAAAGGTATGTTAGGAGGGAAAAGGGTGCAGAATTCCATTGAAAACAACACCTCTCCAACTGTTAAGCACAGGGGTGGATTGATCATGCTTTGGGCTTGTGTTGCAGCCAGTGGCACAGGGAACATTTCACTGGTAGAGGGAAGAATGAATTCAATTAAATACCAGCAAATTCTGGAAGCAAACATCACACCATCTGTAAAAAAGCTGAAGATGAAAAGAGGATGGCTTCTACAACAGCACACCTCAAAATCCACAATGGACCATCTCAAGAGGCACAAGCTGAAGGTCTTGTCATGGCCCTCACAGTCCCCCGACCTAAACATCATCGAAAATCTTTAGATAGATCTCAAAAGAGCAGTGTATGCAAGACGGCCCAAGAATCTCACATAACGAGAAGCCTTTTGCAAGGAAGAATGGGGGAAAATCCCCCAAATAACGATTGAAAGACTCTTAGCTGGCTACAGAAAGCAGTTACAAGCTGTGATTCTTGCCAAAAGGGCTGTTACTAAATACTGACCATGCAAGGTGCACAAATTTTTGCTTTGGGCCCTTTTCCTTTTTTATTATTTTGAAACTGTAAAAGATGGGAATAAAAAGGTAATCTTGCTTAAAATATTAAAGAAATGTGTCATTTTTAACTATGCCTTTTGGAAATCAGGTCATCTTTTACTCGCTTAACTATTCACAGTAACAGAAATTTTGACCAGGGGTGCCCAAACTTTTGCATGCCACTGTATATACTGTCAGTTTTGTGGAGAGTTTCAAAGGAAGGAGGTTGGTGATGGTGGCCTGTAAGGCAGATCTATAATCTTTAAACTGGTGGCCCTTGCTATCCATGATGAGTGGGTGCTGTTGGGGCTAGTGTGAATCCTGCACCCAGGGAACAAAAGTATACAGGGGGCCTGGACATGTTGACCAACATAGAAGTGTGCTACTGAAATTTCTTTAGGGTGAAGATAGAGACATGCAGCACTGTTCATTTGAGACAAGACCATAAATGCATCTGAAAACAAACTATTCCATTTTCAATTGATATGCAAACTAAGGTCCCAAATATTACATGAAAGTTTTGGGCAATAACAAAAAGCCAAAAAATGTCTTTCAAAATAGTCTTGTCAAGTGTCCTAGCTGTCAGGAGAATAAAATAAAATTCATTAATATTTTGGAATTATGGAGTCACTTTTTCCAGTTATCAGGAGCTCAATGGCTAAATTGTACAAAATGCTACTACTTGAAGTTACTTTGTATTCTTAATTTTCTTAAGCACTTGGGTACATATTAGTCTATACTATACATTTGAAAGTTATATTTACTTAGAGATACAGAGCAGTTGGAAGCCCTCTGGCTTCTGCCCAGTTATACCCATGTGGCCAATTGACCTTCTCACCTGCACATCTTTGGAATGCGGTGGGAAACCGGAGCACCTGGGGGAAATCCACATGGTTTACAGAGAGAACATACAAAACTCCTTACAGCAGCAGAATTTAATGTGGGTCATTGGCACTGTAATGGCATTTTGCTAACTATAATGCACCTTGCCACCCCAAAGTACAATTTTTAAACTGGACCAAAGGTGAAAACTGGTCTCTGCTAGCAGCTGACTTTGCATTTACAATTTGAAATTCATGTTTGTTTTCCAGATGCTGTTTGTTCACAGATTTCAATGCTTTTCTACATCTTTTGCAATCCCCACACCCTTCCTGTGCCACAGGGATCTGTCCTGGGGCCCCTGTTATTTGTGATTTTTATAAATGACCTGGATGTAGAGGCCGAAGGATGGCTGAGTAAGTTTGCGGATGACATAAAGATTGGAGGAGTTGTGGATGGAGGTGTAGGTGGTCGAAGGTTACAAGAGGATATAGATAGGCTGCAGAGTTGGGCAGAAAAATGGCAGATGGAGTTCAATCCAGGCAAATGTGAGGTGATGCATTTTAGAAGGACAAACCAGAAGACTGAGTACAGGATTAATGGTCAGTTACTTAAGAGTGTGGATGAATAAAAGGGGGTTCAAATCCATACATCCCTCAAGGTCGCTGCACAGATTGATAGGGTGGTTGAGAAGGCCAGTGGGTTGCTTGGCTTCATTAACGGGGATTGAGTTCAAGAGTAGAGAGGTCATGTTGCAACTGTACAAATCTCTGGTGAGACCGCACTTAGAGTATTATGTTCAATTCTGGTCATCTCATTATAGGAAGGATGTGGAAGCTATGGAGAGGGTGCAGAGGAGATTTACCAGGATGTTGCCTGGTTTGGAGAACAAGTCATATGAAGCAAGGTTAGCAGAGCTGGGACTTTTCTCTTTGGAGCGTAGAAGAATGAGAGGTGGCTTGATAGAGGTCTACAAGATTATGAGAGGCATAGATAGGGTGGATAGTCAGTACCTGTTTCCCAGGGTACCAATAGCAAACACCAGAGGGCATATGTACAAAATTAAGGGAGGGAAGTTTAGGGGAGACATCAGGAGTAAGTTTTTTGCACAGAGGGTTGTGAGTGCCTGGAATGACTTGCCAGCGATGGTGGTGGAGGCTAAAACATTAGGGGTATTTAAGAGCCTCTTGGACAGGCACATGGATGAAAGAAAAATGGAGGGTTATAGGGTAGTGTGGGTTTAGTACTTTTTTTAAGGATTATATGAGTCAGCATAACATGGAGGGCTGAAGGGCCTGTACTGTTCTATGGTTCTGTGATGAAGTTATTTTATGTTACCACCCATGTCTAAATTGTTTACTTTTCATGGTCTCCTTATGCTGTAGATCCTTTTCCACGTGACTTATCACAGAGAATATTACCTGGTTTTGTGCTCTTGCTCTCACTCTCATCTCCATTATATTGGCATTTTCCAAAACTCTTAGGCTAACACTTTGAGAAGCAAATCGATATAAGTATAAATGAAATTTCCACAAGTTCCTTGGTGTAAATGAAAGCACTGGTACCTGTCCATCTTGCATCAAAGAAGTGTGTCAGAAAACAGTGGAAGAAAAACTGAAATGGAAAATCATTTCATGGCCTGCATTTTCCTTAATAGATTCCTGGTACTTTGGATTCCGTACTTTACTAATTCAGACTGAATGTTTTGTGTTGCAGGAGGAGTACAGAGCAGAAGGCATCAGTTGGCATAATATTGATTATATTGACAACAGTGGTTGCATAAATCTCATCAGCAAGAAACCTACAGGCTTACTTCATCTACTGGATGAGGAGTGCAAGTGAGTACCAAGAGTTACTAGATTTAACAGCTTTCTGAGTGGAGTAAATAAGGAAGCGGGGCATCTTAAAAAGCACAGTATTCCTAGTGTGGGCTCATCAAAACTCTGTGTAAGTGTAACAAAACTATTCTTTAACTTTAGTAAGCAACGAAGGCCTACGTACTGCCTTCAAACTACTTGGAGGAGCTGCCTGGAAACTTTCTAATCACGTAGAAATTGGTTACAATCTTCAAGTCTGAAGAGAACCCATTAATTTCAACTTTTTGTTTCCTCTGTTTTCTTTCTTTCCATTATCTTTGTTATTTTGCTTTTATTTTTTGTCAGCTTTCAATCCATATTTACACACTCCTTCTCCCTCGAACACCATGGACTCAATTTATGTATCACCCTCCATTCTGGCACCTTGTCAAATGCCTTTTGGTAATCTACACCTACAGGTTTCCCCCCAATTAACTCCCCTCTGCCCCATCCTTTCCAACAACTTTGTCAAGCATTATTTACTTTACATAAAATGTTGTTGACTCTGCTTGATTGCATTCGGCATTCCTAAATTATGAGTCATTTCCTCTTTGATTATTGACTTGCACACCCTCCAAAAATAGATGTTTAACTATAGTTTTCCTCCCCTCTAGAACCACAGAAGTGCTCTGGCTATTTTCAATCATCTTTTACCCTCCTGAAATTTAGGAAGCTTTAAGGAACTTCAATGGCTTCACTCTCTGCACCTACTTCTTTTGGGTGCAGGCCGCAAGGTCCAGGTGATTTGTCCACCTGTGAGATTCTAAAATACTCTGTCACTTGTGAAAGAGATTTTGGAAGTTGCTTTCCACTATGTGAAATTAGTTAATCTATAATGGATATTTGCAGTGTCCTCTGTTGTGAAGACCGATGCAAAAATTGATATAACATTTTTGTAAAATTTTTGCTTCTTATTCTTAATTCACCAGCCTTGTTCTCCAGAGGTCCCACAGCTATCTAAGCCACCTTCATTCTGTTTGTAAGTCAATATAAACTTGTTTTGATATTTTGTTCCAAAATCAGTATTCTCCATTATGAACTTCATAGTTTTTAGATGCTAGATCCTAAAAATTCCCAGTGCATCACCCTAGCACCTGTCTTTTTGTTTTCTGTCAGTCTTTTCTACCCCCTTTCCAGCTTAACAACAATGTCAAAGTTTTTGGAATACAGTGTCCAGCTAATTGACCTTGAGGTTACTTTCAGGGACACTTTACAGCTGATGTTCTCGGTATTATTTTTTATTATTTGCACAGTTTGCCTTCTTTTGCACGGTTATTTGTCAGTCTTTATTGGTTTATGTATAGTTTTTCATAAATTCTGTTGTATTTCTTTTGTCCTGTGATTGCCTGCAAGAAAATCAGGATAGTATATGGCAACATATATGTACTTTGATAATAAATTTACTTTGAAGTTTGAATTTTGAGTCACTAACACGTTTCCTTGAGCCACCCGCACTTGCTGCAGATGGGATCCACCAATTTCCACGTTGCATTTGCATGTGCTGCAACACGCAGCTCAAACCACATCATCAAGTTTGCCGATGACATGACCGTGGTGGGTCTCATCAGCAAGAACGACGAGCCAGCTTACAGAGAGGAGGTGCGGTGGCTAACGGATCGGTGCAGAACCAACAACCTGTCTCTGAATGTAAACAAAACAAAAGAGATGGTTGTTGACTTCAGGAGGGCACGGAGCGACCACTCCCCACTGAACATCAACGGTTCCTTGGTAGAGATCGTTAAGAGCACCAAATTTCTTGCTGTTCACCTGACGGAGAATCTCAGCTGGTCCCTCAACACCAGCTCCATAGCAAAGAAAGCCCAGCAGCGTCTCTACTTTTTGCGAAATGAGGGAAGTCCATCTCCCAACCCCCATCCTCATCACATTCTACAGGGGTTGTATTGAGAGCATCCTGAGCAGCTGCATCACTGCCTGGTTTGGAAATTGCACCATCTCAGATCACAAGACCCTGCAGTGGATAGTGAGGTCAGCTGAGAAGATCATCAGGGTCTCTCTTCCCGCCATCAGGGACATTATGAAGGGCCCCATCCACCCCTCATACAAACTCTTCTCCCACCTGCCATCTGGGAAAAGGCACAAAGCATCTCACGACCAGACTATGTAACAGTTTCTTCCCCCAAGCTATCAGACTCCTAAATACCCAGAGCCTGGACTGACACCTTACTGTCCTATTGTCTTGTTTATTATTTATTGTAAAGTTTTTGTACTGTGTCATTTAACACCATGGTCCTGAAAAAAAGTTGTCTCATTTTTACCATGTACTGTACCAGCAGTTATGGTCGAAATGACAATAAAAAGTGACTTGACTTGGCATTTACAAGACATCACCTGACCAGCTGTTTATTGTAATTAATTATGTGTATTTATTTGTTTAATTAGTTTATATTTCACCACTTCAAGCATGTAGAGTTTGCTCACACACTTGTTGGAACAACTTTCCAAAATAAAGTCAGCAAATTAGAGTTTGAAGATGAGACTAATAAATTCTAGAGGTCACAGGATACTACTATAATAGCTGATGAAAACAAACTTTAACTGCACACTGGTTTGATTCATTAAACGTAATTATGGTGAAACATCCTTAACTTTGTGGCAGCATATCTCCAGGATACACTCTGTACAGATGTTGAATTTTTGCACTCTTGGGGCCTCCATTGGTTGGGCTGGACCAGGGATGTTGTGACCTAGCTATTGTATGCAAGCCAGAACAGAATCCAGGGCAGTACGTTATGGAGGGCAAATTGTTGCCCACGCAGCAGGCTCCCCCTCTCCATGTAGCTGATGAGTCCAAAGGAACAGCAGAGACTGATACATTTTGGCACCAGTGGTGTTACAGGTGTTGACTGCCTTACGGACTTCAGCTCTGGATTTTTCCTTGGGGGTTTACTCCTGAAGCCCTTCCTGTTAGTGGGTATACAGGCAAGGCAGCAATGATTTGAAATCAGTTTTCCTCCTCCAAAATGAGTGCCAATCACTGCTGATAAGCCCCAACTGCCCAAAGTGACTTGTGTTAAGGTACACGTAACCCGGTTTTGTCCCTTCTCCTGTCAGTAGAAACGGTTCCGCCAGGTTTAGTAGCTAAGCTACAAGTGAATTTGTACTATTCTGCCTCCATCAAATTGATAGCTGAGATCCATATATTCTGAGGCAGTGTGGACACAAGTAATTGGTGCCTGGGATTAGTGGATGGGTTTTTTGGTTGGCCAAGTTCTCCTTTTGCAGCTGCCGCCTGTTTTCTGCGGCACAACAGAGGTCACTCTCATGTAGCACAGCTCCCTATGAACAGATTTGCTCTAGGTGCATCTGTTGAGTGTGATGTCTTCCCAATTGTTAAATATATTCAGTCTGATTTTGATGTTATCTTTGAAGCATTTCTTTTGTCTACCAGGGGCTCACTGACCTTCCTTCAACTAGGAGTGAATAATCTGTTTTGGGAGACGAAAGTTAGGCATCCGGATGGCATAACCTATCCATTGGAGTTAGTGTTGGAATGTAATCATGTTGCATAATGTCTGATGAAAGCAAGCTTGAATTGCACAGAGGTTTGATTAGTTGTAATGATTTGTTTGCTGATGGACATACTGTAGTTTGCTCATTGGCCAGACAGATTGCACAGATGTTAAAAGTGCAGTTGTGTTGTTGTGTTCAAGTACATTTCTGGCAGGAGCTGATGAATTGCTGGACGGAGGTAGCCACAGGGTCCAAATGGCTTTGATCAGGTCTATTTGATTGGCTAAGCTTTTCCACAGTACAGATGTATTAATGTTTATTTATGTGTCTAGGCTCCCAAAATCACAGATCATTCAGCAGCAGTGATGCTGATTTCTGGCTGTGATTTTCATATAATTATTTATCATTTATTTCAGTTTCCCACAGGCGACAAATCAGACGCTGCTTGACAAATTCAAGCGACAGCATGAGGGCAACAACTATATAGAATTCCCAGCAGTGATGGAGCAAGCTTTTATCATAAGGCATTATGCAGGGAAGGTCAAATACCAAGTCAAGGTTGGTTCTGTGTGAAAAATTATCATTTTATTAACAGTGAGCTACTGACTTCCATTCTGTGTTTATTGTTACAATTTGTAACCATGTTGTAAGTTAAAACACTGACAATGTAAATACATTGAAGGTCTAAAATGTTTCAAAGTAAAGTACTACGTTTAATGTTGAAAACAGTTATGGATTATATTCATCAACACAATTAGAGTATTTCATGATTATTAACATAAATTTCAAAATCATATTAGCATACTTTCAAAATTATATTAACATGTAATAAAAGAAAACTCCAGCTCCATGGCTGCGTGTCTGGGAGCATTTCAGTTGGTGTGCCGGCACGGATCTGCACAGCTTAGAGGAATCTGCTTGAGTGAGATATATTCACTTTGAAGGGTTGGAACACTAATAATAATGTGGAGACCAAAAGGATTAATTAATGAGCAGATCAGATCCAGTGGATGCCTTCCCTCAAGCATGATTAAACTACATTCAAAAATTTGCTGGAGCTGTGAAATAAAAGCAGAAAATGTTACAAAGCTTCAGCAGATAAGGCAGCATCCATGGAAGGGGAAGAGGAATTAGGGCTTTAGGTTTAAGTCTTAGAAGAAAGATGCTAACTCCCTCTGTGGAATAGGAGGTGCTGAATTTTTTGGATGGTCTGAGAGCACCATGAAAAATTTGATACTCCAAGAGTCAGGGCCAATCCCCTAACCCCCACAACTGCACTCCCGTTCTCTCTCCAAAATGTAGGGAGCATTGAGGGTGTGGGTTAGATGTATAGTGGGTGAGGTTGTATATAAAGGGTTATTAAGGGATAAAAACCAATGCAAGAGAGATAAATTGAGAAATGGGTTATGAGCTCATCCATGACCAACTGAATGTTAGAAAGATTCAACAATAGATAACCTGTCAAATTTTGAAGGGCTTAGATAGAGTGGATGTGGAGAGGATGCTTTCTATGATGGCTGAGTCTAGGGCTGGAGGGCACAGCTTCAGAATAGAGGAACGTCTATTTACAGCAGAGATGAAGAATTTCTTTAGCCAGAGGGTGGTGAGTCTATGGAGTCCATTGCCTCAGACAGCTGTGGAAGCCTAGTCATTGGGTATATTTAAAGTGAGGTTGATATGTTCTTGATTAAGGTTCCAAGGAGAAGGATGGAGAATGAGGTAGAGAGGGGTGATAAATCAGTTGTGGTGGAATGGCAGAGCAGACTTGTTAGGTCAAATGGCTTAATTCTACTCCCATGCTTCATGGTCTTATTTTCTTATTTCTTTTGTGCCCGTTAACCCTGAATGAATAGGAATTTAGAACGTGGAATGGTACAGCACAAAAAGAGGCCCTTGGCCCACAATGTCTGTTCCAGCCATGATTCTAATGTGAACTAATCCCACCTGTCTGCATGCAGTTTGTATCTCACCATTCATAGCCTATTAATGTGCTTTTAAAATACCTCTTAAACATTGCAATAATATGTCCCTCCCCATCTCCTGAGGTAGCACACTCCAGAGATGTCGTTCTTTCTGAGGTTAAAGAAAACTTCTTTAAATCTCCTTTAAACTTTCCTCTTTTACCTTAAATCTCTGCTGACATTTTCCCTTTGGGAATTTGGTATTCCTGGAAAGTGCTATAGGAAGCACTATAACTGTCTTCTGTGTGTGGTTGAAAATCGTTGAGGAGTTAATGTTCTGCAATGTTAATTATTTTCAAATAAAAATGTTTTAAAATAAATTTCACTCAGGATTACAAGATAAATGTATGTTCAGTTCCTAAATTTCATAAAGCTATGTTGTTACAGGACTTTCGTGAAAAGAACACGGATCACATGCGACCTGATATAGTTGCACTTCTGAAAGGCAGTAAAAACGCCTTCATCTGCAGTCTGATTGGTATTGACCCAGTGGCTGTCTTCCGCTGGTCGGTGCTGAGATCCTACTTCCGAGCTGTTGTGGCCTTCCGGGAGGCTGGAAAACGCTTTGTTGAGAAGAAACCTGGTAAGGGATGTTTGACCTTGTGTGCAGCACTGTCAACTGTTAAGCTAATACAGACTGAGGTGTTGGAAGTTGCTGCATTTTCAGTATTTTATTAATGTTCTATTCTAATGAATTTACCCCCAATTTAATGTATAGTCGTTGAAGACGTTCAATTTCCCCTGTGATACACTGCTTCTTCTCATGTAAAAGTTGTTAATGCACTTTCATAATCTAGTCACAAAGCTGCAGACATTTTACATTTCCCTCTTATTAAATCTGGAGTTAAAGTGAATAATTAGTGTATGTACTGTACAATGTGCTATAATTTTTTAAAAGAAGCTGAAAATCTGAAGAGTGAATCTTTTTATCAACATAGCTTATTAGAATATTCTGAAAGTAAAAGACTAAATGCTGTTAATCTGAAATAAAAACTGAAAATTCTGGAAATAGTCAGTGGGGCAATGGAGAGGAGTATAATAATAATATATTTACGAAATTATGTGGCCACTGAGTGGAGAGTGACCACTCCCTTCCTGTTTCTGACTTCCACCCACACTGATGGCATCTTCGTGACATCTTCCCTTTTCTGTCTGTGATACTATCCTTGCTTAGCAATGCCACTGCCCACTTCTTTTACCCTCCATGCTATCCTCTTTTCAAGCATTTAATCATGGAGCACCAAGCAGCCAAATCTGCCCTTGCAGCAGTTGAGTCTTTATAATGGCCATGTCATAATTAAGTTTTGATTCCAGAAGAAGGATTTAACTTCATTCTTCACTTTGCCCCACACTATCTTTCTCCTTATTTCACACTGGCATGGTTGACTGTTACAGATGTGGAGGTATCTGTTCTAAGTGGATACTCATGCAAACGTGACAATGTACTTTAGCCAAGAATTCAGAAAGAAAGGCACTGATCTTGCCATGTCTGGTGACAGCACGTATTCATTCTAGCATGTTGCAATCTGGATGATGATTGCTGAATTTTCATCATCCTAATTTTCTCAGGGATATTTAGTTGCTGCTTCACTGCAACAAAGAGTAAACAGAGCAGTGAATGAAGCGAGCACCCTTCTTATCTGTGTTATTCTCAAATTTTTCCTAATAAGTTACAAGATAGCTAACCAAATAAACCAAGGTTACATGTCCATAACTGAACAACTTGTTAAAAGAATAGCATTTTAAAAAAATTACATGGCAAGCTTGTAAATAAAGTATTTAATAATAATAATACATAATAGTAGCTAAAATTAATATCTTGTGCATTTTCAAGTTTTTAACCAGCTAAGGAAATGATGATTAGAACAATTTTCTAAAGGTTACTGTCCTTTCATTATAATGGACACTTCCTCTGACTTTGCTCCCTTACTTAGTAACACAAGTACTTTGGAATTGACTTGTCGATTATTCATCGTACTGCCAAGCAAAACAGTACAGATATTTAAATAGCTGATCTGAATTCTTGACCAAATATAGTCTGTCATTCTAGTGACTTTGAGACCTATAACTTGCCATTATATTATGGCTTGCCTGTGGATTAGTTCTCTGATTTACTGATGGAAATTATTATTTTCTGGTCTTACTGTGGAGTTGTGATGCTGCAGGTGGTGATTAGAAAAATTAATAGGATGGTGTATAGGACACAATTTTTGACCTGATGATGATATGCCATAGATACTACAACCAAATCTAGAATGTCACTTCGAAACAAAGCTGTCACATAATGTTCAGTGGGTGGCTGCCAAGATAAAATAGCGGGTTTGGAATAAAAATTCTGTCTTACAGAAAGTGGATGATATGTATTTTTGTAACATTAAACATAATCTAAGGCCTCAATCAATGAAAATGTTTTGCAGGATTAAAGATTTTGTGGTGGAAATCTTGATCTTGCAGTATTTCTGGGATATTTTTCACCAAACTCTGCATTAAATCTGCCAGTTCTGTAATCTGTGATTGACCTATTTCAGCAATTCAGACAACTTGTGTGCAATTCAAATAGCTGCCCATCTGCATTAGTATAATGGTTTATGTCCATAAGCTACTTCTCAATTAATCAGCGCACATCTTTCTCAAGCTGGGGTGATGCTTTCATTTTGCAGAAAGATGCATCATCATGCTGTGCCAGCTGCTCAAGCACTCTGCTCTGCCTAGTACAGCGTTGCTCTGCATAAGCCTATTCCTGCTGCAGAAATACAACACTACTCTTTCTATCCTCAGCATTTAATAGAACCTCCTCCAGTTTCTCCCTTCTTAATATTAGCAAGTTGAGATACACTTGAAAACTACAGATTTGTACATTTGTTAATAACTACTCTGTTTCAATAAGTTAAAGCTAGTGTCTCAGTTTAATATGCATTTAATATTATATTTGGTGGCCTATTGGGGGATCTTAATAGGGTAGTCACTGATATTTATTGAACATGGATGATTTCTTTCTTTCTGTGTCCTAAAATGTGAACTCATACCTGGGAACACAGTGTGTTCCCAGCATTATCTCTTTCCCCCCCCCCCCCGCCCCGGCCTTGTAATCTCACCAATTAGTTATCCTTTAAAGCCATACCCAGATAAGTTTTGGTATTCTTTTCGGTTGTGGATAATGGCATATTAATGCTGGACCCTAACCATGTAACGTGGTTGAACCATTTATTGAAAAATGTTTATTGAAAAATGTTTATTGAAAGATTATTTGAATAGATTTAGTTTTGAGTTTCTGGTGTTTGAAAATTGCCTGAGCTGTTGGTGAAGATTTCTGGGAACAGCAAAAATTGAAACTTTATGGTACTAATATTTAACATTTGGTGGTGATTTTGCTTCCCTTGTGAAGAAAGGACTTTTGAAAATGTTTTGCAGAGCTTTCATTTATTTAACAAAACTTATTAAACTGTATGAAAAGTGATGAAATACCTACACAAACTGGATTTTTTCTGTGCTACTTAAACACATTAAAGATAAATCAAAGTGCATTTCACTGCTATTACTTTATTGCCTAGTGCTGATTTTCTAAGGATGTAGCCTGTACCATATGAATGTAAATTTTGCCTTTCTCTTGCATCTTTATCCTACTTGAATGTGTAGACATTTTTTTCCAAGTCACTAGAGATTTAACTCATTAAAGCTAAATTAGATGTCAAGGAGTGTCATTCTCTAACTACAAAGTAGATATTAATGATTAAATGTGCTTTACTGTCATCGTAGTTTTTAGATCCTTGTCGTTGTTTCTCAGCTTTTCAAGTTCCTATCATGAATATCTTTACCTTGTATCTCTTTTATTTTTTTCCTTTTGTTTTCATTTTGCTTTCCAAGGGCATGATGATGCTGTTCCGTACCCGGTTTTGAAAAGTGTCGATAGTTTTAGCTTTCTGCATCACCCAGTTCATCAGAGGAGTTTAGAGATCCTCCAGAGATGCAAGGAAGAGAAGTACAGTAAGGCTCTAAATCCAGAAATATTCCACTTATCTGCAGGAGATGTAATTCCAAGAGCATTCACTTGGGATGGGTGGTCTTCATTAATTCATTTAATGTATACAAAAGATTGTTATTGATGTTACTGAGTAATTAAGGTATGTATGTACAGTTCAGCTGGTCAGTACTGTGCTGGACCATGTTTTTAAAATGATCCGACTGAGTACTTGTTTCACAGTTGATCACTCTGGGTAATGAAGACCACTGACTTGAAGTCAAATGACACCAAAGGATTCTGGGATGTATGTGGTGTTGAAACCATACTTCAACAAAAGAGGCACATTGCATACAGAATTCATCTTTTATTATATTCTGAATGACTTGCAGAGAATGAAATGTGAAACAGTTTGTTACTTTGCAAAATTATATTAATTTCAAGTGAATAAAACCTCATATTGTTGTTTTGCCAAGTATTTTTAATTCGAGTGAATATACATCCCATGGTTCTTTGGTTTTGCTTTGGAGTGATTGTTGCTGGCCTCATTATCATGTCTGTCCTTTTCACCAGCTCTGCTTTATATGTTGACTAACTTTCATGTTGCATGTCCTTGGATCGCTTTGCACGAGTGCTACTAATCTCACCGTCCTCTTAATCCAACCAGGCATCACCAGCAGCAATACTACTCACTGAATAGGGCAATATTCATAGAGGAAATGACAAACATTAGTGTCTAGCTTTCTTTTTTTTGGTCAGGCATCTTCAATGTGTGTTCCATATAAATTGGCTTGGAAATGCAGTGTCCCATTCCTGTAGAGGCAGGTCCAAGGCTAGAATTAAATTTTACTTTGAAACAAGTTTCATTGAAAGCTGTTATGACTAAACTCTGCTTTTAAAAATGGATGCATAGGAAAGCATTTTATTTACACAAAGTTGTAGTTTTGTGCTCTAAAGATTCATTTTGTTTTAAGCTTAAAATATAGAATAGGAATTACAAAAAAAAGTGAGAATGCTACATTAATGACAAGATCTAATTAAGATTTCCTGAAATTATGATAAGTCATCTTGTGCTATTATGTATTTTCCACTTAATGCCAAGTAATTCGCATTTGTACAGAACTCTGTCTTGAAAGTTAATTTTCCCCAATTGTCATCTGGAAACATTATAATCCCTTGAGGATCAAGGAGAAGGGTTCTCAAGAGCAGTGATGTGCTTTCCCTTAAGAGTGGGAAGGGATATGCAAATGTTCAGTATTAAAAAAGAGTTATATTTTAATCATAGGTGGCCATACATTTAATCCCTGTTTGATTTTTTTTTACCCAACCAATTTGAAATTTGTTTCTCAGAAGTTTGTCCATGCATGAATTTGAATGCAAGTGAGGCTGAATGCCAGATTAGGGTCTTCTCAAGTGTTTTGCTGTTGAATAGGTTCAAAGCAGTTCTTTATGTAAACTCGCAAGTTCAAAACATCAAGCAAAATTTGAATGATAAAAAATTTTATTAAAATGATAAATTAAGTATATGCTATATCTTTGTTCTCTAAATTGATTGTTGAGCTAGTTTATGTATAACTTGCTTATTTCTGACAACCACTTAGAGCAATTATGTTTAATCCAATGAGACTTGTAGAGTACAAGCAAGAGCCTGAAATTTGAGATGAGATGAAGAGAGAATATGGTTAATTATGCTTTCTCCTGTTTACTCTGGAAACCTTTCTTCCATTGGAACAAATGTTCAATGGTGGTCCTGTGATCTTTCCTAAACATTCTGTGACTGTCTTAGTTTCTGGTCTTGTAGCTTCATTACTTGTATATGATAGATTATTTATGTGCCTTGATCCAATGCTTCCTGTGGGTTAGGCACTGAAGATCTAGAAGTTTTGGCTGTGATTTTAACCTTTCCTTGGAAATAGGATGTCGCACTGTTATCGAGTATGAAACAGGATAATTTGATAATTGGGTGCAATTTACCAACTGATTTGCTTTGTTTTTGTAGTAAGTGCTTGTAACTACTCCCTGCTCTTCATTCACATCTTGTGTGGAGTAGTTCTGCATTGTGCCTGCAGTAAAGAAATATTCAGGTTATCACTGTTAATCTGCCTGCAGCATGCTGTAACAAATGCATGCTTCATTTTTACTGTTGGTCATTTCTGTCTGATTAACCAATATTTTAGCACTTACTTTCTTCTTATAATAGGTATTACAAGAAAAAGCCCCAGAACACCATTGTCTAATTTGCAAGGAACAAATACCATCAATGACAAACCCCCACGGTAGGGATGAATTTCTTTATTTACCTAAATCAATGACTGTGTTTTTCATACTAATAAATAGAAGCTATTTCTCATTTTTAAAATCCAAGTTGCTGCAGACATATATACTTCTCACATATTTAGTTGTAGAAACTGTTTCTCTAAATGAGAGAGAGGATTTGAGTGACATCTTGTAGAATGTAAAATCTGAAAGTGTGGTTTCTTGATACGTGAAAACTACTACAAACTTACAACCTTATTATGAGGGTCACTAATTTAAATTAAATTTGTGACGGGTGGCATGCTGAGAGGAACAGTACAAATAATTTTGCTTCCCAAGTGAGTTTGGCTTCAAGAGTTGAAGGTTCCTCCCCTCATTTGGAAGTGTGAAATGTGCTTGAGCAGCTTTTGCATTCTAACTTGTATCTGATCAATGTTTATGTTGACATTAAGAATATTCTTCATTTTGGTTAATTCGGAATTCACAACTCGGTGAGAATGATAACTTGTGTGTTCATTTCCTTTTTAAACTGTATATAATTGCAATACTTGTACTTTAAGAAGTGGCTTAGAGGCCAGAAATACTTATGAGAAGAGAAGAGTTTGCTGTTGTTCGTACTCCACTTGAATCAGAATTGAATTCAAAATTGTGATGGTGTTTCGTGTATGTGACCATATATTGTATACACATCTGAATGCTATTAGTGCTGGATGGTAAAAGCAGGAAATGCTAGAAATATGCAATGCATCTGTTATTATCTTGGAAAAAAAAGGGCTGATTTGGATTGGACCTTTAGCAATCGATTGGCTCTAGAGATTTCCCTTGATGAAACTAATTAGTTTTGTAAATTATGAGCAGAAGATTCTGCAAATCAGCACTGGATTTTGAGCTTTGCAATACCTGCATTATTTTGCCCTGCAATATCTAATAATATAGTTAATGGTAGTACTGTGCGTTCTCATAAACACACTTAGAGATGGATTAAGGAAAAACATATGACTAATTCATCATAATCCACTGCAAGTTTGAATTAGTTTTTATCTTCATTGATATACAGTGAAAGTTATTCCATTCTACCTTTGTGGATTTCTTTATAAAGTACACATATAACAGGAATTCTTGGAAAGAAGCAAGTTTGGAATATTTCATCATAGGCTTTAATTAAAAATAATAGACAATGGGTGCAAAAGTAGACTATTCGGCCCTTCGAGCCTGCACCGCCATTCTGAGATCATGGCTGATCATCTACTATCAATACCCGGTTCCTGCCTTGTCCCCAGATCCCTTGATTCCCCTATCCATAAGATACCTATCTAGCTCCTTCTTGAAAGCATCCAGAGAATTGGCCTCCACTGCCTTCTGAGGCAGTGCCTTCCAGACCCCCACAACTCTCTGGGAGAAGAAGTTTTTCCTTAACTCTGTCCTAAATGACCTACCCCTTATTCTCAAACCATGCCCTCTGGTACTGGACTCTCCCAGCATCTGGAACATATTTTCTGCCTCTATCTTGTCCAATCCCTTAATAATCTTATAAGTTGCAATCAGATCCCCTCTCAATCTCCTTAATTCCAGCATGTACAAGCCCAGTCTCTCTAACCTCCCTGCGTAAAACAGTCTGGACATCCCAGGAATTAACCTTGTGAATCTAGGCTGCACTTCCTCTATAGCCAGGATGTCCTTCCTTAACCCTGGAGACCACAGCTGCACACAGTACTCCAGGTGTGGTCTCACCAGGGCCCTGTACAAATGCAAAAGGATTTCCTTGCTCTTGTACTCAATTCCCTTTGTAATAAAGGCCAACATTCCATTAGCCTTCTTCCCTGCCTGCTGCACTTGCTCATTCACCTTCAGTGACTGATGAACAAGGACTCCTAGATCTCTTTGTATTTCTCCCTTACCTAACTCTACACCGTTCAGATAATAATCTGCCTTCCTGTTCTTACTCCCAAAGTGGATAACCTCACACTTATTCACATTAAATGTCATCTGCCAAGTATCTGCCCACTCACTCAGCCTATCCAAGTGTCAAGAGGGTTTCTTCTTTTTTGTTAACTAGCAGGAATGCTAATTTACTGATAACGAGAATGGTATTCCTTTGTAAACCAAATGGGGATTAATGTTCTTTCTTCTGAGTCTGTAAGCTTTTGTTGACGGGCTTTTGGGCAGATCGGCGCGAGGGGGTCGAGAGAGAGGACGCAATGCTCTAAGCTGGGCGAGGATCGGACCCCAAAGGGGGTTCCGAGGCCGGGAGATTCTCCGAGGAGGGGGGGGGGGGATGAAGCTAGATGTGCTTGGTTGACTACTCGGAGGGTCCTGAGCTGTTTGGAGAGTCCGAGGAGTTCGGAGGGTCCTGAGCTGCGAGTCGAGGAGTTCGGAGGGGATCGAATGGTGGCCAGAAGACTTCAGAAATTGAGCTCCAACGGCTGTGCACGAAGTGGTTTGGACTTTGATAAGTTTGGCGCCTTTTCTTTAATTTTCTCTTCATATATACTGTATCGTTATTAATCACTTAGTTATAGTAACCTTTATAAATTGTACTCACTTAATCGCATATGGTGTACTGTCTGTTTTTGGGTGAGGCAGGGACCTCACACAGCATCCACACCAGCTGATTACCCAGTTTGGCGGGGCCGAAGGCTGCTCCCCCTAGACGAGAACGAGCTGAGCGAGCCTGAGGCGACCCAGGGGGTTATACAAGTCACCCTGAATTCTCCTAACATCCTCATCACATGTCACACTGCCACCCAGCTTAGTATCATCAGCAAACTTGCTGATGTTATTCTCAATGCCTTCATCTAAATCATTGATGTAAATCGTAAACGGCTGTGGTCCCAATACTGAGCCCTGTGGCATCCCACTAGTCACCACCTGCCATTCTGAGAAACACCCATTCACAGTTACCCTTTGCTTTCTATCTGTCTACCAGTTTTCTATCCATGTCAATGTCTTCCCCCAATGCCATGAGCTCTGATTTTACCCATCAATTTCCTATGTGGGACCTTATCAGATACCTTCTGAAAATCGAGGTATACTACATCCACTGGATCTCCCCCGTCTAACTTCCTGGTTACATCCTCGAAAAACTCCAATAGATTAGTCAAGCATGATAAATCCATGGTAAATCCATGCTGGCTCGGCCCAATCCTATCACTGCTATCTAGATATGCCACTATTTCATCTTTAATAATGGACTCTAGCATCTTCCCCTACTACTGATGTTAGGCTGACAGGACAATAGTTCTCTGTTTTCTCCCTCCCTCCTTTCTTAAAAAGTGGGATAACATTAGCTATTCTCCAATCCTCAGGAACTGAACCCGAGTCTAAAGAACATTGGAAAATGATTACCAATGCATCTGCAATTTCCAGGGCCACCTCCTTTAGTACCCTAGGATGCAGACCATCTAGATCTGGGGATTTGTCAGCCTTCAGTCCCATCAGTCTACTCATCACTGTTTCCTTCCTAATGTCAATCTGTTTCATTTCCTCTGTTACCCTATGTCCTTGGCCCATCCATACATCCGGGAGATTGCTTGTATCTTCCCTAGTGAAGACAGATCTAAAGTACTTATTAAATTCTTCTGCCATTTCTCTGTTTCCCATAACAATTTCACCCAATTCATTCTTCAAGGGCCCAACATTGTTCTTAACTATCTTCTTTCTCTTCACATACCTAAAAAAGCTTTAGCTATACTCCTTTATATTCCTGGCTAGATTGCGTTCGTACCTCATTTTTTCTCCCCGTATTGCCTTTTTAGTTAAGTTCTGTTGTTCCTTAAAAATTTTTCAATCATCTGTCCTCCCACTCACCTTAGCTCTGTCATATTTCCTTTTTTTAATGCTATGCAATCTCTGACTTCCTTTGTCAACCACTGTGGCCCCTTTCCCCCCTTTGAATTCTGAATCCTTCCTTCTCCGGTGGATGAACTGATTTTGCACCTTGTGCATTATTCCCAAGAATACCTGCCATTGCTGTTCCACTGTCTTTTCTGCTAGGATATCCGTCCAGTTAACTTTGGCCAACTCCTCCCTCATGGCTCCATAGTCTCCGCTGTTCAACTGCAACAGTGACTCCTCCAATCTGCCCTTATCCTTTTCAAATTGCAGATAAAAACTTATCATATTATGGTCACTACCTCCTAATGGCTCCTTTACTTCAAGAACGCTTATCAAATCCTGTTCATTACACAAGACTAAATCCAGAATAGCCATAATGAAGCATGTCTACTTATTAAACTGCATGTGTAAAGATTTTAAAGATTAGCTTTATTTGTCACATGAATATGAAAAGGTACAGTGAAATGCATAGTTTGTATCAAATCAATGAGGATTATGCTAGGGGCATTGTGGGATGCAGTGTGGCCATGCTTTAAATTCAATTTCATCGTCATCTGACTACATATATACAGCCAAACAAAATGACGTTCCTCCAGACCATGGCGCAAGCACACAACATATAACACACACAACACATAAACCAAAAACATTATACTATAAATAGGCTTATAAAATATAATTCCCAATGCATTTAGTAAAGTGCAGCACAAGTAAACAGTAAACAGCCCAATTCCTAGTGACGAGATCTCGGTGGTGGTAGGGTATTCCTTGGTCTCACAGCCTGAGGGAAGAAGCTGACAGTACAAGCCCTGATGGTCCTGTACCTCCTCCCTGATGGTAGTGGGTCAAAGAGATTGTGGGATGGGTGGTAGGGATCCTCAACGATGCTTTGGATCCTTCATCTGCAACACTTCTGATAAATGTCACAAATGTGGACAGGGAGACCCTGGTGATTCTCTTGGCAGTTTTTACGGCCCTTTGTAGGGCCTTGTGGTCCAGTGCCTTGCAGCTTCAATACCACAGAATAATGCAATCAGACAGGACACTCGATGGTGTTCCTGTAGAAAGGTGTTAGAATGGAGATGGGGAGTCTTGCACTCCTTGATCTCTTAGTCCAGTGCCAAAACTGCAAGCCCACAACAAACAGACCCTAACTGTATCTCTTTGAAATGCGGAAGGAAACCAGAGCACAAGGAGGAAACCTACATGCTCATGGACAACGGGGGAGTCGAACCCCTATTGGTGGTCACATTATGTGCTAACACTGTGCTACTGTGTAGTAAATGTGGATAAATGTCAAGAGCTTTGAAATGTCATCCAACTTTTAACTAATATTGTGTCTTGCAAGTACTTTAGGGAAAACTTGATGCCTTTACACTAAAATATTGGATTGTAATAAAATAGAGAATGCTGCAAATTTTCAGTAGGTCAGGAGTGAAAAATCTCAGATTTCAGTTTATGTCCCTTCATCAGACCTGTTTGAAGCACCAGAGAAACAGTAAGGGTGGAGAGAACAAAAAGAACATCTGTGATAGAGTGAAGACCAAGTGAAATTGAGGGGATGGTGAATGCTTGTTAATCATAAGTGGTCTAGAGCAGGAGGTAGATAAACAAGATCAGAGTAGTTCAAAGCAGTGAGTTAAGGTAGAAGATTTAAGTTTAACACCAAAAATGGGAACCGGCTTTAAAACCCACTGCTGTTTGGAATTGTACCCAGCACAAAGAAAGATGGTTGTGGTGATTGGAGGTCAGTCATCTCGGTCACAGGACAACAGTGCTGGATTTCCTCGGTGATGTATCCTAGGCCCAATCAATTTCTGCTGCTTCACCAATGACCCACTTTTAGTCACAAGGTCAGATGTAGGGATGTTCGCTGATGACTGCACAATTTTCAGTATCATTGCTGACTCCAGACAATGAGGAAATCTACATCAAATGCAGCAAGACCTGAACAATAGTGAGGCTGGGTCTGATAGGTGGCAAGTAAGATTTGTTCCATAGAAATGCAAGTTGATGATGATACCCAACAAGGGAAAATACAGACATTCAATATCTTTACAATCACTGAATCCCCCTATAATCAATACCTTGAGGTTACTTTGACCTGAAAATGAACTCAAGTAGCCAGAAACTCGGTGCCTACAAGAGCTGGTCAACGGTTCAGAAACCTGCAGCTAGTAACTCACCTGACCCTAGATCCTGACCACCATTTATAAGGTTCAGGTCAGGACTGCAATGGAATACGCTTTGTTTGTCCAGATGAGTAAAGCTTCCAAACACTGAAGAAGCTCACACACTGGACGAAATGGCCTGCTTAGTAGGGCACCCCGTCCCCTCCATCCACACACAGTACCAGCAATTTGTACTATTTATAAAATGCACTGCAACAATTGCCGAGTCTACCAAATGCACAACCTATATTAAGGCTACTGGTTGGGCAAGGGCAGCAAAAGCATGGGAACACCACAGCCATTCACCATCACTGGAGTAAAAATCTTGGAGCGCTCTCTCTCTCAGTGAGAGTATACCCACATTTCAAGTACTGCAGCAGTTCAAGAAGGCACCACTGTCTCAATGGCAACTAGGGATGGGCAATTAAGTGCACGTGCAGCCTTAAGCCCATGCCTCTTGAGTAATTATTTTAAAAAATCAATATTAGAAGTATTTGAATATGAAAGAAATTTAGAGATTAAAAAATTCCTTGTCAGTGTGTATATCTCTTAATCAAAAATACACACACTTAGCTCAGAATTTTCTTTTATAGAAAGTTATTAAACTTTTAATTGGCTCAACTGAGTTTTGGCTTTGAGGGCCAGGCAAGTTCATTGGTTTGGTTCAGCTATCTATCATCTGGTATTTTAAAAGCCAAACTGATTTAGACTCATCAATCCTTTTTTTAAGAAAAAGTTTATTCTGTACCATACTTTCTCCTCCTTCACTACATTTCCAAAACCACAATAGTTTGTAATGGGTCTTGATATCATAGAATAGTCAAGTTATATTGCTAAATGAGGCCATGAGTCCCATGATTACTTCTCACAAACTGCATTACCTCATTTTTCTGCATTACTCTTCATCTACCATATGTCTGTCAGTATTTATATTTTCCTCACAGTCCATAATGCTTCCAAATTTTGTCATCTGTGTAACTCTCGCTTCAGCAAGCAGCTTAATGTAGGGGATGGTAGCCTCCTGGCCCGGCCAAACTTAAGAAATCTCGTTTGGGTGGATGCTTCGCAGTACATCCCCTGTTAAAAATCAGTACCACGAAATAACAAACAGTACACAATATACGATTAAATGATTGAGCTTTATAATTCTTAATTTGACCGTATGGTTAGTAAAGAAAACAAAAAAGAAAAAGGGCCCATTCTCATGAAACAGTCTAAGGCACAATGTTGGAGCTCACTGATAAGGCTGTTCGTCCACCATCGACCTCCTCCGATCGTCGCTGACCTTCGGACCCTCGCTTCAAGTCCACTCTGTCTGAGGTCTACCAACTCCCTCCATTCGTGTCTTCTCTCCTCATCTCTCCTCTGCAAAAGATCACGAATTCCCGGCTCCCAGACCCACAAGAAAGAACAACATCCCACTTATTGGCTAGCATGCCCTGTTATCTCTAGTCATAACCCAAATGTTGCTCTACAGATAAACCATTGCCTCAGCAGTGGAACATTGCAGAGAAGCCATTACATTAGCAGTGAAACCTTACAGCATATTACATCTGTAAATTTAGAACTTGTTTCTTCATGTCCCCATTTTTATGCAGCACTCAGCCTTGAGAATTAATGAGCCATTTGACAATTGGTGACATCCCAGTGTGACTGTCTTTTAAAATATCTAGCAACATATTTTCTTTTTTTTGGATACAGGCAGTTTAAAAACTGCTTTCCTATATTTACATTTAGTCTACCTCATTACTAAAGTAAGACTAGTAGTAACTAGTATCTTCCAACATGTCACAAATCAGGAAGACATTTGTTGTGCTGATCTATTTTGTCCTCTCCTTTCTCAAAAGGGGCAATGAGGCCAGTTACTGCCCCAGCTGAGGATTAATGTAGAGCTAACCTGGCCTCTGGCTTTTTACACACGTTAACGGAGAATGAATGCAGTGCTCAGTAACAAAGTGAATGACTGTGCATACTTTCAAATGCAGTCTGTATTAAAGGCATGAGAATGAGATGTTATCACAGCTTATCTGGGAAGTTGACATTATTGGTATATTTTATTAATGCATTTTAGCTGAATTTTAGCATGGATTCAATTGCCTTTGTATCAACTACAGCTAAATATTTCCCATCTTTCATTTAATTTCACTAAATCGGCCAGTTATAACAATGCAGATTAGATTCATTTTTAAATGCAAGGTTATGTGGAAAAAACACTAAGCCAATCTTGTAGCTGCAAAGTTTAGTCTGCAGTAGCTATCTAGAAAATTTGAGTTCTCCTTCCTGACAGTCGACTCAGCTTCACCTCAAAGCTGTGTCCTTAGCCTACTGTTCTCTCTTTGTACTCATGGCTGTATGACTAAGCACCATCGATAAGAATAGCACTGTTGTCAGAATCTAGATGACTAGTCAACACACAGTAGTGAGATGGATTGGCTATTTGAGTGGTGTCAAACAATAACCTTGGTGGCAACAAGATCAAGGAATTGATGTGGACTTCAGGAGAACACACACCAGCCTTCACCGAGGGGTAAGTGGTTGAAAGGGTGAATAGCTTCACGTTCCTGGACATCACCATCTCAGAGCATCTACCCTGGGCAAATTTCTAAAGATTTATGGTGGCGAGCATTCTAGCTGGTTGCATCACAACTTGGTATGGAGTCTCCAATGCATGGGATCACAAGAGGTTTCAGAAGGTTGTAGACTCAGTCAGCTCCATCACAGGCATAACCCTCCCCACTATCAAGGACATCTTCAATAGTCAATGTCTCAAAAAGGTGCCACCCATCATTAAGGACCCTTTCTGTCAGCACATTACTATCACTGGGGAGAGGCACAGTTGCCTGAGGGGACACGCTCAACATTTTAGGGGCAGCTACTTCCCTTCTATCAGATTTCTGATCAGTAGGTGAAAACTATCTTGTCATTCCTCATTTTGTGCCATTTATTTGTTTCTATACCCTGGTAATTTTATGCTTTGTACTGTACCATGGCCACAAACCACTTCTATCAGTGATTCTGCAACAAAACCAGAAGTTAAAACAGATTTCAGGTTAATTTACTTTGTATGATAGTGCAGATACTGTGCATTTGTGAGTGGTAAAAATAAATGGCTGTGGAGTTAATGTGAAGATAGATTGCCAAAGTGTAAACTGATCTCATTGCATTGCTAATTCGTCTCTGAAATGAGTTCATAATGAGTTTGGTGAAGATATAGATATTCAATTTATTGTGCATCCTTTTAGTTGCTTAGTAACCTTATAAAATCTACAGCTGCTTCCTGTGTGACTTCATTCTGAATGTATGGGATTGCCAGCACACTAATAACAACAGTCCTGAGTTCTTCTCTTCTAGTTATTATAGCTATGAGAAACCTTTCATTTTGTGTTCAGATTGGGAATTAAGTTTGCATTGCCAAGATGTTGTAGGGGAAAGAATAGTGAGGGTTAATAGCTACTAAGTAGAGATGTGGATTGTGCTAATATGATAACAAGGAATCACAGACAAATGCATCAGAGGCAATGTCTGAATTTTACAAATTGTGTTAAAGCATGCACCCATTATTGTAACAGAGAATACAATTTGCTGTTTAGGCCTGTGGATAATCATTTTATCCTGTAATCAGGACCTAGTCTGTTACTTAAATCTTCCTGTAGCTGCCATCCTGTTATCAAAATGAAATTTTACTGGTAATCTCGTCAATTGAGAATGTAAAAGATGTAGCACATTGGTACTCAGATAGACCAGCTTTGGCTTTAATAAATCGCCTGTTAGCTTGAACACCAGCTCTGTGTGATCTGTTGGTTTGCTCCTACAAAGGAATAGTTGTACTTTGTTGTTCACTGTTTAAATGATAATTGATCATGCTTATTCACCCATGACATTCTTAAAATTAGTAAGTTCTTACTCACTTTTTAAAATCTCTTCTCTGCCACCAACCCCCCACCTCCTGCAGTCCAAAGTGCCTATTTATCTTGGTAACCTCCATATCTCCAATCTCAGTGCTCCTCCATTTCTGGATTCTGACTTTGACACATCCCCGGTATTCATTACAATGCCATTGATGGCCATGTCTGAGCCTTGGAATCCTCTACATTAGTGGTTGCCAACCCATCGATCGCGATCGACTGGTCGATCTTTGAGACTTCCACAGTAGATCCCGAAAAAAAAATCAAAAATAAATACACAAATACTGTTGAGAGATTGTTTCCGGGTTGCGGGGTTTCAGTTCCGTTCTTGCTGCTCAGTGTGCATGCTTGTAGCTCCCCGCACTACACAGTGTAATTCAACACATACAAACAAGCTGGATGAACTCAGCAGGTCGGGCAGCATCCGTTGAAATGAGCAGTCAACCTGCTGACTGCTGAGTTCCTCCAGCTTGTTTGTACGTGTTGATTTGACCACAGCATCTGCAGTGTACTTTGTGTTTACACAAAGTAGTTCAGTGGTCCCCAACCTTTCCTCATTCCCTGTCTCGCCCACTGTTGAACTTGAACCCACGCAAGGTCATCAATCGCCTAAACGTGGTGATACCCTCGCGCCAGGGATCACTGGTTCGCCTCGGGCAGCCGGCGGGAACTTCCGATGCTACTGGCCCGGAGCGCGGCCGGCGGGAGCTTCCGTTGCTACTGGCCCGGGGCGCGGCCGGCGGGAACTTCCGGTGCTACTGGCCTGGAGCGCGGCCGGCGGGAACTTCCGATACTATTGGCCCGGGGCGCGGCCGGCGGGAACTTCCGATGCTACTGGCCCGGAGCGCGGCTGGCGGGAGCTTCCGTTGCTTCTGGCCCGGAGCGCGGCCGGCGGGAAGTGCCGTTGCTACTGGCCCAGAGCGCGGCCGGCGGGAAGTGCAGTTGCTACTGGCCTGGTGTGGACAGATGGCGCCGCCTCTAAACCTGTTCACTACACCGAATGTTCGTGGACATTCGCAGACGATCTAATTCGGTCTCAGGGTTCCGTAAGTATCAGAGCAGCAACCTTGCTGCGATCTACTGAAACAAACTTTTGTCGGCCGATAGACCCTAAAAGGGGGGTGGGTGGGCGCCCTGTCGCACTTCTCGCTTGGTAGCTCTCTCTGGACTGGAACCACCGTGGCCCTGGTATGGGGACCTTCAGCCCTGACCTTGACCTCTCATCCCACCCATGACCAGCTGCACCAGGCCAAGGTGTCTGGCGGCGGGCGAAGGCTGTCTAATGAGACAATGAAGCCCTCAAAGCTGCTTCGGTACCCTGAGTCCAAGCACCCCACACTTAAAGACAAACACGCTGAGTTTTTTTGAGCAGAAAAAACGTTGGCAAGTGGGACAGAGGCTAAGTGCCGAGAGCCGCTAAAACTACGTTGCAGAATAGACTGGGCATAAGTATCCTGCTTCGAGTATCGCTGTACTGTATTCCCGTCATGTTTAACAACACCCCCCCGATCAGCCAATTGGCAAAAATATTGTCAATATTAAACTGGTCCGAGGTGCAAAAAGGGTCTGTACCCCTGGTGTTTATACATTATTTCTACTTCTGGGTTGCGGGGTTTTACTTCCGGTCTCTTCTGCGCATGCGTGTAACTAATCGATCTGGGGGTCGATCTCGCCTTTGACCATGGCCAAGGTAGGGGATCTTGGGCTTAAAAAAATGTTGGTGACCACTACTCTACATGAACCTGTCGTCTTTAACGCTGCTCCTGTTTGAGAAAATCTTTGGCTTGTTGGAGGCTTGGGAACAAATTTTATCTTACTTAACAACATTAATGTAACTTTTTTGTCATTGATCTCGACAAAATTGAGGACAGAAGGTTGGAGTACTGATAGAGTTGTGGGAAGGTGCTCCTGCTAAACTGTTAGCACTGCGGATAGCGTAGTTTTTATCATGGTCTTCCTTTCCATAGTCATTGAGTGGTCCAGCATGATGACAGGCCCTTCGGCCTAACCCAACCATGACAATTGTTCCCTGCTTCTCTGACTCCATTTTTCCCTTTCCTTCCCAGTTTAAGTTCTTAATTTATTAATGTTTACTGTCCATCTGCTTCTAATTTAGTATTGTTTGCTCCTTTTGCACGGTTTCTTAATCTCACATTTCTGGTGTGGGTAAGTACAAATTCTGTACAGTGGGGATGATGGGGAAGTAATGTCAGACCTACTGTTGAGCTCCTGCATTCTGGTATTCTCTGCCTGCATGTTCAGAAGTTAACCCAGAGTGTGGTTCACGAGGATCTAGCTTGGATCTCCAACAGTAATGGGGCTTCACCTCACTCTTACTATCCTATTAACTTTGGGAACCTGATTTTAAGAAATATGAAACTTTAATCCTTTCTCACATTGCATATCTGTTTTCATTCATGATAAGTTTGATGGGTTTTTTTCTAATTTACATTTCAGCTTTTGGTTCTATCGATTTCCTATTTTCAGTGTTAACCTTGCAGTGTAAGGTTTTTGATAGAGCACTTTCCATTGTGTCTCTACATTTTTGTTGAGGATGTGACGAATCCTATTTAAATATGTGTATTTGACAGATTCAATTTTACGTATTTCACTTTCATTTAAGAGGTCAGAAGCCTTGGTACGGCTTTGGTACTGCCTCAATATGCATGGTGTGCTTACAGTTAGAATTGTTCCAGGATTAATTCAGTTTGATTTTTTTTTGAGGAATGATTGATAAAGCTGAGAAATGTTTATTAGAATTGACAGGATATGGATCAGTCTCTGCTGCATTTCAGTAGATCAGGCATAAAGTCTCAGGTTTTTAGGTGTTATTGCCTGAAATGGAGTAATCATACTTTTCCAGTTGAGACAAAATGAACAGATCAGAATAAAATAAACACAGGAACATGTTGGAAATACTCAGTAAATAGCTAGCTTTTGTAAGGAGAAAAACAAAGCCAACGACTGATGTTAATCAGTTTCCATTACAATATTGATGAAATAGTCCCAAAGTCAAGTTTAAGATGCTGTCGGACTTTTCGGAAGTATCACATTTCAGATGTATTATTTGAAATGAGTACAGTTACATCTTATGTAAAACCTTTGTTTAGATCCTGAAAAAGGGTGATGAGTCAATGTTGTCCTGCTGAAGGGTCTCAGCCCAAAATGTTGATTGTACTTTTTTCCCTAGATGTTGCCTGGCCTGTTGAGTTCCTCCAGTATTTAGTGTGTTGCTTGGATCTGCAGATTTTCTCATTTGTTATTTTGCTTTTGGTCTTTCTGATGCTGATGTGCCTGCTGCGTTGTACCATTGCTTCCTTTTTTTTGGATCTGAACTTTCATTGGCTTTCTTATTTTTAACAATAACATTCTTCTCTTTGTTTTAAATAGTGACCTGCAGGGAATAAACTGGAATGGCAGAGCAAGTGTCCAGACTTCAAGGATCACCAGTGGCCATTCCTTGATTGAAGATGAGGGGATTTTTCTCAGTTCTGCTAGCACTAAGCTATTGGAAAGAGCTCACGGTATTCTTATGTAAGTATGCAGTTTCTGTAGCTATACGAGAAGTGCAAATAATTCTTGAGCTCAGATATCTTATTGAAGTTCTACAAGTCCTTTGTGAGAGCACACCTGGAGAGTTGTGTCAGTTTGGTCTATCTACCAGGAAAAACAATTAGTAGATAGAACTCAGCAATATTCACTGGACATCTGCTATGTTTGGTGTATAAGGACAGATTGATGAGACTGTACCGATATTCTCCAGAGTATAGACAAATGAGAGGTGATAGGAAGTTATGGTACATTATAGGCCCTTTGGCCCACAATGTTGTGCTGACCATGTAACCTACACTAGAGAATGCCTAGAATTTCCCTAGTGCATAGCCCTATAGTTTTCTAAGCTTCATGTACCTATCTAAGAAGCTCTTAAAAGACCCTATTGTATCCACTTCCACCACTGCAGCCTGCAGTGCATTCCAAGCATTCACCACCCTTTGTGTGAAAAACTTGCCCCTGGCATCACCTCAGTACCCATTTCCACGCACCTTAAAGCTATGCCTCCTCACGTTAGCCATTTAGCCCTGGGAAAAGGCCTCTGACTAGCCACACGATCAATGCCTCTCATCTCTTTGAAGTTTGCAAAATTCTTGCAGTTCTAGTTGCAGGAGTCTAGAACTGGCTCTCTCAGTATGAGAATAAGCCAGAGAATGATAAATCTTAGGAATTCTCTACATTCCATTCTATGGAGGCTTATTAAGCATGCAGAATTGAGACGGAATATATTTTAATGAAACTGAAGAACATGAAGATTATGCAGAAACAAAACACTGCTGTAGATGATCAGCAAAAAAATCAATGAATGGCAGAATGGTTCAAAAGAACAAATAGCCTCCTAAGAATCCTGTTTCTTACATTCATAATTTGCATTATAGATTCTTGTATAAACCATGAGTACATGGATTCTAGTTGAATGTGCCATTGTTAATTGGGGCAGCCACTTATTTGGGACAATACTTAACAAAAACTAATCAAGAAAATGGCTGATATTCCCTTTGTTTATCTGGGGCACTATGCCACTTAATGGGGACAGGAGACTGTTGCCAAATAGTTTCTAACAAGCAACAGTCGCATGCGCTTGTGTGGCTGTTCAATACTTCACCATGCTTTGAGTGAACAGTTTTTAAATAGTGTCACTTGTGTGGGCTTGTGTTCAAAAAGCAGTGATTTTTGTCACTGACAGTTGCTGAGAAATAACCAGTAAAACAATTCAGAACCACTTACCTCACTGTGATTTCAAGTATTCATGCTTGGAGGTGCCAGAAGCGGCCGGGAGTGAAAATGAAACTGTTTCACTACTTCAACAAGATAGTGTTACGAACCCCGTAACTGGGTCACTTACCAGCAAAGATGGAGACGTCCGTTGAAGTCTGATGATACTATTTTTAACAGTATTTATTAGTAAAAATACACAAAAATAATATCAATGCAAAGATACAGATAATATACATCGTCAATACTAAATCTAAAAGTGCGGGTATAATAATAAACATTAAGAAATAAGCTCTATCGTTGTCTAGGGGATAATGTATTGTCCGATGGAAATATAAAGTTCACTCAGTTCATGCAGGCTGCAGCCTTTGGGGACCGCTGTGTTTGCAATGGGTGGAGAGAGAGAGAGTTTTGGGAGAAAAACTTGCCGATTTTCCTTTTATGATTTCGATCCGTCGGAGTCTCGTTGGTGTGGTTCACTTGTGGCCTCTCCTTTAGCTAAACCTTTCTTCCGTGATGAGCCCGCCACCCTGGCAAGGGAGGACGCACACGAGCCCCCACCGGCTGTCGCTATAAAACGCTGTCACTGGATTTCTAGCGTTTCTCCTGGTGCGTCTAAAGGGGTTGTTCCCCAGACCCTCTTTTATCCTTACTCACGGGGTCTCAGATGTCAATCAGGTTGGGATGATGCAATCCCTCAACCAGACCACTCTGGTTGTCCCCTGAGGATTTCCAATGAATAGTACAGTACTCGATACACAATTCCGTCTCCAAGAGACAATGGCCGTTATCAGTGGTTCTGTTTCGCTGAGTTCAGGACACATTCCAAACCTTGTGTATTCCGGACGTGTCTCTCTCTCATTTCCTGGGTCTCAGACCCGAAATAATAGCAATCATGCGATTCTCAAAAAGGAGGGGGCGACTTTGTACCCTTCGGCCCCTCAGAGTTGAGTCACATTCATAACAATAGAAACTATGAACCGTTTGAAGGTATTGACTATGATCTTAATGTTATGATGATGCAATTATCAAAAGCATTTTGTATGAAGGCAGTCCATTATCTGTGCTTGGTGTCTGCTCTGATTTTGTTCATTATTTGCAGTTGATGAAAAAAACATGGCAGCATACACTAGATGAATTCCCCTGTCGATAACTATTAAGAACTAATACACAGTGTGGTGCGAGCCACACGATCAATGCCTCTCATCTCATTGAAGTTTGCAGAATTCTTGCAGTTCTAGTTTTCTAATTTATTTGTATTTAATTTCATTTCAATGCACAATTTGTTACTCAGTTAAATGGTAGGAACTTTGTCTTTTTTTGAAAACTTTTTTTAACTATATTAAACTTTAGCTAATTGGGGCACTTGCTTAATTGGGCCAAAATGTACTGATCCCAATATATCCCAATTAACCAGAATTCACAGTATATGAATTGCATTCTTGTACAACTCATGACTTTATACTCGATTAAATAAATGTTTGCCCTATTTAATTGAATCTGGAATCTGGACTGTGATACACTGAAGTTTGATATTTCCAGATCAAGAATACAGAGTCCTGCTCTAAACTGTTGGAAAATGAGCAATGATCATGCTTTTTATTGGAAGCCTTGCCAATATGGTGCAAGATTATCAGAAATAATGACTACTTGGTGGAGTACAATGTTGGTGGTAATGTAGATAAGCAATAGGCAGTCCCTTCCGGAATGAGAGTAAGATGCTGGAAGTCCAGAGCGGTGCACACAAAATGCTGGAGGAACTCAGTAGGTCACACAGCAACTATAGAAATGAATAAACAGTTCACATTTCAGGCGGAGAGCCTTTTTTGGGACAGGAAAGTAAGGGGCAAGATGCCAGAATAAAAAGATGAGGGGTAGGGAAGGAGGATCGCTAGAAGGTGATAGGTGAAACCAGGTGGCTGGGAAAGGTAAAGGACTGGAGAAGGAGGAATCTAATAGGAGAGGAGAGTGGACCATGGGAGATAGGGAAGTAAGAGGGCACCATGGGGAGGTGAGGGGCCAGAGTGGGAAATACAAGAAGAGGGAAGAGGGAGGGAACAAAAAAAAATACCAGGAAGAGGGATTATTGTATGTGCCATCAGTTATGAGGTTTAAACGTTCTGGCAGAACCACAGATGTCTGAGACTTTGAGGGAAGTTGCTTTGTTATACACTCACTTTATTAGGAACAGGAGTGGAATCCAGTGTTGTCTTCTCCTGCTGTAGCCCATCTACTTCAAGGTTCAATGTGTTGTGCAGTCAGAGATGCTCTTCTGCTTACCACTGTTATAACATGTGGCTATTTGAGTTACTGTCGCTTTTCTGTCAGCCAGTCTGGCATTCTCTTCTAACCTTTCTTATAAACAAGGCATTTTTGCCCACGTAACTGCTGCTCATTGGATTTCTTTTGTTATTTTTTACACCATTCTCTGTGAACTCTAGCGACAGTTGTGCATCTGAGATACTCAAGCCACCCCATCTGGACTAACAATCATTCCATGATTGAAGGTCACTTAGATCACCTTTCTTCCCATTCTGATGTTTGATCTAAACAAAACTGAACCTCTTGACCATGTCTGCATGCTTTTATGTATGAGTTGCTGCCACATGATTGGTTGATCAGCTATTTGCATTAACAAGCAGATGTACCTAATAAAATGGCCACTGAGTGTAGATCTAATGTGTACTGTGGATTGTATGTTCAGCTGCAATGCTCCTCAACTTTGCCAGAGCGTATCATTGCCTCCTGGGATGTGAAGTCATACTGCCTCTCTGTGTATCATATTTCTAGTGAGATGTGTGGAAGTTAATAGATGTTTAAATCGGAAACAAAATGATACCTCAACCTAACATGAGGTAACTGAAGGCCTTACATTTAGCAGAGTTTCTTACAAATATTTTATTTATTTGAACAAAACACTGCATTGGACATTTCATGACAGATCAATTGTATCTGTATGTAAGTGCATGGTTTGGTATTTCACCTGCTTTATTCCCTCATGCTCAGGAAATCTTTCTGAAATGTCAATATATTCAGATATTTTTTAACAAGGCTGTTTGATCATTAGTCTCTTAAAAGTGAGTGAGTGAAGCAATGCATTAGGACAGTTTGTTGTACACTGACAATATCTGATTACAGTAGAAAATCATTGTTTGCCTGTTCTAACCCTTGTTGTTCTCTGACTAGGAGGAGTAAGAACACAAAACCCAAGCCAGTATTGCCAAAGGTGAGAATGTATGCTGTTCATCTTAACCTGTACAAGCTGATCAGTTGTTATAAACTATACTGCCTATTACTCATTGTTTCATACAAAGGCATTTTTTGTTTGGTAAAGTGACTGTTCGAGAGACAGTGATAATCTTCAAGTTTATTGTCATTCCACTGTACACATGTATTCTGCCAAATGAAACTAAGTTCCTCTGGAGCAAGATGCACAACACAGTCATATAACTCACAAACAGCACAAAGTAATATTACCAGAGATCAATTAACAAATAACAAGTTACATTTATGACACAAGTTTAAAAAGTAAATAGTGTAATGTATTGGCACTTTATAGCGTTGTACTGTTGACAGATGAGCCGAGACATTTGTTATTCATTACTTTTGCTCCTTTGTCTTCCCAACCCCCATTGTTTCCCTCTGTTACCCCCCTCCTCCTACTCCACTCACTGAGTGCTTAATCAGTGGGACAGCATGAATTGTGGCAGTAAAGCTGAAAATGATTAATTATCTGTGTAAGATGATGAATGCACTGTTATTTTTGAGTTGGCAAGCAGCTTTCCTCCTTTCAGCTTGGTTACCAAAGATGGAAACTAACAAGCTTGCTGATGAGTGAAATTTTCCAGGTCTTTCAGTTATCTATATTCATTCTTTGTAGCTTCACTAACGTTTACTAAATTAAAACCTTGCATTGGACCTGAAGCAAAATGTTCATAATTTTGTCAAAGTGATTGTGAAAAATTCTGCTGATCTAGAATCACTTCACCTTTAATTGTGAGTTGTCAGAAAATAATTTGTCAGATCCTACCCACTTGCGCTTGATGAGGTTTGACTCTCAGTGGAGATAGTATTCAGTGCTGCCTTGATGATAGTTCTTGAGGACAAGATTCTAAACCCAGGCATCTTTCCCAGTGACTTTCCTTCCTTTGTTAGATTTGCAAATCATCTCCAACCTCAATGAAATCTTTTCCCTGTTCTCTTTGAAGGCCTGACCACTAATGCAGTTGTTGCAGATCAGCCACCTAACCAGTTCCCACTCTTCCACGCTGCCCTAACTGAATGAATGTTGGTGATTGCCAAACACATCACCCATACTCAATCACACAGACAATTCTAAAGCTATTTTGGGGATAGAGTGGAGATGGTGTGTGCCTAGAAAACGTGTTGCATTGCATGAGGTGGTATGTAGCATAGGGGTGACACAATAATGTAGCGGTTAGCGTAATGCTGTGCAGTTTAAGCTGTAAGATTGTGCTTCAGGCTCAAGTGTGTTGGTCGTTAACTCAGGTGATACATTTTACTTTATTTTTCCATGTACATGTGACATTTAAAGGTTATCTGTAGCTTTAATTTTATCTTTTCTATAATGCAAAACAACATCATTGATACATGATTCAAGAAATGCAAATTGACAAAATACTTATGTTGATTTATTTATTCGCTTTCTATTTGAATTACATGAGAGCAAAATTTATTCCATATCCAAATTTTTTGGGTAGAGGTTTGTAAATTCTGCAGGGGCTGAATTTCTGTAATCTGAACAGCTGTATGTGGGAGCTGCCTAAATTCTCTTTGGATATTCAATGCATGCTTTTCCAGCTCTTGGCGCATAATACAGAACTTCCGCCCTCACAGCTGTAGTGAGCCAGGTTCAAATCTGACTCAGTGTTTCCCTGTGACAGCACAGGTTTCATCTGGCCATTCTAGATCCTCCAGTATCACGTAGACACTCAGATTGGCATGTTAGTTGGCCACCGTAATTTGCCCCTTGTTTTTAGGTGAGAGGTAGAATGTGGAGAGATCTCTGTAGATACTTGAAGGGTGGCGTGAATGTGATGAGCTGAAGAGCCATTTTCCGTGCTCTGTGTCTCTGTGACTTCTTTCCTTAAACTTCAGCAGCCTGAGGATTATACTCAGAATTACAACAAGAATGTTGATATGCCTATCAGCTGAAATCCAATTTGTCTTTAAATACAGTGCTCATAAAAAGTATTCCCCCCGCCCCCGCTGCCCTGGAAAGTTTGCATGTTTTATTGTTTTACAACATTGAATCACAGTGGAGTTAATTTGGCTTTTTTGACGCTGATCAACAGAAAAACCTCTTCCATGTCAAAATGAAAACAAATTTCTACAAGTGGTCTCAATTTATTATTATTATTAAACACAAAATAATTGATTGCATAATTACTCACCCCTTCAAGTCAGTATTCAGTAGCTGTACCTTTGGCAGCAATTACAGCCTTGAGTCTGTGTGGAGAGGTCTCTGTCAGTTATGCACATCTGGACACTGCAATTTTTCCCCATTTTCCTTACAAAATTGCTGAAAAACTGTTAGATTGCATGGGGATTTTGAGTGAACAGCCCTTTTCAAGTCCAGCCACAAATTTTCAAATGGATTGAGGTCTAGTCTCTGACTTGGACACTCCAGGATATTAACTTTGTTGTTTTTAAGCCATTCCTGTGTAGTTTTGGGTCATTGTCTTGCTGGAAAACAAATCTTCTTCCAAGTTGCAGTTCTCTTGCAGACTGCATCAGGCTTTCCTCCAGGAATTCCCTGTATTTTGCTGCATTCATTTTGCCCTCTACTACCTTCATAAGCCTTCCAGGTGCTGCTGCAGTGAAGCATCCCCACAGCATAATGCAGCCACCACCAAGCTTCATTGTAGTGATAGTATGTTTTTTAAAATTTTACTTTTTTGTTCAGCATAACCGAACTTTCAATTTCCAGATACATTTACATTTCTTCCCCTCACAGGTATCAGCATCAGAGCACTTCCATCAAAATATAGACATCACCACATCATCCTATACAAAGCCCTTATTAGTATAGCAGACAAGTTTACATCTACATACTGCAGAAAAGGTTGCCATGTTTTATAAAAACTATTTGTTTTTGAGTGTATGATACATGTCAAAAAGTCCAAAGGAATGTATTCCATGAATAATTTACGTCAACCAAGAAGTCCAGGGACCTGAGCGGATATCCAACAAAGTAAAATGTTCTTCCTCACACAAAAAGTCAGGATGTTAAAAAGTTTTTTCTGATGTGCATTAATAATACGACTGCTGGGTAAGCCTAAGAGAAAAGACACTGGGTCCAGTTCAAGCTTCATCTTCAGAATCTTTTCCACTTCACCCAAAATATCACTCCAGTTCGCCTGAAGTTTGGGACAAGTCCAAAAACAGTGGGTGAAAGTTCCAGTATTTACTTTACATTTAGAACACATTGGAGAAACACCCATCTTGAGACAATCTGGAGTCAGATGGGCTCTATGCAGAATTTTCAGTTGCAATGCTTTAGTTCTATTACAAACTGAAATTTTCTTTGCATTATCACAGATGTCTTCCCATGTTTCATCTGTAGTTTCTACTCCCAGCTCTTCCTCCCAGACCTTTCCCAGCTGCTCAGCCTCTCCACAAGAACATTCGCTCAGGATGCTGTAAAAAGTACTAATGGAAACTTCACCCTTAGAACAAAACACCCCCTTTTCTATGTCATAACTATAGAAATCAGTTAACAATGATGTTTTTTTCTGTATATGACCTTTTATCTGAAAGAAAGGAAAAAGATCCTTGTTAAATTTCTGTACTATAAACAAACAAATCTCCTAGATGGAAAATATCCTTAGAAATCCAAAGTTTAAATTCAGAATCCATTATGCCAGGCTGAAAATCTGGACTGCTGGTTATTGGAGTGAAGGGTGATATTTTTGCTGTGTTGCCCTCAATTTGTCGCACCACCCTCCAAGTTAATTGCTATTGGATTGCGACAATATTCCTTAACTAGTTTCATCTTATTGAGGAAAAGCAAATTAATAAGAGGGCGTTTTGCTTGTGAAGCTTCAATGTCTAGTCAAATTGAGGAGGGGTCCCTGCAAACCCAGTCAACCACATAAGATAAAAAAGAACTTAATATTTTTTGATGTCTGGAAAATCCAGACCCCCTGGACTACTGGGAAGTTGTAACTTAGACATTTTAATTCAGGGTCTTTTTTGTTCCAGCTGAAAGAAACAAACCCAGCCATTTATTTTTTTAAGAATTTGTTAGGTAAAAATGACTGGAATCATTCGTATTGGGTAGAGCAGACGAGGAAGAATGTTCATTTTCAGCCAAGCTAAGAAATGGGAAGGGTGCTTCATTGCTCAAGATCATGTTTGATTTTGTCAAATAACTGTAAAGTTAGATTTGAACAATTGATCAAACGTAGGTGTGATAAATATGCCTAAGTAAACAAATTTGTCTGCGACCATTTAAAGGGGAAAACACCCTGAGTGTCAGGTACCTGCTGCAGATTCCCCAGAGGCATAGCCTCTGATTTAGTAAAGTTGATTTTGTAATCTGAAAAGGCACTAAATGAATTGATGCGTTGTCTAAGGTAGTGCACAGATATAGCAGGGTTTGATGAGAAAATTAGAACATCATCCGCATACAATGTAATTCTATGTGACTTTAGTCGTATGTTTGGAGCAGATATTTTGGGGTCTTGCCGAATAGCCTCAGCCAATGGCTCGATCACTAGTGTGAAAAGTAGTGGTGATAAAGGGCAGCCCTGCCAGCTGCCCCTCAGAATACTAAAGTTATCCAACCTAATACCATTAGTGAGAATCACAGCCAAAGCGTCATTATAAAGAACCTTCACCCACTTAATAAAATCATTGCCCAAACCAAATTGTTCTTAAGTGAAAAAAAGATACGGCCATTCGACACGATCAAGGGCCTTTTCTGCTTCTAAGGAAACCACCAAGCCGTCCACTGTCTGTTGTTGACTTGCCTGAATCACATTAAGTAACCTTCTGATATTGTTAGATGATCTACGACCTTTTACAAAACCTGTTTGATCCTCTTTTATAATGAAAGGTAACACAGTTTCTAATTGCAATGCTAAGGTTTTAGATAAGATTTTAAAGTCAACGTTTAACAATGAACTAGGCCTGTAGGAGGCACAATCTTCAGGGCTCTTTCCTTTCCTAAGAATTAGGGAGATATTAGCTTCTGTCAATGATGGTGGGAGGAGACCATAATTAAATGCATGATTGAACATGTTTAGCATAGGCTCTGATAATAACCCTGTGAACTCTTTCCAGAATTCACTAGTGAGTCCATCAGGACCAGGGGCCTTCCCACTTTGGTGCTGTCTCACAGCTTCCTGTATCTCACAGAGCATTGAGGAGGGACTCTTGTTCAGAAGAAATGCCAAGGAGATCAAATTCCTGAAAAAGGAATCCTCTTCATTGTCCATCATTACATTACTCAGATTGATACAATTTAGAATAAAAATTCTTAAACACGACATTAATCATTTTAGGATCACTAATGATGGCTCCTGTCCCATCCTTAATTGAAGCAATATTCTGAGAGGATTTTTCTTTCTAGCTAAATAAGCCAAATAACTACATGGGTTTTCACCATGTTCAAGCAATTGTTGTTTAGCAAATGTCAATTTTCTTTTGGCTGCATGTGTAAGTAAAGAGTTTAGTGTACAACGTAGGGCTTTGATATAATATAACTTTGCTGCAGAAGGCTTATTAATATAATCCTTCTCAGCTGCCGCAAGCCTTGCTTCCACTAGGCATTGCTGTTCCGCAGCTTGTTGCTTCTTACTAGCAGAGTAGGAGGTAATTAATCTGATTGCATAGGCCTTAGTGCTTTTCCAGAGCATCGATGCACTACTAGCTGATTTGGAGTTAATAGATAGGAAAGTTTTGAATTCAGAGGTAAAGTAGTTTATATATTTATTATCTTTTAGAATAAAAGGATTCAGCCTCCAGTGTCTAGATCGTGCTGAATTATCTTTGGGCTTATTATTTAAATATACTGCTGCATGGTCAGAAATAGCCATATTTTCAATTGTGCAGGATACAAACTAAATCTAAGAGCATTTTGGGGGTTAGAAAAAAGTCTATTCTGGTATAACACTTGTGTGGATTAGAAAAAATGTGAAGTCCTTGTCAGAGGGATGTAACAACCTCCAGACATCCACAAGTCCTGGTTCTCCACATAAGCCCATGATTTGTTTGGACTGTGAGGGACCACTAGGCACTCTGTCCATCAATGGGACCATGAGACAATTAAAATCCCCACCTACAATAATGTTTTGTCTTGAAAAGCTTGTAAGTTTGGAAAAAGCATCTGTTAGGAATTTGAGAGGATGAGCTGGAGGGCAGTAAACATTGAGAATACCATATTCCTCTCCATATATTAAAGCCTTAACAATCACAAATCTCCCATACTTAATGCAGTCTAATAACTTAAAAGATAAGTTCTTCCTAATTAAAATGGCCACCTCCCCTACTCCTGGTATTAAAAGATGAAAAATAGACTTGATCAAATCCACTCTGTTGCAGTTTTAGATGTTCTTTATCATTTAAATGTGTCTCCTGTAATAAGGCTATATATCCACCCCTTCCTTTATCAGGTTTAGTAGGATTTTCTTTCTCTTGATTGGTGAATGACTGCCCTTAATGTTCCAAGTGCACAATTGTAATCTATTACTGGTCATAACCCTTTATAACAATCATTTGACTGGAGGAGAAGAAACCCGTCTTAAGATCATCTGAGCAGCAATAAGTAAATAAAAAAAAACACACAAAAAAGAACTAAGTGCTAACAGTGCTGAACAAAAGGACTTACCCCACACTTAAAGGGGATGTCTGAACCTTCTAGCACCCCATATTCTGCCCCATTGCCAATATGGCATTTAACATAGTCAAAAATGAAAACGGCGTAATTTATCAATCTACTGATTTGTTACCGTCATGTTTAAACTCCTTCAGGCTGGAGCAGCACTGCTAATTTAAACAAATAATGAAGCTGTATTAATCAAAACAAACTCGTTACCCATCCTGTAAGATATCTTGCCGTCGAGTAATGAAAAAGTAAAATAAAGTGACCATCGATCATGTTATCATCCATAACTAGGACTACACAATATACTGTATACATTCTTTAGCCCAACGTGTCCACAACAGTTTTAGCTTTGTCAGGGGAATCAGATATCTTGGTGGTCCCATTGTAGGTGATTTTCAGCATCGCTGGGTATAGCATGAAGTACTGGGTTCCGGATTCTCTCAGCTGCTTCTTTACCTGGTCGAATTCCTTGGGCTTTCGGATAACGGCTGCCAAAAAATCCTGAAAAAACATAAGCCTGGATCCCTCATATATTAAAGCTGGGCATCAGTCCCACGACGTCTCGAAGCCTCCATCACTCTGTGCTTATCACTGAAATTATGGAACCACACAAGGACAGGTCGAAGGCGTTGGCCCAGGCCCAGTTTTGGAGCCAGTGTACGGTGAGCTCTTTCCACTTTAATGCATCCGGTCTTGGTTTACAAATCAAGGAAATTAGGCAGCCAGCCTTCAAAAAACTTCGCTGGCTAGCCGCCTTCTGTACCTTAAGGTAGACCGATGATCCTTATATTCTTCCTCCTACCTCTGTTCTCAAATCATCGATATGGTCACAGGTTTTGAGCTTGCTTTTCCAGTGCCCGGATGTGGCTTTGGGCTTGATCAGCTACAGTCTGTACCGCGGAGACTTGGCCCTCGGCCTCGGTCATTCTTGTATCAAGATTTTTAAGCTCCAATGTGTGGTTCTGGAGTGTTAGAGAGAGTGGAGCCAGCTTCTCGTCCATCATTTTGGATATGTTCTCCGTAACTTCCTGAATTACTTGATGAAGAGCAGGGTCCAACCTGTTAGCCAAGCTAGCAGCAGCGAGCTCCTCAGCTCCGGGCGAGTGCTCTGTGCTGTCCATCTTGGCTGCCTTCTTAGTACTTTTCCATGGCATGGTGTTGAAGCAGCTCAAAAAAATACTCATCAATGTTCATGTTATTAAACCTGACACGGGCATTTAAAAAAAAGTTGAAACGGATAGGTTTATATGCAGAATTATCAGTGTTGTGGTGCTGAGCTAGCAAAGCAGACCTTCCACTGCGCCGCCATCTTGAAAACCTTATCTGAGTGATAGTATGTTTTTGATGATGTGTGGTGTTTGGCATACACCAAACATAATGTTTAGACTGCTGACCAAAAAGCTGAATTCTGGTTTAATCAGACCATGGAACCTTCTTCCAGCTGACTTCAGTCTCCCACATGCCTTCTGGCAAACTCTAGCTGAGATTTCATTTGAGTTTTTTCAACAGTGGCTTTCTCTTTGCCACTTTCCCATAAAGCTGCGACTGGTGAAGCACCCGAGTGACAGTCTCCCATCTCAGCCATTGAAGCTTGTAACTCCTCCAGAGGTGTCATAGGACTCTTGTTTGCTTCCTCACTAGTCTCCTTCTTGCACAGTTGCTTAGTTTTTGAGGATCGCCTGCTCTAGGCAGCTTTACAGCTGTACCATATTCTTTCCATTTCTTGATGATTAACTTAGCTGTTCCCTTGGGATATTCAATGACTTGGAAATTTTCTTGTATCCATCTCCTGACTTGCACTTTTCAATAACCAAGTGTAATTTTAGACAATAGACAATAGGTGCAGAAGTAGACCATTCGGCCCTTTGAGCCTGCACCGCCATTCTGAGATCATGGCTGATCATCTACTATCAATACCCGGTTCCTGCCTTGTACCCAGATCCCTTGATTTCCCCTATCCATAAGATACCTATCAAGCTCCTTCTTGAAAGCATACAGAGAATTGGCCTCCACTGCCTTCCAAGGCAGTGCATTCCAGACCCCCCACAACTCTCTGGGCGAAGAAGTTTTTCCTTAACTCCAAACCATGCCCTCTGGTACTGGACTCTCCCAGCATCTGGAACATATTTTCTGCCTCTACCTTGTCCAATCCCTTAATAATCTTATAAGTTGCAATCAGATCCCCTCTCAATCTCCTTAATTCCAGCGTGTACAAGCCCAGTCTCTCTAACCTCCCTGCGTAAAACAGTCTGGACATCCCAGGAATTAACCTTGTGAATCTAGGCTGCACTTCCTCTATAGCCAGGATGTCCTTCCTTAACCCTGGAGACCACAGCTGCACACAGTACTCCAGGTGTGGTCTCACCAGGGCCCTGTACAAATGCAAAAGGATTTCCTTGCTCTTGTACTCAATTCCCTTTGTAATAAAGGCCAACATTCCATTAGCCTTCTTCCCTGCCTGCTGCACTTGCTCATTCACCTTCAGTGACTGATGAACAAGGACTCCTAGATCTCTTTGTATTTCTCCCTTACCTAACTCTACACCGTTCAGATAATAATCTGCCTTCCTGTTCTTACTCCCAAAGTGGATAACCTCACACTTATTCACATTAAATGTCATCTGCCAAGTATCTGCCCACTCACTCAGCCTATCCAAGTGTCAAGAGGGTTTCTTCTTTTTTGTTAACTAGCAGGAATGCTAATTTACTGATAACGAGAATGGTATTCCTTTGTAAACCAAATGGGGATTAATGTTCTTTCTTCTGAGTCTGTAAGCTTTTGTTGACGGGCTTTTGGGCAGATCGGCGCGAGGGGGTCGAGAGAGAGGACGCAATGCTCTAAGCTGGGCGAGGATCGGACCCCAAAGGGGGTTCCGAGGCCGGGAGATTCTCCGAGGGGGGGGGGGGGGATGAAGCTAGATGTGCTTGGTTGACTACTCGGAGGGTCCTGAGCTGTTTGGAGAGTCCGAGGAGTTCGGAGGGTCCTGAGCTGCGAGTCGAGGAGTTCGGAGGGGATCGAATGGTGGCCAGAAGACTTCAGAAATTGAGCTCCAACGGCTGTGCACGAAGTGGTTTGGACTTTGATAAGTTTGGCGCCTTTTCTTTAATTTTCTCTTCATATATACTGTATCGTTATTAATCACTTAGTTATAGTAACCTTTATAAATTGTACTCACTTAATCGCATACTGTCTGTTTTTGGGTGAGGCAGGGACCTCACACAGCATCCACACCAGCTGATTACCCAGTTTGGCGGGGCCGAAGGCTGCTCCCCCTAGACGAGAACGAGCTGAGCGAGCCTGAGGCGACCCAGGGGGTTATACAAGTCACCCTGAATTCTCCTAACATCCTCATCACATGTCACACTGCCACCCAGCTTAGTATCATCAGCAAACTTGCTGATGTTATTCTCAATGCCTTCATCTAAATCATTGATGTAAGTCGTAAACGGCTGTGGTCCCAATACTGAGCCCTGTGGCACCCCACTAGTCACCACCTGCCATTCTGAGAAACACCCATTCACAGTTACCCTTTGCTTTCTATCTGTCTACCAGTTTTCTATCCATGTCAATGTCTTCCCCCAATGCCATGAGCTCTGATTTTACCCATCAATTTCCTATGTGGGACCTTATCAAATACCTTCTGAAAATCGAGGTATACTACATCCACTGGATCTCCCCCGTCTAACTTCCTGGTTACATCCTCGAAAAACTCCAATAGATTAGTCAAGCATGATAAATCCATGGTAAATCCATGCTGGCTCGGCCCAATCCTATCACTGCTATCTAGATATGCCACTATTTCATCTTTAATAATGGACTCTAGCATCTTCCCCTACTACTGATGTTAGGCTGACAGGACAATAGTTCTCTGTTTTCTCCCTCCCTCCTTTCTTAAAAAGTGGGATAACATTAGCTATTCTCCAATCCTCAGGAACTGATCCCGAGTCTAAAGAACATTGGAAAATGATTACCAATGCATCCGCAATTTCCAGGGCCACCTCCTTTAGTACCCTAGGATGCAGACCATCTGGATCTGGGGATTTGTCAGCCTTCAGTCCCATCAGTCTACTCATCACCGTTTCCTTCCTAATGTCAATCTGTTTCATTTCCTCTGTTACCCTATGTCCTTGGCCCATCCATACATCCGGGAGATTGCTTATGTCTTCCCTAGTGAAGACAGATCTAAAGTACTTAATAAATTCTTCTGCCATTTCTCTGTTTCTCATAACAATTTCACCCAATTCATTCTTCAAGGGCCCAACATTGTTCGTAACTATCTTCTTTCTCTTCACATACCTAAAAAAGCTTTTGCTATCCTCCTTTATATTCCTGGCTAGATTGCGTTCGTACCTCATTTTTTCTCCCCGTCTTGCCTTTTTAGTTAAGTTCTGTTGTTCCTTAAAAATTTCCCAATCATCTGTCCTCCCAATCACCTTAGCTCTGTCATATTTCCTTTTTTTAATGCTATGCAATCTCTGACTTCCTTTGTCAACCACTGTGGCCCCTTTCCCCCCTTTGAATTCTGAATCCTTCCTTCTCCGGTGGATGAACTGATTTTGCACCTTGTGCATTATTCCCAAGAATACCTGCCATTGCTGTTCCACTGTCTTTTCTGCTAGGATATCCGTCCAGTTAACTTTGGTCAACTCCTCCCTCATGGCTCCATAGTCTCCGCTGTTCAACTGCAACACTGACACCTCTGATCTGTCCTTATCCTTCTCAAATTGCAGATAAAAACTTATCATATTATGATAAGCATATTTTTTGCCAGGATACTAATTCATCAGCAGTTAGACCATCCAGATAAAGGTGTATTTTTACTGCAATCAGTTGAAACATCTTGACTGCACACAGTAATCTCCATTTAACTAATAATGTGACTTTTAAAACCTGTTGACTGCACCAGCGATGATTTGGTGTGTTATATTAAAGGGGAGGGGGGTGAATGAATACTTAGGCAATCAATTATTTTGTGTTTTACATTTGTAAATAATATAGATCACTTTGTAGAGATCTTTTTTTCACTTTGGCACAAAAGTGTTTTTTTCTGTTGATCAGTGTCAAAAAAGCCAAATTAAATCCACTGTGATTCAATATTGTAAAACATGAAAACTTAAAAGTTGTGTGAATTCTTTTTATAGACACAGTAGATGTCAAATTCAAGTTTGGCTCAGAAAAGGTTATTGTAAAACTACTGGACTGTTTACAAACCCATCTGGTTCTCTTAAAATGCTGGAGGAACTCAGTAGGCTGGGCAGCATCTATGGAAAAAGTACAATCAACATTTTGGCCTATAGCATTGACTGTAATTTTTTTACCCATAGATGCTGCTGGCCTGCTGTGTTTCTCCAGCATTTTGTGTGTCTTACTCGGATTTCCAGCATCTTCAGATTTTCTCTTGGTTGCCACCTGGTTCTCTGATGTCTTTCAGGGAAGGGATTATGTGCCACAGTTCCAAAATCTGGCCTATGTGTGACTTCAGACTCATACACATCATTGTATCTTACACTGTCTCATCTGTTAGGATGGACAATTAAGAGAATAGAGCATATAGCACAATATAGGACCTTCAGCCCACAGTGTTGAGCTGATCCTTTAACCTACTTTGATATCAATCTAACCCTTGCTTCCTATGTAGCCCTCCATTTTTCTATCATCCATGTGAGTCTCTTAAATGTCCCTAATATATCTACTTTAGTGTCAGTGTTAATGTCAACATTCTGTGAATGGATTGTAAAACTTGCATTTCTCCCTTATCGCTTCATTATATGATACATCATGGCTTGCGTGTTTCAGTCACGTACAATGTGTTAATTTACTCTCCTCTAATGCTGATTAAACATACATGTTTTGAGATGTGAACATTTATGGCTGTGCTGGCAACTTGCTTAAAACCATGATTGGTGTTTTCTCTAATCTGCAGCACTTATTAGATGTAAAGTCACTGAAATACCTGGCAAGCCTGACTCTCCATGATCGCATCACCAAGTCTCTACTCCACTTGCACAAAAAGAAAAAGCCACCCAGCATCAGTGCTCAATTCCAGGTCAGTACACAGCATACTTCTTGTCTTCTTTCATCTTCTGATTTTTTTTTAAACTGTTACTGAAGAACAACATACAAAAGACAACAAAACTCAGCTGGACAGGCATCAATTCCTGATGAAGAGTCTCTGCCCAAAACATTGACAGTTTACTTCTCTCCAAAGATGCTGCCTGACCTGCTGAGTTCCTCCAGCATTCTGCGTATCTTTCTCTGGATTTCTAGCATCTGCAGTATCTTTTGTGTATATGTTTGTCCACTAAACTCAGAAACTAATGTTTGTTTACTGGGTAACCAATAATCCCATGATTTCTGAAACTCCTTGAGTAATTTTATTTCTTTTGTGATATCTATAATTTCTTAGCAGGTTCCAAATGTAGTTTGTTCAACTCTCTTTCAACATTTATGACCTTCTCCACCACCTTAAAGAACATCTGCACGAAACAAAGCAAACAAATTGAAAGTAGAGATATAAAATATTCCAGGAGGAGCAAACCATCAATATATGTCATATGATTTCTTCTCTACCTTAGTTTTCTGTGCACCCCAGGCAATTTGCTTTTTGCCACACAAGGCCTTGAATAAAAATGTTACTCCTGACATGGTTTAGAACAGCATTAAGTTAAGAATTGTAATAAGTTGTTGATGGAGATAATTATCACACTCACCTCACTTACCTTGAGATGTATTCACTGAGAGCAATGCCCTGTAAGAGGTCTTTATTTACTTTCTAATCTTTGTCTTAGTGGCAAAAGCAGGCTACACATTGAGATTGTGAATCATCTCCCATGTAACTGTTCTACTCTCCTTTTCCACATGCTGTGGATATTGATCTATTGATGTTAAGTAAGGTGACATTAATGAAACCTTTCCATTGTTCCCCAGTAGACTTGTCCTTTCAATCAAAGTAGCAATTTTTATTTGCTACTTTGCAGCCTGTTCCTAAATTGCATCTTGGTATCACTACATGCAAGTATTGATTTGATGAGGAGAAGCAAATGGAATTAAATATTGTGGAATCATCAATGAATATCTCCACTTGTAACCTTCTCACGAGAGAAAGGTCTTTGAAACAACTGAAGATGATTGACCTGCGACACAATTGTGAGGAACTCCTACAGTGATGTTCCAGGGTTGGGATAATTGACCTCCAACATTTACAATCAGTGTATATTTTTATTCTGCCTTGATGTCAAGGGCAAGCATCTGTATCTCTCTTCGGGTTTGGGCCAAGATTGCAATGAAACTCAGTAGACCTGATGAAACCTAAACTGGGACATTGTTGAATGGGGGCTGTGTGTTCAACTAATCATACAGCTAAACAAAACAGTATTCCTCTAGGGCCAGAGTGCACAATACACTTCCAACAACACACAGTACATGCACATAGCTCATAGCACATATGGTTGTGATAGCAGAAAAACATACAGCCACAAAGAAAAAAAATAATGTAGCCCACACCCTGAGTGGCATGGCCTGCAGATTGATGGTAAGTTGCCCTTGTCCAGCTTGCTTTTCCAAAAAGCGAACACTTTTTGAACATGAGAGGGTAGCACCAAGCAAACACTGGAGAGCAGTGAGGGGCCAGCCCTCAGTCCAGTATGGATTCCAGCACACTCATAGGGGTCTCTGCTCTCCCCTACACTGCCTCCATTGTCTCTTCCCCTGGGCAGCTGCAACAGGTGACCCTGCGGCATGACAGCCTAGCCCTCAGCACAAATGAGGCCACCCAGCTACCCTGCTGTTGGTCTCAAAGGTTCTAAGTATATTTATTATCAAAGTATGTATACAATCCTGAGATTCATCTTCCTGCAGGCAGCCATGAAACAAAGAAACACCATGGAACCAGTTCCAGGAAAACATGCAAAAACGTTTGGGTGGTCTAATGAGCATTGAGATGTATCTTTCATCTGGATGCAAAATTAATTGTAGTGTTTATAGGCATGGATTTGTAATAATGACAGACAAGAAAAAGTTTATGAAACGTGTAAGATATTCTTTGTACTGTATTTCATTATACCCTTCAATTAATAAATAAAATCCAAATGGATGTGATTGTTCAATTTTATTCTAGATATTGGTAGTATGCATATTACAAAAAAAAAGCACTTAAAGTGCAGCACAGTTTTCAGACCAAGTAAAAATTTCCTGCTCAGAGCAATGATTGGTTTGGGCAGCTGTGAAAAAAAAAAATTAGAGGTAATGCAGGCTGTTTGTCAGCATTAAATGGAGTGAATTAAATTGCCTGTAGACTGAATTCCATGGTGGTGGGGATCTGAGGAAGGAAACGTCTACTCAGATGTCCTGACTGAAGATGGAGATGTTCATGAAACATCCTCCTCCCATTTATTTTTGAATTATCCACTACCATTCAAGTAGATTGCAGAGCATTAATCTTTAAATAGGCAGTGCAGTTTTTTCTACTTGCAAAACCAGAGAAGGATTAATTACATTTTCTGACTTTTTTGAGGTAGACTCATTGACTGAATATCATAGTAATTCACTATTTTGTGCTTTATTTTTGCAGGCTTCTCTCAATAAGCTCATGGAGACTCTGGGACAGGCAGAGCCTTACTTTGTGAAGTGCATTCGATCAAATGCAGAAAAGGTCTTGTATGTGTTCCTCAAGTTAAAGATAAATTGATTGAGAAGCCTGAATAGAAAATTGCAATTGGGAGTACAGAGTAAATTGTACAAATAGAAGAAGGGGAAAACAGCAACTGAAGGACTTACATATGCGGATTCTGAAAATCTGAAACAAAAGCTGCTATTGCTAGAAATTCATAGGGGAAGGGCTAGACAGCAACTTTGCAGAGATTAGGAAACAACAGGATCACTTTAAGTCAATAATTCATCTGTGTAATAGTTTGCAGTTGCATAAACTGCTTGATATCCATAGATGCTTCACAAGGTGCAGTGAAGGCTGAATGACATGAAGAGAAGCAAGATATTCAAGATTGTTTAATGTCATTTCCTGCACACGAGTGTAAAGGAGAACAAAATATTTGTTACTCCAGATCTGATACAGCACAAAAAAAGCACAGATTTTGTTAATATATTAACAAAAACACAATAAAAGTAAATATGTAAGATAGATTATATACATTACTTATGTCCATAAAGTGACACTAGGCTGTCCAGGTGACTGATAGGAAATAATAAAGTTGTGGTGAAGTTTGTGGGTGGAGGTGTTGATCACCCTTTCTGCTTGGGGAAAGTAACTTTTGAGTCTGATGGTCCTAGCATGGATGCTACATAGCCTCCTCCCTGATGGGAGTGGGGCAAACAATCCATGAATAGGGTGAATGGGATCCTCTGAAGATATTGGCCCTTTTCCTGCACATTTCTCTATATACAGTGGCATGCAGAAGTTTGGGCACCCCGGTCAAAATTTCTGTTACTGTGATTAGCTAAGCGAATAAAAGGTGACCTGATTTCCAAAAGGCATAAGGTTAAAGATGACACATATCTTTAATATTTTAAGCAAGATTACATTTTCATTTGCATCTTTTACAGTTTCAAAGTAACAACAAAGGAAAAGGGTCTGAAGCAAAAGTTTGGGCACTCTGCATATTCAGTACTTAGTAACACCCCCTTTGGCAAGTATCACAGCTTGTAAATGCTTACTGTAGCCAGCAAAGAGTCTTTCAATTCCTGTTTGCAGGGATTTTTGCCCATTCTTCCTTGCAAAAGTCTTCTAATTCCGTGAGATTCTTGGGCCGGCTTGCATGCACTACTTTTTTCAGGTCTATCCACAGATTTTCGATGATGTTTAGGTCGGGGGACTGTGAGGGCCATGGCAAAACCTTCAGCTTGTGCCTCTTGAGATGGTCCATTGTGGATTTTGAGGTGTGCTGTTGTAGAAGCCATCCTCTTTTCATCTTCAGCTTTTTTACAGATGGTGTGATGTTTGCTTCCAGAATTTGCTGGTATTTAATTGAATTCATTCTTCCCTCTGCCAGTGAAATGTTCCCCATGCCACTAGCTGCAACACAAGCACAAAGCATGATCAATCCACCCCCATGCTTAACAGTTGGAGAGGTGTTCTTTTCAATGGAATTCTGCACCCTTTTCCCTCCAAACCTTTGCTTATTGCGGCCAAAAAGTTCTATTTTAACTTCATCAGTCCACAGGTCTTGCTTCCAAAATGCATCAGGCTTGTTTAGATGTTCCTTTGCAAACTTCTCACGCTGAATTTTGTGGTGAGGACACAGAAAAGGTTTTCTTCTGATGACTCTTCCATGAAGGTCATATTTGTGCAGGTGTTGCTACACAGTAGAACAGTGCATCACCACTCCAGAGTCTGCTAAATCTTCCTGAAGGTCTTTTGCAGGGGGTTTTGATTTGCCTTTCTAGCAGTCCTACGAGCAGTTCTCTCAAAGTTTTCTTGGTCTTTCAGACCTCAATTTGACCTCCACTGTTCCTGTTAATTGCCAATTCTTAATTACATTACGACTGAGGAAACAGCTACCTGAAAGCGCTTTCTTATAACCTCCTACTTTGTGGGCATCATTTATTTTGATTTTCAGAAGAGCACATAGCTGCTGATTGTTGGGACAAAGTTTGAGGAGTCTGGGTATTTATAAAGCTTTGAAATTTGCATCACCTGACCTTTCCTAACGATGACTGTGAACAGCCATAGCCCTAACAAGCTAATTAAGGTCTGAGACCTTGGTAAAAGGTAGCTGAGAGCTCACTTCTCTTGGGGTGCCTAAACTTTTGCATGGTGCTGTTTTCCATTTTTTAACTTTAAAATTGTACAAAACAAAAATAATACATTTATGCTGCTTAAAATGTTGAAAAGAATGTTTCATCTATAACCTTATGACTTTTGGAGATCAGCTTATCTTCTACTCACTTAACTATTCACAGTAACAGAAATTTTGACCAGAGGTGCCCAAACTTTTGCATGCCACTGTATGCCCTTGATGGCAGGTAGGCTGGTGCCATTGATGTTTTGGGCAGTTTGAGTTACCCGTCATAGAGCCGCCTTGCTCACCACATGCAGTGATACAGCTTTTTTCAATACTGATGAAGCCGGCAGAAGGCACAGTCAGGGATCATGAGAGGAACTTATTACATCATTATGCAGGAAATGTTGACATTTCTAATCGCACCCCACCCCCCCCCCCCCCACACACACAGGTATATATAGAATTCATCCAGCAGATGACTTGTTACTTCAGACTTCGGGGTATTAGTTGAAGGGATTGCGCTGTGAAATATGGCAGTATAATAGATTTAGTTTTTTCCTGTGTAAGTGTCAAGATTATGCTAGTTAGGGAACATATTGATGACAAAGAATAGAGATCAATGTAGCAAGGTGATACCGTTGAGGAGTTTGCCTACTGGTGGGAGCTGCAGCAACTGGGTCTCTGGCACTGAGTCCGCTGCAATGGCTCAGAAGAGCTGAAGAGGACTGCAATAGTGATGGGAAATTCCATGACCATAGGAATAGACACAAAGGTTCTGTGGTTGCAATAGAGACAACCAAATAATATGTTGTCTCCCTGGTACCAGTGTCAGGAATCAGATTCACAGCATTCTTAAGGAGGAGAGTGAGCAGCCAGAAGTTTTGGTACATATTGACCAATGACATAGATGGGAAAGGCGAGGAGGTTCTGAAGGGAGATTTTAGGGAGCTATGTAAACAGCTGAAAAGCAGTACCACCAAGGTAGTAATCTCTGGATGGTTGACTGCTACACACGGCAGAGAAAGTAAGAGTTGGAGTGTTTGGCAGATAGATATGTGGCTGAGGAACTGGTGCAGGGGGCAGGGGTTCAGATTTCTGGATCATTGGGATTTCTCCTGGGGAAGATATGACCTCTGTAAAAGGAATGGGTTACACCTGAATCCGAAGCAGACCAATATCCTTGCTAGAGTTGTTCGGGAGGGTCTAAGCTAATTTGATGGGGATGAGAACTGAATTTTAGTGAAAAAATAAATCAAATCATTAGAAAGGGGCAACATAGGGTCAGAAGGTGTAGAATCCTTGTGGGTAGAACTAAGAAACGAAAGAAAAAGACCCTGATGTGAGTTATATACAAGCCTCTGAACAGTAGCCAGGATGTGGGCTACAAGTTACCACCAGAGATAGAAAAGGCATGTCAAAAGGACAATGTTACGATGGTTATGGGGGATTTCAATATGCAGGTCGATTGAGAAAATCAGATCGGTGCTGGATCCCAAGAGGGGGAATTTGTAGAATGCCTACAAGATGGCTTTTTAGAGCAGCTTGTGGTTGATACCAAAGGCTTCTTTAGATATATAAAGAGTAAAAAAAAAGAGGTGACAGTAGATAACAGACTGCTGAAAAATGATCTTGATGTGGTAATGGGGTTCAAGGAAATGCTGGGTGAACTGATTAAGTATTTTGCATCAGGCTTCACTGTGGAAGGCACTTGCAGCATACCGGAAGTTTGAGAGTGTCGGGGCAGAAGGGAGTGAAGTTGCCATTACTAGGGAGGAGGTACTTGGGAAATTGAAAGATCTGAAGGTAGATAAATCACCTCGACCAGATGATCTACACCCCAGAGTTCTGAAAGAGGTGGCTGAAGAAATTTTGGAGGCATTAGTAATGATGTTTCAAGAATCAATAGATTTTTGTATGGTTCCGGAGGACTGGAAAATTTCCAATGTCACTCCACTCTTCAAGAAGGAAGAGAGGCAGAAGAAAAGAAATTATAGGCCAGTTAGTCTGACTTTAGTTGGGAAGATGTTGGAGTCCATTGTTAAGGATGTGGTTTCAGGACACTTGGAGACACATGATAAAATTGACCAAGGTCTGCATGGTTTCCTTAAGGAAAAATCTCCTGACAAATCTGCTGGAATTCTTTGAAGAAATAACAAGCAGGATAGACAGAGGAGAATCAGTGATTGTTGTGTACATGGATCTTCAAAAGGCCTTTAACAAGGTGCAGCACATGAGGCTGCTTAACTAACTGAGAAACCCATGGTATTACAGGAAAGATACGAGCATGGATAGAGCATTAGCTGATTGGCAGGCGGCAGGGAGTGGAAATAAAGGGAGCCTTTTCTGGTTGGTTGTCAGTGACCAGTTCTGTGTTGTGACCGATTTTTTTTCTTTAACATTATATGTCACTAATTTTGATGACAAAAGTTGATGGCCTTGTGATCTAGTTTCCATACGATATGAAGATGGGTGAAGGGTCAGGTAGTGATGAGGAAGCAGGGAGGCTACAGAAGGACTTTGACAGATCAGGAGAATGGTCAAAGATGTGGCAGATGGAATACAGTGTCTGGAAATGTTTGTCATTCACTTTGGTCAAAGAAATAAAAGCAAAGACTATTTTCTAAATGGCAAGAATATTCAAAAATCTAAGGTGGAGTGAGACTTGGGAGTCCCACAGGTGGCAGTGGAAGCTAAGTCATTGGGTATATTTAAGGCAGAGATTGATAAGTTCTTGATTAGTCAGCGCACGAAGGGTTATAGGGAGAAGGCAGGAGATTGGAGCTGAGAGGGAAATGGATCAGCCATGATGAAATGGCAGATGGGGCATGTGGTCTCAATTCTGTTATTATGTTCTAGATCTTTGAGGTAATGTGATTGATCAGCAACAGAAAATATTGCATTAAAGGGTAAATAAGCAATTGAAACCCACTGTAAATTAGAATGGTGGAAAGAGTTTGGGCGAAAATGATGTGACCAGATAGGAGAAATTATCCTGATGAAGGACCTTGCCCTAAAACTTTGATTCCTTGCTCATCTTCATCGATATTGCCTGGCCAGCTTGATTTCATCCAGCATTTTGTGTGTGTGGCTGTGGATTTCCAGCAACTGCAGAATCTCTTGAATTTAGGAGAGATTATGCAGCAACATCAAGGTCTCAAAGAATGCCATTTATGATTTTGCTTGGGATTGTTTGCACAAAAAAACAATCAGAATAATTGGAGCATGGAATTCCAAATGCTTGGCTGGTGATAGGACATTGTTGTACTTGGGAGTGGAAAGGAAATGGAATGAGGAACTAATGGGGCTCAAGTGTGAGTTGTCTAAGAGACATTGTGATGGAGCTTCCTTATCTTTGTTAGTAATCCTATCAGTTAGTATGGGAGGAATTTAAGGTGGGGGTTATATGGGAGGCAGGGTTTGAGGGTCGGCACAACATTGTGGGCCGAAAGGCCTGTAATGTGCTGTATGGTTCTATGTTATATGTAAGTTTCTAAATGCAAGAAGTATAATCAGAACTTAAATAAAAATGGGATCAGGGCGCTATGATGTGTTTCTTTGGTAAGGTGAGAACACTGCTGCCAGCTGCTGTCTGTAACATCTACTTCTGTCAACTTCGTAGCTTCCATTGCGTTTCAATGATCATCTAGTCCTGAGGCAACTGCGGTATACAGGCATGCTGGAAACAGTCAGAATACGACAATCTGGCTATGGTATTAAGTATACCTTCCAGGTAAGTGCCTCTATGTATTGGTGTGTTTATGCACTACTCAGTTCTTTGAAACAGATTCATGAATTGTAGCAATTGAAAAAGTACAACATAAATGTTACAGATCAGTTGATTACAATTTGAACAGAATTTCAGCGACTGAAGCATTTGCATATCACTGAGCCAAATGCTCTGGCGGGATAGAATTTGGCCAGTTTGCATGTCATTTGAATTGGTTAATTCAATTTTTTTAAAAATGATGAACAAGTGACACCTTGTATCTGCTAAGTTAGGAAGTTGTAGAACTAAGTTGAGATTTTGTTAGCGTTAAGATTTTCAAGTTTAAGTAACTGGTGCTCTTCACAGAGAAGACTACCTTCAAATCCATGCCCTATCTGATTGGCCCATTCAACCACTTTGTTTCTTTGGAATGAAGGTCTTCAGATTTTACTTTCCCTGCAGTCCACAGTTCATAGGTGTTGTTATTTTTCCATTCCTGGTCTTCAGAATATAAATCCATGACATTAACATTCATAAGTATGCTTCCAGCAGGATTTCACGCTAATGATTAGGAGGGTCCAAGTGATATTTTCTGTCCTTTGTCTCTGGCTTCATTACCCATTAATTGATGCCTTTTGCTGAGACTGCTTCATTCAGCAGGGCCTGGTTGGATCCTAATGGTGATTTCAGCATGTGTGTAACACATTACTGCGGAGGAGTTGCTCGTACTCCCAGTTGTGGCTGGGTAATGCCTTCCAGCAGTAGTGTATCATTTAAAATATGATAATTAGTTGATGCGTTGAGTAGAGCTGATGTGAGATATGCTTTGAAATATTTCAGGAATTTGTGGACCATTTCCGTGTGCTCTTGCCGCAAGGTACCACCTCTTCCAAATGTAGTATTCAGCACTTTGTGAGAAATGTGAGCCTCAACAGTAACAGTTATCAAGTCGGTGAGACAATGGTAAGTTTTATTATATAAAATGGCAATTCTACTGAATTGGACTGGACACGGTACAATATCCATTTGCACTTGCTGGCATGAGTCATGAGAAAGTTAGATGGGTCCAGCATGAAATTTTCAACCTCTCCCCTTCCATTATCCATCTTCATACATATGCCAATACTTGGACACCAGGTTCAAGGGCTAAACTTCAGTCACCAGTGCTGCTTTAATGCTTAATTTAATTTATTTAATTTTTCCAACTCTATGTTCAAATACTATTGCTGCCCCCATCACCGTGCTACTTCCAAAGTTGATTGGAAAGGGACACCAGCAATTTGGAAAATACAGGATAGAGGAATCCCAAAGATGAAGTAATATCCTAAAGGGAGATGAGGCCACCACAGGGAACAAGGGAAGTCAAAGACAGCATAAAAGCAAAAGAAAGGGCATATAATACATCAAAAATTAGTGGGAAGTAGAGATTGGGAAGCTTTTATAAAAAAACAGAACACAACTAAAAAAACATAGAAAAGATGACATATTAAAGTAAGCTAACCAGTAACATAAAAGAGGTTACTAAAAAGTTTTTTCAGATATATAATGAGTAAACGAGAGATGAGAGTTAATATTGGACTACTGGGAAATGATGCTATGATGCTGGAGAGTCCGTAATGGGAAGGAAGCAACAAAATGGCCGATGAACTTAAGTCTTCACTAGAAGGCACTAGCAGAATTCCAGAAATGCAAGTGTGTCAGGGAAAAAGTGAGTGGAGTCACTATTACTAAAGAGAAGGTGCTTGAGAAGCTGAAAGGTCTGAAGGTAGATAAATCACCTGGACCAGATGGGCTACACCCCAGGGATTTGTAAGATGTAGCTGAAGAGATAATGTAGGCATTAGTAATGATCTTTCAAGAATCACTAGGTTCTGGAGGACTGGAAGATTGCAGATTGCACCTCACTGTTTAAGAAGGGAGGGAGGCAGAAGAAAGGAAGTTATTGGCCAGTTCACCAATCTTCAATGGTTGGAAAAATGTTGGAGTCTATTATTAAGAGGTTTTGGGGTTTTCGAAGGCAGATGACAAAATAAGCCAAAGTCAGCATGGTTTCCTTAAGGGGAAATCTTGCCTGACAAACCTGTTGGAATTCTTTGAGGAAATAACAGGCAAGATAGATAAAGGTGAATCAATGAATTTTATTTATTTGGATTTTCAGAAGGCCTGTGACAAGATGCTGTGCATGAAGCTGGTTAACAAGATAAAGAGCCCATGGTATTACAGGGAAGATACTAGCATGGATAAAGCATTTGCTTATTGGCAGGAGGCAGAGAATTAGAATAAATGTGGCTTATTCTGCTTGGCTGCCATTAAGAAGTGGTGTTTAGCAGGAATCTGTATTGAGACTACTTATGTATGTTATGTATCATTGAAGGAATTAAAAGCTTTGCAGACATTGTGAAGTTAGGAGGAGAGGCTGGTAGTGTTGAAGAAACAGGGAGACTGCAGAAGGACTTGAACAGTCTAGGAGAATGGACAAAAAAATGGCAGGTGGAATATCACGCCAAGAAGTGTATTGAACTTTGGCAGAGGGAATAAAGAGTAGTCTTACAGGTATTTTCAGGTATTACAGGTAGTTCCTAAATTTAGGTGGGGGGGGGGGGGGGAGGAGAATCAAAGATCAGAGATACAAAGGGACTTAGGAATCCTCCTGCAGGATTCCCTAAGGGTTAACTTCCAGGTTGAGTCCTTGGTCAGGAAGGCAAATGCAATGTTAGCATTCCTTGTGAGAGGGCTGGCGTACAAAAGCAAGGATATAATGCTGCGGTTTTATACAATATTGGTCAGACAGCACTTGAATTATTGTGAGCAGTTTTAGGCTCCTTATTTAAGAAAAAATGTGCTGGCAAGCTGTGCCTTAAATATACCCAATGACTTGGCCTCCATAGCCACTTGTGGATTCTGCAGATTCACTACTCTCTGGCTCAAGAAATTCCTCCTCATCTCTATTCTAAAAGGATGCCTTTTGAGGCTGTGGCTGTGTCCTCTGTATTGGACGCATCCTCTCCACATCTATTCTGCCAAGGTCTTTCAACATTTCATGAGGACACCCCTCATTCTTCTGAATCCCAGTGATAAAAGCTTAGACCCATCAAATGCTCCTCATATGACAACCCTTTCAGTCCCAGAATCATTTCTGTGCACCTTTTTTCAACCCTCTTCAATGTCAGCATATCCTTTCTTAGATAAGGGGCCCAAAACTGCTCACAATACTCCAAGTGAGGCCTCACTGGTGCTTTATAAAGCCAACATAATATCCTTGCTTTTATATTCTGATCCTCTCAAAATTAATGTTAACATTGCATATGTCTTCTTCACCACTGACACAACCTGCCAATTAATCTTTAGGGAATCCTGCTCAAGGACTCCCAAGTCCCTTTGCACCTTAGCTTTTTTAAATTTTCTCACCACTTAGAAAACAGTCTACGTCTTTAATTCTTCTACCAAAGTGATTGTACAACTAGTCTATTTACACTTCCAGACACTGTATTCCATCTGCCACATTTTTGCCCATTCTCCTAATCTCTTCTGTAGCCTCTTCTTCCTTAAAACTGCCTGCCCCTCCACCTAACTCCATGTCATCCACACACTTGCCCACAAAGTTATCAATTCTCTTATCCAAATCATTATCATATAACATAAAAAGAAGTGGTCCCAGCACAGACCTGTGTGCAACACCACTAGTCACTGGCAGCCCATCAGAAAAGCTCCCTTTAATCCCACGCTTTGCCTCCTGCCAATCAGCCAATGCTCCTATTTTTCCTGAAATACCATGGGCTCTTAACTTGTTAAGCAGCCTTGTGTGGCACCTTGTCAAAGGCCTTCTGAAAGTCCAAGTACATAACATCAACTGATTATCCTTTGTCTATCCTGCTTGTTATTCTTCAAAGAATTCTAATAGGTTTGTCAGGCAAGATTTTCCCTTAAGGAAGCCACGCTGACTATGGCCTATTTTATCATGTACCTCCAAGTACCCTAAAATGCATCCTTGACAATCATTTCCAACGTCTTCCCCACCAATGAGGTCAGACTAACTGCTTATAATTTCCTTTCTTCTGCCTCTCCCTTCTTGAAGAGTGGAGTGCCATTTGCAATTTTACATTCCTCTGGAACCATGCCAGAATCAAATGATTCTTTAAAGATAATTATGAGAAGAGGCAAATCAGTAGGGTTGACAGGGATAATAAATCAGCGATGATGGAATGATGGAGTAGACTCAATGGGATAAGTGGCCTAATTCTGCTCCTATGTCTTATGGTCTTTATGGTAATACACTAGAATGATTTGCTTCATTAGAGATGCTGTTTCAGGGGATGCATCTGCATCTTTACTTGTTAATACTTCCTTAACTCTGTAATGCTGTTGTGCATGTTCCTCCATAGATATTTATGAAGGAGAGTGAGCGTCAAAGGCTGCAAAACGTGTTGCACAAGGAGGTCCTAAGGAGGATCGTTTTGCTTCAGAGTTGGTTTCGCACTGTGCTGGAAAGGCGACAGTTTCTCCAGATGAAACAAGCAGCAGTTGTGATACAGGTTTGAACTGAACTGAAAGCTGCTATAATAAAACCCTGTACTCTAGTTTAACACTAAACTTGGAAAGAAGCAGATTTGATGGCAAGCAACAATCAGTAACACTCTGCTGCATCCATTTATTGTCCAAAGTATTGCCTGTTTGGTGCAAACAGCCTGTGCCATAAACTTTGATTATACAACTGGTCAATTTTGTTTGAATCTCCTGAGTCTGGTGACTTTTAAAAATAACTTTATCTTGTTTGTTTAACTGTCAATTCTTTGCAGACTTGTTTTGGTTCTCATACATTAGGAATTGGACTAAGACAACCCAAACCAGTTTTCTTTCAGAATTTTTGTAAATTGAACTTGATCGCAGAACTAACACACACAAAATTCCTGATGCTGCCTGTAAGGAGATTGTACGTTCTCTCGTGATCGCATGTGTTCCCTTCAGGTGCTCCGGTTTCCTCCCACAGTTCAAAGATGTACCAGTTGGTAGGTTAATTGGTCATTGTAAATTGTCCTGTGATTAGGCTAGGATTTAATTGGGGAATTGTTGGATGGTGCACCTCATAGGGCCTATTCTGCGATGTATCTCAACAAAAATAATTTTCTTTTTAAATGCTGGAGGAACTCAGCAGGTCAGCATCTGGGGAGAGGAATACAGGTGTTCCCCCCCCCCCCCCACTTTACAAAGGTAGAGCGTTCCTATGAAACCTTTCTTAAGCCAAAATGGTGTAAAGCAAAGAACCATTTATTTATATGGGAAAAAATTTTGTAAAGGTGAAAATCCTCTTTTTAATGTGAAAACAGGTTACTAATGTAGGTCTTTTGTGAAAGCGAAGTGGCGTAAATAGTGGCACCTGTAAATAGTCAATGTTTCAGGCTGTTCCTGTTGACTTTTTATTTCCTTCCCTAGATGCTGCCTGACCTGTTGACCTCCAGTATTTTGTGTGCGTTACTCTGGATTTCCAGATTCTGCAGAATCTCTTGTGTTTATTGAACACAGAGGTGGCTGAAACCAGCTGTTAATTCCCCCTTCCCAACATGTACATTCTCCTCGACTAATTATGCTTTTTTTAAACTATTTGGTTACAAAATTAGGTTAGATGTTCTTTTTGGAAAAATGCCTTTTTAACAATACTTGTTGATTTTTATGGCAACACAAGCAGAAGTGATGTATTCCAAATTTTCTCTGTTTTTCCTCTTTTCAACTTTCCTTTGCAGAATTATTGGCAAAGTTACAAAATGAGGCAGAATCTCATTTGCACAGACTCCAGTGTCTTAGATGCAGCAGCAACCAGTATTCAGGCCATGTGGAAAAGCTACAGCCAGAGAAAGATGTACTTGCAAATGCATGATGCGGCTATTATTATACAGAGGTGCTGGCGAGGTTATTGCAGGTACAAGCTCGCAGCACTCTGCATTCAAACATATTGGAGAAGGTACAAGGAAATGCAAACATACAGAGCTTTCAGGGATAGCATCATTAAGATTCAAGCAGCAAACAGAGGATTTGTTGTGCGGCGCAGGTAATTGTACAAGATTTGTTTTTGACTCTTGTATGCCCAAATTTGAACTAATTCATGACCATTTGCAGATATGTATATAGCATATTCGCCACCGATAGTCTCACAGCTACCCCTTGTAATTTGCATTCAGGTTAGAAATATAAGAGAGTAACACATAGGAGCAGAATTAGGCCATTTGGCCCATTAGGTCTGCTCCACTATTTGATCAAGGCTGATTTATTTTCCCTCTCAATCCTTGTATTCCTGCCTTCTCCCCAGAACCTTTCACACCCTTACAAAACAAGAACCTATCATTATCCGCTTTAAATATATCCAATGACTTGGCCTCCACAACGGTCTGTGGCAATGAATTCCACAGATTTACCACTCTGGCTAAAGGAATTCCTCCTCTTCTAAAGGGATATCCTTGTATTTTGAGGCTGTGCCCTCTGGTCCTAGACTCTCTCACTATTAAATTTTTAAAAACCTCGCTATGTCCACTCTGTCTAGGAGTTTCAATATTCCATAGGTTTCAATGAGATCCACCAAACTCTTCTAAGCTCCAGCAAGGCCCAGAGCCATCATGTGCTCCTCTTATGTTAACCCTTTCATTCTTGTAAATATCCTCTGTTTCTGTTCAATGCCTGGACATTCTTTCTTAGATTTTGGGCCCAAAGCTGCTCACAAAACTGAAAATGTGGTCTGACAAATTCCTTGAAGCATTATATCTTTGCTTTTCTATTCCAGCCCTCTCAAAATGAATACTAATATTACATTTGCCTTGCTTGCTACTGACTTAATCTGCAAGTTAATGTTTATGTAATCCTGCGTGGAATCTTTTGCATCTCTGATTCTGTATTTTCTCCCCGTATAGAAAAGAATCTGTGTTTTCATTCCTACTACCAAAGTGGATGACCATACATTTCCTTACATTGTATTTCATCTTCCACCTCTTTGCCCATTCTCCTTCTGCAGACTCAACGCTACCTACCCCTCCAACTATCTTTGTATCATCTGCAATCTTGGCCACAAACCCATCAATTCTGTCATCCAGATCATTGACGTACCACGTTAAAAAGGGGTTGCAAAACCGACCCCTGTGGAAGAGCACTAGTCACCAGCAGCTTACCAGAAAAGACCCCTTTATTCCCATTCTGCCTCCTGTCAGTCAGCCAGTCTTCTATCCATGGGCTCTTACCTTGTTAAGCTGCCTCATGTGTGGCACCTTGCTGGAGACCTTCTGAAAATCCAAATAAGCAACTCCACTGACTATCCTTCCGAACGCTCTGCTGCTAGCACCAATCCCAACCTCACTATAAAACCCGCGGATAAGGGGGGAGCTGTTGTTGTCTGGCGTACTGACCTCTACCAGGCCAGGGCACGGCAACAGCTCTCTGATACCTCCTCTTACTTACCCCTTGATCATGACCCCACTAAGGAGCACCAGGCCATTGTCTCCTATACCATCACCAACCTTATCAGCTCTGGGGATCTCTCATCCACTGCGACTAACCTCATAGTTCCCACACCCCGCACTTCCTGTTTCTACCTCCTACCCAAGATCCACAAACCTGCCTGTCCAGGTAGACCCATTGTCTCAGCTTGCTCCTGCCCCACCGAACTCACTTCTGCATACCTTGACACTGTTTTATCCCCCCTGGTTCAATCCCTTCCCACCTATGTTCATGACACTTTTCACGCTTTGAATTTTTTTCAATGATTTTAAGTTCCCTGGCCCCCACTGCCTTATTTTCACCATGGACATCCAGTCCCTATATACCTCCATCCACCACCCAGACGGTCTCAAAGCTCTTCGCTTCTTTTTGGATTCCAGACCTAACCAATTCCCCTCTACAACCACTGTCCTCCGTCTAGCGGAATTAGTTCTTACTCTCAATAATTTCTCCTTTGGCTCCTCCCACTTCGTCCAAACCAAGGGTGTAGCCATGGGCATCCACATGAGTCCCAGTTATGCCTGCCTTTTTGTTGGCTTTGTGAAACAGTCCATGTTCCAAACCTATACGGGTTTCCGTCCCCCTCTTTTCCTTTGCTACATCGACGACTGCATTGGCGCTGCCTCCTGCACGCATGCTGAGCTCGTTGACTTCATTAACTTTGCCTCCAATTCTCACCCTACCCTCAAATTTACCTGGTCCATTTCTGACACTTCCCTCCCCTTTCTTGATCTTTCTGTCTCCATCTCTGGAGATGGCTTATCTAATGATATCTACTAAGAGCCTACAGACTCTCACAGCTACCTGGACTATTCCTCTTCCCACCCTGTCTCTTGCAAAAATGCTATCCCCTTCTCGCAATTCCTCCATCTCTGCCGCATCTGCTCTCAGAATGAGGCTTTTCATTCCAGGACGAAGGAGATGTCTTCCTTTTTTAAACAAAGGGGCTTCCCTTCGTCCACCATCAACTCTGCTCTCAAATGCATCTCTCCCATTTCCCGCACATCTGCCCTCACCCCATCCGCCCTCCACCCCACTCGGGATAGGGTTCCCCTTGTCCTCACCTATCACCCCACCAGCCTCCGGGTACAACGTATAAATTCTCCGTAACTTCTGCCACCTCCAGCGGGATCCCACTACCAAGTGCATCTTTCCCTCCCCTCCCCCCCCCTTTCTGCTTTCCGCAGGGATTGCTCCTTACACGACTTCCTTGTCCACTTGTTCCCCCCCCCCCCCCAATCCCTTCCCAACGATCTCCCTCTTGGCACTTATCCTTGTAAGCGGAACAATTGCTACACCTGCCCTTACACTTCCTCCCTCACCACCATTCAGGGCCCCAGACAGTCCTTCCAGGTGAGGTGACACTTAACCTGTGAGTCAGCTGGTGTGGTATACTGCGTCCGGTGCTCCCAGTGTAGCTTTTTATATATTGGTGAGACCTGACGCAGACTGGGAGACCGCTTTGCTGAACACCTACGCTCGGTCAACCAGAGAAAGCAGGATCTCCCAGTGGCCACTCATTTCCATTTCCACGTCCCATTTCCATTCTGATATGTCTATCCGTGGCCTCCTCTACTGTCAAGATGAAGCCACACTCAGGTTGGAGGAACAACACCTTATATACCAGCTGGGTAGCCTCCAACCTGATGGCATGAATATTGACTTCTCTAACTTCCGTTCCCTCCTCCCCTTCTTACCCCATCCCTGACATATTTAGTTGTTTGCCTGTTCTCCATCTCCCTCTGGCGCTTCCCCCCCCCACCCCCCTTTCGCCCGAGGCCTCCCGTCCAATGATCCTTTCCTTTCTCCAGCTCTGTATCCCTTTAGCCAATCACTTCTCCAGCTCTGTATCCCTTTAGCCAATCACTTCTCCAGCTCTTAGCTTCATCCCACCCTCTCTGGTCTTCTGCTATCATTTCGCATTTCCCCCTCCCCCCACTAGTTCCAAATATCTTAGTATCTTTCTTTTCAGTTAGTCCTGACGAAGGGTTTCGGCCCGTTACGTCGACAGTACTTCTCCTATAGATGCTGCCTGGCCTGCTGTGTTCCACCAGCATCTTGTGTGTGTTGCCACTGACTCTCCTTTGTCTACCCTGCCTGTTATTTCTTCAAAGAATTATATATTAGTTTATTCAGTTTTCAGTCAAATTGGAGCCATCAAGTATAACTATCCATTAATCACTGAGGGCATTCACTTGACTTTTTAATTAATAAAAAACAAATCAAGTTGGTAGATTTCAACCCCTTTAACGGTCAAAACTGAATTCTTGCCATTTGTTTCAGATTGCAGGCATTGAGAAGACAAAAGTTCAAAGAGAAGAGAAAACACTTGGATTGTGAGCAAAAAATGGGACTGGATGAAAACTTGGGGGAAAGGTTTTCTCAGCTCGCTGTATCTGATGAAGCCAAATTAGAACTAAATGAGAGCTCTGCTTCAAAAGAGACTGACATTCAGGATGTACCTGCTGACTGTAACGATATATCTCTAGACATGCAGGGTGGAACTTTCAACTTTGCCAATGTTACAAATTTGCTCCAGGATGTTACGGTGAGGGAGAGACCAAAATCATTGTCTGGAGACCCTGAGAAGCAGAAAGTGGTGCGTGCCAAACGGCACAGTCGGAGAATGAGAGAATTGGAGCAGGCCAGGTTCAGTCTTGAATTGCTGAAGGTGAGATCAGGAGGTGTCTCTCCCTCAGAGGAAGGGCGCTGGTCTAATGAGCTGATTTCTGATAGTGTGAACTCCTTGTCTCCTCAGGGAACACCAGACAGTGAGAGCTCAAGAGGTAGTTTTGAAGTACCCATTGGTGATGATGGCCAGAAGAGACACCTCTATTTATCTGTTTGTGATGACCTAATGTCTGAATCCAGCCTACACACTGCTCAGGATAATCTTTCAACCAGTCCAAAAGTCAATGGTCATGATTTGTCCACTGGTCCGCAACTCAATGGAAATAACCTATCTTCCAGTCCTCCTAATAACACTAATTGTTATAGTCATGTTTCCGTGTCTCCTGAAGTAGCCAGTGGAGAATTTGAATTTCAAATATCAAGTTCTGAAGATCGACCTCCCAGTGTGAGACCAGCAGAGAATCTGTATTCTGGTCCCAAGCTGGATTCATGCTTGTTGCCAGATCACAACAGCGCACCCAGTCACCTGGTGCCAAATGACAACGCTGCTGTCGGCATTGATGACTGTAAGATAGAAGACAATGCCACTGAACCCAAACCAAGCAGAGAAGGAGCTGACAAAGCTTTGCCAAACTCTGCCGAGCTTGCTGTAATGGATGACGCAAGCATGGATTCCTTCTCACATACTAAAGTTTTAGAAAAGCTTGAATGGTTGAATGTACAGCAAGCTGAGAGGCAAAAGCAAAAACAGCAGCAGGATGAGAAGGAGATGATGGAACAGATAAGACAGCAGACGGAAATCCTTGAGAAACAGCGCAAGGTTTTTGAGAAGCAGGAGAAGGATATGTTTGAGAAACATAGAGGGGAAGCTCTGCAGAAGATAGAGCAGGGCAGACAGAATGATTCTCCTCACGTTCATTTCAAATCTCCAAGCAAGCAGGCAGACAGGCCCCAGTCTTATCTTGTCATGCACTCGGATAGAAAATGGGATTCAAGTTCAGAAAATCCTTCAACAACAAGTACTGAGGCTAAGTTACTGAACACTGCAGAATCTTTTGATACAGACACTATCTCAGGTCTACCCACAGGAAGAACCAGACCAGTGAGCATGTTCTATGAAACAAAAGAACTACAGCCATGTGGCCAACAAGAAATTAATAAGCCAGTTGGCTGGACTCCGAAGCTGAGCTTGGAGTCCCGTGAAACCCTTCCTAATGTAGGTCGTCTCCGAAAGGCTGCACCTCAAAAAGGGAGCGCAGGCACAAAGGAAGACTCAACCAAGGACAGGACCAGTGCCCTCTTCTTTTTGCCAAAAGATAAGAATACCCTGAGCAAGTAAGTTTCTTTTCTTGATGATTCAGGAATACAAATAAGCTTTAGAGGCCTGGGTTAAGTCCATTGCGTGGCTGTGTATTAATATATAACACCAGAAGAATGACCAGTGAATGCTTGGTTGTAAGACAAACCTTGGCCGGAGAGTGATGATGGAACGTTCCAGCTGTGGAAAGGGTCATAAAGAAGTACAGCAAAAAACAGGCCCTTTGACCCATCTAGTCCATGCCAAAACCATTTAAATTGTCTATGCCCATTGACCTACGCTGGGACCATAGCCCTCCATATCTCTACTATCTACGTACCTATTCAAACTTCTCTTAAACATTGAAATCAAGCTCACGTGTACCACTTGTGCTGGCAGCTATTCCACACTCTCATGACCCTCTGAGTGAAGAAGTTTCCCCTCGTGTTCCCCTTAAGTATCGTGCCTTTCACCTTGACCCATGACCTTTGGTTCTGGTCTCACCCAACTTCCGTGGATTTATCCTAAGCATACCCTTCATATTTTGCATACCTCTATCAAATCTCCTCTTAATCTAATATGTTCTAAAGCATACAGTCCTAACCTATTCAATCTTACCTCCAGACCCAGCAATATCCTTGTAAGTTTTCTCTGCACTCTTTCAATCTATTTACATCTTTCCTGTAGGTAAGTGACAAAAACTGCACAAAATACTCCAAATTAGGCCTCATCGATGTCGTATACAACTTCAACATAACGTCCCATCTCCTGTACTCAATACATTGATTTATGAAGGCCCAGTGGGTCAAAAGATTTTTTTACAATCCTATCTACATGTGATGCCACTTTCAACAAATTATGCACCTATATTCCCAGATTCCATTTTTCTACCTTTGTTCCTCTGTGCCCTACCATTAACTGTGTAAGACCTACCCTGGTTGGGGCAACCAAGATGCAAAACCTCCCACTTGTCTGCATTAAATTTCATCTGCCATTCTTCAGCCCATTTTTCCTGCTGATGCAGATCCCTCTGCAGGCCATGATAGTCTCCCTGACTGTCCACTACACCCCCAATCTTGGTGTCATCTGCAATTTGCTGATCCAGTTAACCATATTATCATCCAGATCATTGATATAGATGACAAACAACAAAGGACCCAGCACCAACCCTTGTTGTGCACCAGGCCAGAGAGTGATGATGGAGCATTCCAACTGTGAAAAGAATCATAGAGAAGTGCAGCGCAGAAACAGGCCCTTCGGCCCATCTAGTCCATGTCGAAACCATTTAAACTGTCTACGCTCATTGACCTTCACTGGGACCATAGCTCTCCATATCTCTACTATCCATATACCTATCCAAACTTCTCTTAAATATTGAAATCAAGCTCACAAGCACCACTTGTGGGCAGCTCATCCCACACTCTCACGACTCTTTACTACCACTTGCTGGCTTCTCCCAAAGTCAGTCCTGATGAAGGGTCTTGACCTGAAACATCGACTGTACTTCTTCCTATAGATGCTGCCTGGTCTGCTGTGTTCCACCAGCATTTTGTATGTGTTGAAGGAAAAAAAAACAACTTTACCTAGAGCTTTCCATTTTTGCCTTCTCTCACTCAAGCCTCTCCTTGCTAAAACCTGGAAGAGCTAATGCCTCAAGATCACCACTGTGACTCTGTTCATTCAGATGATGGCTGCCACACTTGTCCCTGCCTTCCTTTAATTTGCTTTTGCTCATCGGTCACTGTTCAAAGCTCAAGTCATTTGCTTGTCTGTTCCAGGAGTTATGACCTGGGGAGTTCGCTGAGTTTTTTTTTCACAGGAAAGGTAGGATACTAGATGGCTGAAGTAACAAGTGAACAAAGGACACAAATGTTTGCTTTGACTACTTAACATGTCAACTAAGGAAGATTTTATTAGTCACACCTATTAGAGGTTAAGTCCAGGTGACAGTTAATTTTGCTTTGTTGAAGTGTATACACTCAGTGTGGCGACTTTATTTGGTACCTCCTATACATAATAAAGTAGCCACTGAGTGTATGTTTGTGGTCTTCTGCTGCAACCCATCCACTCCAAGGTCTGATACGTGCATTCAGAGATGCTGTTCTGCACACCACTGTTGTAAAGTGTTGTTATTTGGGTTACTGTCTCCTTCCTTTCAGCTCAAACCAGTCTGGCCGTTCTCCTCTGATCTCTCTTACTAACAAGGTGTTTTCAACCACAGAACTGCTCACTGCATGTTTTTTTGTTTATCACACCATTCTCTGTAAACTCTAGAGTTCATGAGAATCCCAGGAGATCAACAGTTTCTGAGGTACTCAAGCTATCCCAACTGGCACCAATAATCATTCCATGGTCTAAATGTTGGTGGGGACGCAGCAGGCCAGGCAGCATCTATAGGGAGAAGCACTGTCGACGTTTCGGGATGAGACCCTTCATCAGGACTAACCGAAAGGAAAGATAGTTAGAGATTTGAAAGTAGGAGGGGGAGGGGAAAATACGAAATAATAGGAGAAGACCGTCTCTGGAGATGGCTTATCTACTGATATCTACTGTAAGCCTACAGACTCTCACAACTACCTGGACTATTCCTCTTCCCACCCTGTCTCTTGCAAAAATGATATCCCCTTCTCACAATTCCTCCGTCTCCGCTGCATCTGCTCTCAGGATGAGGCTTTTCATTCCAGGTCAAAGGAGATGTCTTCCTTTTTTAAACAAAGGGGCTTTCCTTCTTCCACCATCAACTCTGCTTTCAAACGCATCTCTCCCACTTCCCGCACATCTGCCCTCACCCCATCCGCCCGCCACCACACTTGGGATAGGGTTCCCCTTGTCCTCACCTACCACCCCACCAGCCTCTGGGTCCAATGTATAATTCTCCGTAACTTCTGCCACCTCCAGCGGGATCCCACTGCCAAGTGCATCTTTCCCTCCCCCCCCCCCTTCTGCTTTCCGCAGGGATTGCTCCCTACACAACTTCCTTGTCCACTTGTTCAACCCCCCCCATCCCTTCCCAACGATCTCCCTCTTGGCACTTATCCTTGTAAGCGGAACAAGTGCTACACCTGCCCTTACACTTCCTCCCTCACCACCATTCAGGGCCCCAGACAGTCCTTCCAGGTGAGGTGACACTTAACCTGTGAGTCAGCTGGTGTGGTATACTGCGTCCGGTGCTCCCAGTGTAGCTTTTTATATATTGGTGAGACCCGACGCAGACTGGGAGACCGTTTTGCTGAACACCGATGCTCTGTTCGCCAGAGAAAGCAGGATCTCCCAGTGGCCACATATTTTAATTCCACGTCCCATTCCCATTCTGATATGTCTATCCATGGCCTTCTCTACTGTCAAGATGAAGCTACACTCAGGTTGGAGGAGCAACACCTTATATACCAGCTGGGTAGCCTCCAACCTGATGGCATGAACATTGACTTCTCTAACTTCTGTTAATGCCCCACCTCCCCTTCTTACCCCATCCCTGGTATATTTAGTTTTCCCCCCTCCACTTTTTTTTCTCGCTTTCTGCCCAACACTCTGCCTGTTCTCCATCTCTCTCTGGTGCTCCCCTCCCCCTTTCTTTCTCCCTAGGCTTCCTGTCCCATGATCCTTTCCCTTCTCCAGCGCTGTATCACTTTCACCAATCACCTTTCCGGCTCTCAGCTTCACCCCACCCCCTCTGGTCTTCTCCTATCATTTTGCATTTTCCCCTCCCCCTCCTACTTTCAAATCTCTTACTATCCCTCCTTTCAGTTAGTCCTGACGAAGTGTCTCAGCCTGAAACATCAACAGTGCTTCTCCTTAGATGCTGCCTGGCCTGCTGTGTTCCACCAGCATTTTGTATGTGTTGCTTGAATTTCCAGCATCTACAGATTTCCTTGTGTTAGATCACATTCTTTCCCCTTTCGTATATTGGCTGTGAATAACAATTGAACTTCTTGGTATTGCATGCTCTTATGAATGTGCTGCTGTCAATGATTGGCTAATTAGATATTTGCATTTATGAGCAGGTGTACTTGTAACCTAATAAAGTGGCTACTGAGTGTAGATTTAGAAAACTTCGTGAATCTGGCAAAAATGCTTTAATGTAGAAAGCAGTGCAATGAGCATTGTGTTCTTCACTGAGGTAAAGGGTGCAGGCAGAACCTACAGACAATAATTGGGCTTTGTAAACAAATTTTACATGCAAGCAATGATTAACTAAAGTATATTTTGTCCCTTGACATTTTGTTTGTACTTGCTTCCACTGATCCATGTCAGAGCATCTAATTATTTTGGTAGGTTATGTTCATAGACTTTTTCATCAAAATGAACTGTATATACAAATGTACAAAAGTGAAGGTGGAAGTCTATTGTGACAACCTGATCTATATGCAACCTTATTCACAGTTTTCCCTGACCTATGTAACATTACTTCCCAGAGAAGCAAAACAATGGTTCTCTGAGAAACAAAGAGAATTAACAAAGCAATTTTATCCATTCATGCCACAAAGAATTAACTACTTATGTTTATCTGACCCTAGTTGTGTGATGATTTGTGTCGATGACATTTTGTGTTTAAAATATTCAAATTTGACCTCATTATAGTGTTGCAGGGACTACTCAGAACATAGATGTTCATATAAACAAGGACTGAGTGTCCTCATAATCTAAATCTAATCTAAAGCTTCAAGGATACATGGCTTCATTAGGCAGAACATAGAATACAAGAGCTGGAAGATTGTGGTACAACTTTACAAAGCATTGGTTAGGCTACAACTGGAGCATTGTGTGGTTACTACATTGTAGGAAGGACGTCATTGTTTTGGAGTGAGTGCAGGGGATATTGTTGCCTGGGAACATTTCAGAGGAAAGACTGATTAGACTGGGATCTATTTCTTGGAGTAAAGAGGCTAAAGGGTACCTCGTTTGTATATGCAAAACTGAGAAGGACATAGATTGGGTAGATAATAAGAAACTTCCTCACAGCAGAGATTATTTAAAGCTAGCAGGCATAGGTTTAGTGTAAGATGTGTAGAACATTTCAAGGAAATGTAAGGAAGATTTTTTTTTCCTACTCAGATGGTGTTGGGAATCGGGAACACTAGTGACCTGCTAGTGAACACACAATATTTGAAAACTATCTACATGAACACTTAAATCACTGAGATGTGCAAAGCTTTGAACCAAGCACTGATAGATAAGATTAGCATCAATGGGTACTTGTTGATTTACGTGGACATTTTTTAAAAAAAAACAATACCAATACAACCATTGGTCTCCTGAACCAACGTGGAACCTGTGCAAAATTGCATTCTGGACTGTGATGGAGATTAGGTGACTGGAGGCATAGAACTGTAGTTCTAGAGTGTGGCAGAACTGAAGAATTCAATAGAGCCCTGAGGAAATTTTAAATGGAAATGAAGGAACAGCTTGCAAGAGAATTGACTGAAAGTGGCATCCAATAAAGTTACAGGCACAGAGTCACACAGTGTGGAAACAGACCCATGCTGTCCATGCTGATTCAGGATGCCCATTTGAGTAAGTCCCATTTGGCCATGTTTGACTTATATTCCTTTAACTCTTTCCTATCCATGTATCTTTCCAAATGTTGGTGTACCTGCTTCAACCAGTTCGTTTAGCAGTTCATTCCCTGTCTCCTTAGAGAATTAGGAAAATATGCCACAAAGTTTGTTAATAGAAGTATAATCTAAAGTTGGTACATGTGCTGATGGAGTTCACTCTTTTTGCAGTATAAATAGGCAAGACATTGAATATCTACAACATTCATTAAGTCACTTGCTAATCAGTGTTTTGAGAGCATATAAACCTTTTTGGGTTTTTAATTTAGAATAGATCATAGTACTTTTGAAATGGTCTGTTAAGAGTTCTCCCCTACATGGCTTCTTGTTAGCTGAAATAAGTAATATTTGGCAGTGTTGCAATACAAACCTGTTCTAATTTGGGTAGGTTGACTATGAAGGATCGGATGTCTTGAAGATTGGTTGTGTGCAGATTGCCCTTCAGAAGAAAGTAGCATTTGTGCCACAATGGTGCCTGGCAATTCCCATAAAGGGAGGCTCACCACTTACTTTTGACATTTGTTGGCTTTATAATCCCTGCATCAGCATCCCAGATGCCACCATTTATCAGCTACATGAAACCATGACAAGGAGAGCAGTTAAGAGGTGTTGCTCTGTAATGAGAGGCTTCCTGACCCATTAAAATTTTTCCCACCAGATGTGAGGTACAAGTCCAGAGCATTATAGAATCCTTTCCATTGCCTTGAATGTGTTTAGCTTCCTGTGATTACATCCCAAAGGCATGCATTGGTTGGTTAATTATTCTTGACATGTAAATAATTGGAATTGGTTTATTATTGTCACATGTACCGAGATACAGTGAAAACCTTGTCTTGTATACTGTTCATACAGATAATTTCATTACAGTGCATTGAGGTAGAACAAAATAAAACAATAACAATGCAAATTAAAAAAGTGCAGGTATAAATAGGGTGCAAGGTCATCAGGTAGGTTGTGATGTCAAGAACCCCTCTTAACATACTAGAGAATCATTTAATAGTCTTCTAACACTGAGATAGAAGTTGTCCTTGAGCCTGATGGTACATGATTTCAGGCCTTTGTATTTTCTCCCTGATGGGAGCAGGGAGAAGTTAAAAATGTGTGCAAATACCCTTATCAGCTTATCTAAGGATAGAACTGGGACACCATCTGGTCCAGCTGCTTTCCACGGGTTTGCTATCTATAAGGCTAACTGATCGAATCTGGCAGTGTTGAGAAAAAAATGGGAGTAGTGGAAATGATTGATGGATTTGGTGGGCTGAAGAGCCTCCATATTATGTGGCTCTGCAGTGCAGCTTAGCTAGACTTTATTCACCACATTCCCTCCACATCCTGTGTATAGTGGTTGCAGTGTGTTCCATCTGCAAAGTACACAGCAGTTTGCACTGCACCAGCCAAACCTGTACATTCCAACTTAAAAAAGGGTAAGGCCAACTGACACAATAACACTGTCACCTGCAGTTTCTCCATAAGACATAGGGCCATTCAGCTCATCGAGTCAGCTCCACCATTCTGTAATGGCTGATCTATTATCTCTCTCAACCCCATTCTGCTGCCTTCTCCCAGAAATCTTTGACATCCTTACAAATCAACATTTCAACCTCTGCTTTAAATATGCCTAATGATAAAAAATTCCTCTTTATTGCATTTCTAAAGGAACATCCTTCTATTCTGAGGTTGTGCCCTCTGGTCCTAGACTCACCCACTATCCGAAACATCCTCTCCATGTTCACTCTCCTCCAGGTTGCATGCATCTTGATTTGGAAATATATTAATTGTTCTTCATCATTCGGTTTAAATGCTGAAACCTAACAGCATTGGTTTGCTACCAATTGATGGCACAGTAGCTCAGCAGTTAGTGCAACACTTTACTGTGCTAGTAATTGGAAAATCATAGTTCAATTCCCACCACTGTCTGTAAGAAATTTGTATATTCTCCCAATGGGTTTTCTTTGAGTACCTCAGTTTCCTCCCACATTCCAAAATATAATCGGTTATGGTTAGTAATTTGTGGGTATGCTATATTGGCATGGAAGCATTGCAATGCATGTGGGCTGCCCCCAGGACATCCTCAGACTCTGTTGGTCATTGACACAAACCAACACATTTCACAGTATGTTTTAATATACGTGTGACAAATAAGGTTAATCTTTTTAAGTCTTCACTTCATTGTGGGAAGTTAGGGACTGGGCAATATTTTCAAGTTCAAGTTTAATTGTCATTCAACCATGCACATGAATATGGTTAAACAAAACAGCGTTCTTCTGGGCCAAGGTGTAAAGCACAGTACATACAGTCACAGCACATAGTTAGAATAGCATATACAGTCTCAAAAATTAGTATTAACACAGGTCCCTGAGTGGCATGACCTGTAGATTAATGGTGCATGGAATGTTGTCCTGAACTCACGTTTCTTTAAGAGAAAGCATGCAGCAGTTCCTCATCTTGTGCTGTCAAAGGCAATCCAGCTTGTCTTCCTGGGAGTGAACACTAGAGAGCAGCACTAATGGGAGAGCTGCCCTGCAGGAGCCAGCCCCCAAACTGGTACAGATACCAGCGTGCCTGCTGAGCCTTTTTCTCTCCCACATGCTAGTGGCTATAACAGGTGACACTAGTCCATTCAAAAATCGAGGCCACACAGCTCCCCTGTCTTTGGTCTCACCAATGAATCAGACCCAATATTTTGTATTACCAATGTCCATCAGGGTCTTGCAATCACAAGACAAATGTTCAGGATGCACATTTACACCATTTGGACCCAGAATCTACTGCAACCAAGTGTGCTGCCGCCATCTTAACCGGAAATTCTACAATAATTGCTGGACTTGCCATTGATGCCCAGGTTGCAGATTTTTTTTATTAGAAAGCTCTATTCATCCATATATTCAAAGTTTTTAAAAAATTCCTGAGCTACTGACTCTCAGTTTCACCTGCTTGTGGCTGTACTTAAGTAGTATTTAATTTAAAGTGTGAGTCATTAATTGGGTGTTGCAAGAGTGTTGTCTAATGACCATGTAACACACAGAAGAGTGTAATCTAACAACTACTGAGATAAGCATAACAGCGTGCTTTGTCATTTATAGCTCCAAATTATTTTCTTGGATTTCTTTCTATTCTACTGAAGAGTTGATGAGGGAATTATTAACATGGAATTAAGTATTGAGTAATGTTCAAGGCAATGAATAATATTCTATTAATAAAACCATGAGACATAGCATCAGAACTAAGCCAATCAGCTCATCGAGTCTGCTCTGCCATTCCATCATGGCTGATTTATTATTCTACTCAACCCCATTCTCCTGCCTTCTCCCTAATTTAGCCTTGACACCCTGACTAATGAAGAACTTATCAACCTCCACTTTAAATATACTCAATGACTCAGGCTCTGTCTGTGGCAATGAATTCCACAGATTCACCACCCTCTGGCTAAAGAACTTCCTGCTCATCTCTGTTCTAAACAAATATCCTTCTATTCTAAAGCTTCGTCCCACTGTACGTTATGGGTTTGTGTAGCTTGTTTCCCAGCTTCGGAACACAAGTGTCCTACCACTAATGAAGTACTTTTGAAACGTAGTCACTTGTTGTAGTGCAGCACCATCAGTCAATGAGGTCACTGATTGGATCACCTAGTGTTACTGAAATTAATGAAGCTTTGGCCAGGATGGGAGAGAAATCCCACTGCTTTGTTAGACTCCTGAGATCTTTTATGTTCAGAAGAAAGCCTGGTTTTATTTTAATTTTCATTCTGAAGTACATTAGCTTTTGATAGTGCTACACTCCCTCATTGCTGTATTTAAGATTGCTTGCTGTCATTCTTTAGAACATGAATCCCGGTGTGTCCTAATTAAACAGGGTCCACTGTTTCTGTGGATTCATAAGGAGAAGGAAATGATTGTTACTCTAATGCAGCAAGAAAAACACAATAAGCATAAAGAACAGAATAAAAAACAATTATAAATATAAAAGCAGTCCTGTAAAATGCAATGTATAAGCAACTGTTATATACAGTGGATTCTGTTTAATTGGGACACACTGGGATCAGTACATTTTGGCCCAGTTAAGTGGCTGACCCAATTAGTCAAAATTTCATCAAAGTAGTTAAAAGATATGTTTAAAAAATGACAAACTAGTAACGATTAACGGAGTAACAATTTATCTATGAAATGCAAAACAATTTAGAACACTATCAATATTTCTATATACTATAAAACCGTGCATTAGTTCCTAATAGATATCGACAGAGGAATTTATCTGCCATGTTCTTTTGATTGTAAATGAACAAAATCAGTGCAGGCACCTGGTGTAGACAGTGGACAACCAGCATACAATGCTTTGGACTATTGCACTCTCCAAATTTTCATTTTCATTGTAACACTCAAGATGATTGTCAGTATCTTCAAATTCCCTTGTATTTCTTAACTTATTGAAGTAGTGAAATCATTTCAATTTCAATGCCTGATCATTTCTGGCATCTCCAAGCCCGAATGCTTGAAGCAGCAGTGAGGAAGGCAGTTCCAACTTAATGCTCATTTCTCGCCAACTATCAGTGAGAAAAATCGCTGCTTTTTGAACACAAACCTAAACAACTGACACTATTTTAAAAACTGATTGTTGTACGCACAGTGTAAAATCTGACAGCCTGTGTGTGACTGACGATAGTTAGGAACTGTTTGGCAACAGTCTTCTGCCCCAATTAAGCTGTGTGGTGTCCCGAATATTCAAAGGGAATTCTGGCTATTTTAACAATTTAGTTCTTGTCCTTTAAGAATTGTGCCAAATAATCGTCTGCCCCATTTAACCAATGGCCCAATTAACTGGAATCCACCATGTATATAGTATTATATGTATGTAAATTGACACTAGTTGTTGAGTATGTAGTCATGTGATGGTCATTGTATTTTTCTTTGACCATTGATCCCAATTGTTTGTGTCCTTGGTGTATTTGGGTATTATTTATCATTAATATCAATGACAAATTAATATTAAGACACACAGTAGCTTAGCAGTTAGCATTCTGTTTTAGAGCACCAGCTGTAAGATTGGGATCATATTCCCAGTGTTTGTATGTTCTTCCCATGACTACATGTTTTCTTTGATTGTTACAGTTTCCTCCCACAGCCCAAAGGACTAGGGTTAGTAAGTGGCTGCAAACAACACACTTCACTCTGTATTGTTGTTTTAATGTATATGTAACAAATAAGGTTCATCTTTTATTTTACAGTATTGACAAAGATTATGTGAATCTGGAAAAATATCCAACTTTTTCCAAAGAAGATGAAGCTTTCAGAGAAAAGATGGTGAAAATGTCACAGCCAAAAATAACTGATGTAAGCAATTTAAATCTCTTTGTTAGATTATGAAGTTCAGGGTATGATGAATCCATTGGTTAAGAGAGCACAAGTCTAGTGAATGAGATTTATTTAAATTAAATCTTGTACAGTGTCCAACTGCAGAACCTAACAAGACCACGATTCAACCTTTACATTTATTGTACTCAATCTACCTTTACACTTGAATTTTCATAAGAAGCATAAAAAGATTCAATCTTTTATTTTGTTTCTTTATTTTTGCCCTATACCCTGATGAAGCAAACTGGGTTAGGTGACAACCACCTTCCTGCAGTTACTACCAAATAGTTTATTGGGGATTATCAGTCTTTGACTGTTGTGGGTATGGGTGGGGGCAACAGGAGTGGGGAGATATTGTATCAAAGCACAGTTCTGTCCCATTAAACATTACAACAGAAACTGCAGAGTGATGATTGTAGGAAGGAGCCATCATGAATTCCATAGAAATGCTATCCAGCTTGAAAATCTCTGACTTCTTTAAGTTAATGCTGCAGCTGTATGTTCTTACTCCTGCAGAGATCTAAATATGTTTTTGTTAAATTTAGCAATGGCTTTGACCTCTTGCAATATTTATATTCTTCACTACTATAACCTGTCTTTTTATTAATGTGTTTTGTGTAGTTTTCCTCGAGGCTTATGGTGATCCAGTGCGTCATTGGGATGCTGTCCTCATTGTTACATGTTTTGATTTTTGTGTGTTGTTCGGTCAATCAGGTTGCAAGACCAGTGCACAAAAAGAGAGCCCGCATGGCGCGGACCCGCTCTGATTTCTTGACTAGAAGCTGTAACGCTGAAGGGGAGGGCGAGACTGAGGAAGAGGAGTATGATGACCCCTCCATTGAGCCCCCTCTCTCCCCCAGCCAACCTAGATCTGAGCTGAGGCCCAAGGACAGTGCCGGACAGGCCTGTTACAGTGACTCAGAAATGGTAAATAAATTATGGCCAGTTGGGCGTGAGGCAAATCTTGGGAGCATCTCTTTGCTAACCCTTACTATGGAGTAGAAAGCAATACTGACATCTAGAACTGCTTAACTTCCCCACCTTTCAGATTTTAGAAGGTAACACTCAATTCATTAGCACTGCGGCTTATCCTGTGGATTCCTGTCTCATGTCCACTGTGTTGTGTTTTATTTTTATGCACAGTGTTTAATGTTCTTAACCCAAACGATTTTTCAGTTTGTCATGCAGAATATTAGTTGCATTATTGACAATGGTACAATTGTATTTCAGTAGATTGAGATATAATAGGCACATCCCACATTATATTTATTGAGTAGGATTTATTTTAATAAATTGCAGATCTTACTGCCAGATCTCTGAATTCAACACCCAAGTGATCAGTACTGAGATGGATTCCTGCAGAATATACGTATAAAACATCTCCAGAAATATGAAATAAAAACAGGAAATTCTGGAAATACTCAGCAGGCAGCTTCTGTGAAGAAAGAAACAGAGCTAACATTTCAGTTTGATGACCTCTCACACTGACCTGCTGAGTATTCACAATGCTTTCTGTTTTTATTTCTGGAGTTCCTTTTGAAATATAGAATCCTGAGATTGTTGCGTTTTAGGCCCTTTTCTCAATTCTGAAGCTGCACAAAATTGTGTTGGTACTCCAGAAATATCACACATTATCACACAAATTCAACATATTTTCTACTCTGTAGGTTTTACTAATTTGACTAGCAGACTTGCTTTAGAATATTTCGGAGCATCCCATTTCAGTTGCTCAGCTCCAGAAGCATTCACTTGCTGTTTTAAGTTACTCAACTAATAATAAAAATAATAACTTAATTTATAGATCACTTTCCATACAGATGATGTAGTTCAATGGAATAAAAGTATGAATATGGAAATAAAAATAAAGATGAAAATAAAGACATTATTTAAAAGCCATGTTAAATAAATAGGTTTTGAGCTGACGTTTAGAAGTGACAACTGAGTCTGCTTCCCTTACTGATGCTGGCGTTGCTCATTTCAAACCAAACAATAACTCAGCATAGATTGGGGTAAAATGGAGAGAGCAAGGTGGACCTTCTTCACATCTAATTTTGAAAGAGCATGTTATGAAGATTGGAAGGAACTCTATTTCAGTGACACACTTGGTTAACTATGAGGCAAGAACTCACTTCACAAGTGAAATATTAGTTACTGCAGCAACCCAAAGGATTTAACCCAGCAAGGTTTGACATTTTCAAGAGAGATAGCCCACAAAATGAAGGATACATAAAGAAAGGTTCTTCTGAATATGATTGAGTGTTTCCTTTTATTGCTCTGGAAATCCCTGCTAAACTGTATAGATTATCTGGTCATGCTGTTATTGTACTGGATATGGGTCATTCTGTTACTAAGGTGATTTTCTACACTAGCCCCTTCTACTTCCCTGAGTTGTGATGGCCATCACAGTATTCACCTAGTCATCCTTATTTACCAGATCATTGCATGCCATAACTTACCTAATTGCACTGAATTAGTTTGCATATTTACTTTGCTTTCTTCACAATTAATGGCTCCAATCAATCTATATTCTAATATTTCAGTTTTATTAACAGCATGTGGGGTGGCTAGATGCTACTACCTTTATTTTTCTTTCCCTGGCAGTTTTGTATTGACTTTATAAATAAGTGCTGAGAATTTTTGTTTATATTTTTTTAAATAAGTGTGAACTATCAGTATAATTGTGAATATTTTTATGAAGTGTCTCTTATGGATGTTTTTCATTTAGTTTGCTGTTTTAATTTTCTATCCAAGATTATAAAAACAGTTTGTTCCAAGATATGTCATATATTGACTGAGGGTTTTATTTTGACGTATCTGATTCGTTCAGGAGTGTATGGTGATGCCCATGTCTGACTCCCCTTATCCACCCCCTTACCCTCATGCCGTTACAGCTTGCAAATTGCTTTCTTTGTTCACACAAAAACACTAAATGCTGAAAAAGTAGAGCAGATCAGGCAGCATCGGTAAAATGAAAAAGTTAATTTTTTTTATTTTCTTGCATATGTGATGGTGTCACTGATGATCTGTAACCTGGGGACGAGTATTGCTGCAGCACATGGATTGTAATGTGTATAAGAGTGAATGAAAGGCCCTTGTGCATAGATGCTTCACAATATAACTCCTACAAGTTTTTTTTAAAAATAGTGTCAACGTTGATGACTATTTGGAAATTGTACCAGGAAAACAATTGTTACAATAATTTCCTTTCTAATAGCAGCTCATGATCAAGTTGAAAGTGTAGGTCTCAGTGGAGTAAGTGATAAGATGTTAATAAACTTGGATTGTCGGGTGTCTGGTTGCACCAGTTCAATGGATATTGGGCTGCTAAAGGGAAAAATAGTGTTGGCGCGTGGCCTAGTGGATAAGGCATTGGTCTAGTGATCTGAAGGTCACTGTTTTGAGCCTCAGCTGAAGCAGCGTTTTGTGTCCTTGAGCAAGACACTTAACAACACATTGCTCTGCGACGTCACCGGTGCCAAGCTGCATGGGTCCTAGTGCCCTTCCCTTAGACAACATCGGTGGTGTGGAGAGGGGAAGGCTTGCAGCATGGGCAACTGCTGCTCTCCCATACAACCTTGCCCAGTCCTGCGCCCTGGAAACCTTACAAGGTGCAAATCCATGGTCTCATGAGACTAACAGATGTCCATATAAAGGAGGATAAAAAGCAATATTTTTGGCTTTTCAAGTAAAGTTGCCAATCACCCAGAAACTTAGAATTCAGTTAAAGCAAGCAATGTCCACCATTGTTTGTCTTAATAAAATGAGTTGACCAACTTAGTTTCATCACTGGAGAAGATTAATGAACTGCTGAAGTATGGTTCAAAACATATTCTATAATGTGATTAATGTAACACTGGAGGTTAAATGTTCACTAACTCATCAATAGCTGAACTTTATATTTTGTGTGTTTCTTGTTGGATATTCTTAATTCATCACCTTAAACTGTGACCTCCTGCCACCACAGTTTGATCAATCAGAAGTAATATAGCTGATGGTTTCCCTTGGTACACTTGAAGGACGTTATTTGCAGTTGGACTCTTGAAAGTCTCCCACCATTCATTATACTTTATTCATCTGATAATAATGACCTCTTAGATGGAATTGGAGGTAATAAGGGCCCATGGTTTTCAATTGCCTCGGAGTGCTTGAAAAAGAATGTTTATGCAATGTTGAGTGGGGGTGGAATAGATAGGTCTTGCAGTTCTCTTATCATTGTAATATTAAATAATATACATTATAAACCTTTAACATTTTTGGAGAGGAATCTTGAAGCTCCAGAGGTTATTGTTTCTTTTTGGGTAAATCTGATATCCATAGAAACAAGAGTTTAGAGAGTTCTAACAGAATCACTTTTATAAATACACATTGTACTTTCTCTAGTGCATTTCCCTATCTTGTCTTGAACTTCCCTCCCAATAAATTGGTCTTGCTTTTGTTGGGAGTTACGTTTAGAATCTTGTGTGGAGTTGGGTTGCAACAATTTGTGTGGGAAAGAGGTGTAGGACCAGGGAAGTGCACTATGAAAAGAGCAACGTGTCTGTGGATTTATGCAAGAGTACTGTTCCTTAAAATTAAAATCTGTAACATAAGTAAGTGCTGCTCCTTGAGTTTTTGAAAAGCTGTATTGTGCAATGTGAGAAAGTTAGAGATATAGGAGAAAATGTTCATTATTGATTCACAAATAATAGCATTGAGGTACATTTCAAATTTGTGTCAACATAATTATAAAAAAAATCAGGTTCAAGTCTATGATCACCTGACTGTACATATATGCAACCAAATGAAACAACATTCCTCTGGACCACTGCATCCACAAAACATATATCACAAACAGCTCATAAAACAAAGTAGTTAATAAATATACAGTGCTGTGTCTCAGGCACCCTAGATTTTTTAATACAAATTTTGTTTTAGATGTTTGTTTTGTTTTCTGCATTAGTGTGTCAGTAGAAAAGAAAGTTTAGATGTCCACATACTCATTTTCCAAAAAATTAATGTTCGAGAAATTCTTTAAAGAAAGTAATATATTAAGTAATAAACCACTTTTCAAGTTTAAAAAAACTGATTACTTGTGGATATATAGCCGAGTTTACGCTTAAACAAAGGTAACAAACAGGATGCTAGTGATCAATGACATAGTGATTTGAATAAACTAAACCGATTAACTGAAAAAGAAAGTGTAGAAGGAATCAAACTGGGTGAAGGACAACCAAACTAAAAGGCAAGCGTTTAGCAGATGTGACAGCTTAACACTCAAATCATCAATTCTTACACCATGGCAAGAGTGAGCATAGCAGCAAGACACAAAGTGGTCATCTTGCATCAGCAAGGTTTCTCTGAAGCAGAAATTTTGTAGCAGACAGGAGTTTCAAGTTGTGTTGTTCAAGCTCTTCTGAAGAAGCGCAAAGAAACAGCAAGGTTGAGGACCAGAAATGTAGTAGTCAGTCACAGAAACTGAGTGCAGCAAACGAGAGGTCTTTCAAAGTGACATTCCTTCTAAATTGGATGAAGTCCAGCACTGCTAACAGCTCTGAATTCAGAAATCACTGGAACTCAAGTACATCCGTCTACAAACTGGAAAAGTCTTGTCAGAAGTGGTCTTCGTGGAAAAGTTGCTGCCAAACAACCATTCTTCCAAAGTGGAAACAAATCCAAGAGATTCACTGTTGCACAAAAACTCAAGGATTGAGTTGCTGAACAATGGCAACAAGTGCTCTAGGCTGACAACTCAAAATTTGAAATTTTTGGTTCAAACAGGAGGCAGTTTTGTCTGTAGAATAGCTGGAGAGCGCTATATGGATGAGTGGAGGCTCTTTGTAGGCTTGATGCATTTCTGCAAATGGAGTTGGTGATCTGGTCAAAATTAATGGGATCCTCAATGCTGAGAAGTACGAGCATATTCTCATCCATCGGGGAGACATCTGATCGGTCCCAACTTCATTCTGCAGCAGGACAATGATCCCAAATGCACAGCCAAGGTCATAAAGACCATCTCCAGCAAAAACAAGAACAAGGAGTTCTGCAGCAGATGGTGTGGCCTCCACAGAGCCCTGATCTCAGCATCGAGGCTGTCTGGTATACCTGAGAGAGCAAATCTGCAGAAGAACTGTGACAAGTTCTTCAAGATGCTTGGAACAGCCTACCAGCCAATTTTCTTATAAAACTGCACAACGGTGTACCCAAGAGAATTGATGCAACTCTTAAGGCAAAGGATGAACTTTTTGATATTTAGAAACTTTTCATTTCATAATTTTTGAAAATTTCTTTGCTTTACAGAATGTTATTACTTGTGCATAGTACTGTAATTCATTGTTAATATATTCATTATTATATACTCAGTTTCAACAATATCACTTCATTAGAACAATAAAAATCTGTTTTCCCCTCTCTAAATTCAGATCTGCTGACATCTGCATACAATTTTCAGTGGCATGGACCAGTTCTGAGATGCTCCTGATGATACAGCGCCACCCTCAGGCCCCCATGAGCTCATGTTCTTTGATGCATTGTTATTAAACTTTACCTTTATTTCATTGTAGATGTTTGTGCTTTGTTCTGATTATACTTCAAGCGAGTTAGATGATAATTTAAACAGCTGTCAAAGAAAATGCATTATAGTTAACATTTACAAAAAGAATACAAAACGCAATTTTACCTTATTCAGACTTTGTTGTGAAATTCGTTGTTTTGCAACAGCAGTACATTGTAATACGTAATGATAAAAACAATAAATTACAATAAGAAGCTTACGTATAAAAAGGAAAATTAAATAGGTAGTGCAAAAAGAGAGGGCAAAGATACTGAAGTAGTGTTAAGAAATATGGTAGTGGAGGGGCAGAAGTTGTTCCTGAAATATTGAGGGTGTATCTTCAGACTCCTGTACCAACATCTTGTTGATAGCAATGAGAAGAGGGCATGTCCTAGGTGATGGGGGTCCATAATGATGGATGCCACCTTTTTGAGGCATCTCCTGGTTTCTAGGTAAGTTGGTGCCCATGAAGGAACTATCTGAGTTTACAATTTTCTGCAGTTTATCTGATCCTGTGCAATGGCCTCTCCATAGCAGATGGTGATGCAACCAGTTAGAGAACACTTCACAGTATATCTGGAGAGATTTGTGACATAACAATTCTCCTCAAACCCCTAATGAAATATAGGCTCTATTGTGCCTTCTTTGCATTAATATATTGGGCCCAGGATAGAACCTCACAGATGATGACACCCAGAAACTTGAAGCTGCTAATCCCTCAGTGAGGACTGGTGTGTGTTCCCTCTATTTCCTCTTCATGTAGTCCACAATCAATTCCTTGGCCTGACTGATGTGGCGTGCAATGCTGTTGCTGTGACACCACACAACCAGTTGATCTATCTTGCTCGTGTGTGCCTCCTGTAATTGACAGAGAATATGAAGATATCAATTTGAACCAGTCACCTCCATATGTATACAACCCATTTGAATCTGGTCTCCTTGTACACAGACACTCCTAATTTCCTTGAAGGAAACCTGAAGTTGCAGACCTGGTTGTTTAATCCTCATTATTTCCAATAGATTAGGGTCATGGAAGTCAATAATCAAGTCAATATTACTTGAGTATTGATGCGCAAACTTGATGCAGACGTGAGATCAAGTTACTCTGGGTGGTGCATTGTTCAATATGTCCGTTCCCCATCCACTCATATTTTCTTGCCAAAAGATATTTAAAATGTTATTTCAGTGTGTTTCTTTGCCTTTTACTTTATATATTAAATGTTAAATGTTTTAATTTTCTAGATGTACGTTATTTTCTGCGAAGTAACATGTTGGTAACTAGCAAATTAACTTTGCAACTTCAGGTTTGCTTTCTTTTGGAAGTTGGCCTCATTGAAGCTATGGAGGCTTCTTCAGCAATGGAAATGAACCTGTCTGCTACTAATTCTATAAATTTCATTCTTGTATTTTGCTGCCATCTTAAAGATTTTTCTTGGTTAAGTTTGCATAGATATAAAATGGGTCTGTTGTCAAATTTTGCAAATTACCCGTCTTTTCATGTATTCAGTTTATAAAACCACATTAAAATCTCAACTGAAATATTTTACTCACTCATTAGCAGCTATTCATTCTAGCACAACATAGAAAAGTTAAGTGAGGAAGAGTTCCATTGTGTTTAAATGTTTTCATTGCATGGTCCTTACTTAACTTCAGATATCACAGAAGCTCTGCAATTCCTCGATTTTTTCCCCACCTACTTTTTCACGAAATGATACACGTTTCTTCAATAAAAGCATAAACCTAAAATGTTACACAACAATTGCATAAAAACAAGTACATTGAGTTATTTTCATGTTTGAATATGTCACTTGGCTCTCAGCCTCACTGTAATGCACTGTAAAGCAAGTTTTAGTTTTGCCAAGATGAACATGTGGTTTGAGCAGAACTCATCTTTCATCTATGCACAGACCCATCTCCACATCCTGTAAGTACCTGGAAACTTTGCCATGAGTTTTTAACTTCAATGTGTATGAAATTTTTTCAGTCTTTTAGATGGACCTGATATAGTTAGTGATTTGAAGATGAGGTGACCTTTCACATCAGTTAAGATAAACCTTTTACTGATTTACAAAAGTTATTTGTAGCGGTGCCTACAAATTGACACATATCATTAAAATGATGTTTTTATTTCAAATTTGCTTCACCGATATCAAAGTCTTGCTTTTATGAGATGATGTAACTGTATCGTCACGTCTTTGCATAGTATATTTATTTATTTGATTCCATTGACCAAAATGCATTTGAATGTAGAACTCTGCAAAAATAACCCTTGTTTTTTTTATTGTATCAGTGAGCCACCAAATCAACTGTAGGGAAAAACTGTCTATGACCTCAGTAGTACTAGCTTGTACTCTGTGTTGCAGATGCAATCTACTAGAAGCGAAGACCAAAAGAAGCTGCACAAAGCACAGTCACAAGATGAACTGGGCAGATTGGACTCTACTCAAAAGAGTAACATCTCAGATGGCAGGTAAAAAAGACAAGAAGTTTTATTGTGATTTGGTGCTGATCTTCCTGGGAAATATTTAAAATTCTGCAGTTCCTCCTCAAGTCTGATGGAGAGGGAAGCATTGCAAGTTATTTCTCCCGATCTTGTCATTAGTTTTAGTTGGAGGAGAGATAGAATATTCGGCAGTCATGATGAAGGGTCTCAGCCTGAAACATCTCTCCATAGATGCTGCCTGACCTGCTGAGTTCATCCAGGATTTTGTGTGTGGTACTCTGGATTTCCAGCATCTTCAGAATTTCTTGTGCTTATACTGTAAATATGTTCACTCTGAGGACATGACTAATAGTTCTAATATTGGAAAATATTTCTAAAATTGCATTAAGAAAAGCATTTAAATATGTTTGCTGAGATTTAAACTTTCATTTAAATTTGCAATAAACAGGACATGCTGCTATGCTTCAACCCAAATCTTGAAATTCAGGTGAACAAAAGGCACAAGTTTTGTTTCTTTTCTTTTCCTGAATTTCCTGTTAATGTAGAGTGAGCTCTGCACCTTTCCTAGTTCCAATCAGTTATCAGTCACACTTGTCCTTAATACCTGGGATCAATCATCTCGTTGGAAACAAGGGCAAGCTAGATATATTTACTTCAGATTAACTAGTCACCTTAAATTCTAGGACTCTTCCATATCTGTAGTGCTATTATGTAAAACCTATGATTATAGCAACTGGCAATATTTTAATACTCCCCGTTTATCACTGAAAGGGATATGATCTGCAGCCATGAATTGCTTTTTCTGCTGTGGACATAGATGTTGGTGGAGAAGCTAAATTTATGACTGAAAAGAATAACAATTAGTAACACGCAAACACAAGATTCTGCAGGTGCTGGAAATCCAGAGTAAGACACACAAAATGCTAGAGAAACACACACAAAATGCTGGTGGAATGCAGCAGGCCAGGCAGCGTCTATAGGAAGAAGCACTGTCGACGTTTTGGGCTGAGACCCTTCGTCAGAACCTGACGTCATGCAAGTCCCAAGTGGAGACTCAGGAATACTGTCACACTCGGATGTAGAAGGGCTTTTCATTGCTGTTTCTGTAACCATTTTGTTTTACCAGTCTGGTCTGTTTTACCGAACCTGGAGGGCTGATGGACCACTCTTAGTGTGGCCTTTACCCTTTGACCTGTTTGGCATGGGTGACCTGACCAAGTGTCAAAGGAGAAAGCCCTGACGCCAGCCAACATAGCTCTCCGGGTCTTTGAAGCACACAAGGCTCCATATGACAAGGCTGTGGCCCTCTTGGTGGTCTGTGATCTAAGTTAATGTATATTTTCCTGTTCTTTGATTTCTAAATGTAGAACTTCGAAGGGTCGAATGAGATTCTGGGGAAATAAAAAACAAGGGGAAAAGAAATTGTTGAAAGAGAAACTGGCCACTCAGTCAGAGCTGCAGGAACTGAGTATAGATCAAGATGTCCAGGGACCACAGTGGCATCGAGAACTTAAACCAAGTGAAACCTCACTCAGTCTACCACTGCCGGAAGGAAGAGAGTGTTCATTGAAAGGTAAACGTAAATGACTCATTTAAAATAACAGTTGGCTTTTGTCCAGCACTGTGCATTTTTCAGAAATCCTTCACTATTCATCCTGTACTTTGGAGTATGATTATTGTTACAGAATTGTGATTATATTTTGTTTACTTGTAGCACTTTTGCACAAGGTGATACGAATGCCATGTATATGTTTGGTGATGTGAGGGAGAACAATGACCAGGACGTGGGTTTAACTCCTGTTTTCTTTGGGGTACCATACTGTACACACCTATCTGAACCACTGGAAAAAGCAAATGTTTAAACTAATTTGCAAAACTTTGCCTGCAATATTGAGAATTATCAACCCAAAGTAGGGTGTGAAGCTTTTGTTCATCTTTTTACATTCACTGTCAAAGACAACATAAAGCTATAATCAATTTTTCCATGTTTCTTTTTGCCTGAGGCTGATCTTGTTGTTCTATATTATTTATCCACAGTGAAGTAGAAATGGCTTCAAATGATTGTCAACAACTTTTTTATTTCATGATACTCCATACAAACTGATGAAAATTAGAAATGCAATAAAGGTCAAGTTGCCTGAACTTGGGCAGCTGAATCGCACGGATAGGAGTTGATGTCTACCCATTGGTTTTGCTCAGCAAAATTAAACTCAATTTTCAGGCTCTAACCTTAAATAATGTTTTGGGTACAGCTTCCTCCCCTGTGTTATCAGATTTCTGAATGGACAATGAACCCATGACCACTACCTCACTGTTTTCCTTCCTCTTTGCACTACTTACTTAATTGTTTTTATATACAGTATACACCGTAGTTTATAGATTTTTATTATCTATTGCAATGAACTGCTGCTTTAAAACAACAAATTTCATTATATATGGCAGTGGTTCTGAACTGTATGAATGGAGTTGTGTTGTAGCTTGACCTGCTGTCCATTAAGCTGTGTTGAATGAGGAAAAATGAGAAGACCCTATGGTCCTAAGAGATAGAGCAAGGTTTTAGTGGACCCCAGGAATATTTTTAACGAGCGACAAACTGGGGATTCAAGATGGATTAATTTCACTTCCAGAAAATGATAAGTAGTGGTGGTATGGGGTGCGGAGGAGTGGGTTAGTGGTTAGAGGGGTTGATCAGTGTTTTTGCTTGGAGAAAGTAACTTTCTGATTCTGTGTAGCCTCGACCCTGATGGAACCTTGGTGTATGTTAAAGGTGGGAGACCTTTAAACAGTTGGAGACATTTAAAAAGAAACATTGTTTCAAAAAGATTAAAAGCTGAAGAGCAAACATGAAACAAAACACTAAGGAATAATTAAAATGAACATGTATTTGAGTTTACCTTAGCTTTAACTAATCGAATCTGCAGGGCTGGGAATCCCTATTCAAATTAAGTTTCTGTTCTTATGCCAGTTCTGAATCAAGGAAGTGGATTCCACCATATGATGCATGATTAGGCTTCTCTGGTGACCCCACATGGAGTCCAGCAACAGAGAAGAGTGATCGATACACACTCACATTGCAGACCAGCTGTCTGGCCAGATAACTTGGTAATATTTGTGCAAAATGACATTCACAACATCAAACTTGTTCTTTCAATACTTTTATCCCATCCAGCCCAGCAACTGACTGAATTTTATGTCTTTTACATTGTGCCTTTATTAGTTTTATAGTGCCTCTGGGCCAAGTGAAATAGCTGCCAACTTCTAAACAGGATTTGCATGCTCAGTACATCATTTGAGTTCAGAAGTTAATCTTGGGGAGGTAATCAATGCTACAAAACACCCCTGAAGAAGTATAAAATGAAAGGAAAGGAATAAACAATGCATTGATACTCTTTTAAAAAGGTATGTAGGTTGGAAACAAGGTAGCAATGTGATGGAGGACGTACTTGTGGTGAATGAAAACACTATGCTGGTCAAATTTCGGGTTATGTAGTCAAATGCATTCTCTCTCTCTCTCTCTCTCTCTCTCTCTCTCTCTCTCCCTCAGATTTTTTTAACCCAACCCCTCATTCATTATGAACGTTCTACTGCACAGTTGCATTTTGTCCTGGTTGAGTTGTGTCAGTATTTTGTGTCTTGAAAGTTGTTTGCCTTCCCTACTGAAAGTTAGTTGAAGAGTTAGACAATAGCTAATTAGTTTATTCAATAATCTGATTGCAATTATATGAGGGCCCTGGCTAGATCAAAGCTGAAAAATTATTGCTGCTCTGAAGGATATTCTTACCATTGCAGTAGGGCAGTGAAAATTAACCAGATCGAGGCAGGGAGTTATGCTTTGAGGAGGGGTTGAGCATAATGGCTTTATTATTGGAAGCATCCAAGTTGATCTCATTGAAAGGCATACAATTCTGACAAGGCACGACTAGATAGGCACATGGGTTGTGTCCTCGGCTGGGCTTTCTAGAGAAAGGAGTCGCCTTCTCAAGATAAGGGGTTAGCCATTCATAACTTAGCTGAAGTATTGCTTAACTCAGAGCAGTGAATCTTTGCGTTTTTCCACCCAAAAACATCTTGGCAACTTAGTCACTGAGCATTTTTAAGGAAGAAATCAATAAATTTTGTATCAAGGGAATCAAGGATTTAAGGTCAATGCGGGAAAGTAGCATTGAGATGAAAGGTCAGCCACCTTGCTGAGTGTTGGAGAAGGAGCCGAAGGCTCGGTAGACTGTTCCTGTGACTACTTGTACTTCATGTTTTATGGTTAATATTCTGAAATTTGGTAGTTTGTCGGAATTTTTCTTGCTGGAAAACATATTTGTGCTCATAGGTGAGTTTATGAAGGAGTAATACATGTGCACATACAGGCACAGACATGCATACACATGCATAAATACATTCAAATTCTGGTGTTACAAGAAAATGTTATTGTTCTGAATTATCATTGTAAGATTTCAATTTAAAAGTAAGAAGTTTGAAATAAAATGAGCACCAAGTACATCTAGTCTTGAAAGATATATGCAAAAGAAAAGTGTATTTTTTTAATATGTGGCAAAAACTGAGAAAGGTAGAGAATAGTTCATAAACCAATTGTTGAAAGCTCAAAATATTAAAATAACATGCCTATTGTTATTCTCGGTTGTCACCTAAGAATGGAATTAAGGGCATATTTATCCCCACTGAGACGCATCAGATGAAAGAATTCAATAGGCTTGGAGTTTTTATGATCTCTTCCTCTGGGGTGGCACTTGGCCTCTACTTAGATCAGTGATTGAAGTTGGAAGCATGTGCATTCAAAGCAGGCAAGGAAGCATTTCCCAACTTTCCTGTTGTGTAATGTTCCTGAGCATATTCTTGAGATTGTAACTTTCAATAACGTGATCTTGAAAGGTTGATGGAAAGCTCAACTGGTGTGCAGAGACTAATTTAGTGATATTTTTGAACTTCCACTTTCCACACTCAGGTCAAGCTCCTTCACCTCCGAACCTAACTCCTCCGAGGAGTCCTGACTTGGGAACAGAGCGAGGGAAAGAGTTTAAGGAGAACAGAGAACCATCACCGAAAGTAAAGAGGAGGAGAAGTGTGAAGATCAGTAATGTGGGCCTGGAGCCCATTCAGTTGCAGCAGGACACCTTACAAATTATCACCAGTGCCAACGATTTCAAGTGTATGAACGAATTCCTGCAGAAGAAGGTAAATCTGACGTGATGTTGTGGAAGTTGCAGTAAGTTAAAACTAGCCTGTGGCAGTTGTAGTCAAGTGAGATAACAGGAAAATATGAAACTTACCCAACAATCAAGGCTGTATTGACTTTATGAACTTCAAAATATCATTGGCTGCCTACTTGCAGTTTCTAGTGTCCTTACTAATTTCAAAGTATCATCGGCTGTCAGCTCGAAGTTTCGATTGAATTTATCACCTCTGCTGTGAATAGCAAACCATCTTGCGAGTAAGGAATTCAAATACATAAAATCTACAATAATCAATATCCGTAACTGATAAGCCAAATCTGTATACAAAAAAAAAGCAGTTTTCAGTTCAGATATCAGAACAGTATGGGTGACAGGGACCATGAAATTCTCCTTGTGCACAAGGAAAATAAAAGGAATGCTTGAGTCAAGAGTCCATGTGTCCTGGGCCCATTATTTTGTTTATTATTAGAGTGACATTTACTTTGATAATGTGTTCAGCAGACTGAAAAACCGTAAAATGAAATATTGAGAGGGAGTGGTGTAGGGTGGGATGTATTCTTTTGTCTGCTGGACATGTGCTCCCGTCCAGACCAGACTAAAGCCTTATTTTCCTTGAGAATTAAAACACTATTCTCAATGGACCAAATCTGGCCAGGGGGAATTACAAGGTTAGGGAGGAAATATGTTATATGGACAGAATTGAGTACATTTTGCATTGCTTCATACTGTTATAATGCTTGAAAGATTAATACTAAGACGTTAAAACAACTTAAATTACCATGCTGAAAGTATAATTTTCCATCATGTTTTTTTTTTATTTTGTATTTTGGCAAATTATGGCTGTTCTCACATTAAGCAGTGCTCACATCAATACTAAGAAGTATTCTACTTACAGATTACTGATCTGGACACTGATGACTCAAAGAAAGATACATTTGTGGATGTAGTTTTCAAGAAATCTCTTAAGGAATTCCGCTTAAATATCTTTAACTCCTATTCAACAGCTTTAGCGGTGAGTACAGGGCTTTGGCTTGTGTTTGAGATATAAAGCAGTAAATAGAATGAATGCTTTTCATTGTGTCGTTTGCATTTTCTGGAATGAACAGTTCTGTACTGGTTCTGTGCAACAAACTGAAACACAATTTCTGTTTTGAAAAAAAATCAAATCAGCTGGTGGTGATTGATCTGGATCCTGGAATTGCCAAGAATCTGCTGTAAGAATGAATGCCACAAGTGAATGTATGTGAGGGGGTCATGATGGAGGAGAACTGTGACAATTTTACTCAGTTGCAACACACGCAAGTTGCTGGAGGAATTCAACAAGTTGGGCAGTATCTGTGGATGGGAATAAACGGTTAATGTTTCAGGCTGAACCATCAGGACTGATAAAGGGTCTCAAACCCAAATGTCAAATGTTTATTCCTCTCCTTAGATGCCTGACCTGCTGAATCCCTCCAGCATTGTGTATAATTGCACTAGATAGCCAGTGTCTACAGAATCCTTTGTGTCTGCTTTTCACCTGAAATGTTTCTGCTGCAGATGGATGATGGGAAGAGTATCCGATACAAAGATCTCTATGCGCTGTTTGAGCAGATTCTAGAGAAGACAATGAGGCAGCAGCGACGAGATTGGAATGAGTCACCAGTCAAAGTATGGGTCAACACTTTTAAGGTGTTCCTGGATGAGTTCATGTTGGAACACAAAATTCTGGACAGCAGTACTGGAAAGGTGAGATGTTTGAAACATTCAGTTCTTTCTTTCAGTAAACACTTCCATGGACATTCAAGGTGAGCTGGAGATCCGCAACACAAAGTATTTCCAGGTTTAACATGGAAGCACAATGTAAGCAAAGTGAGAAGTAATGTTTTTAGATTATACCAAGTTTAGCTTTTAGATTTCTTTGGAAAGACTGGGATGTAGGTAACCAAGGAGATTGAAAACCCTGACAAAAAGTGAATGCAAATGTTGGGTCACTTGAGTGTGGGATGCAGCGGGTAGGAGTTAACTTAGAAGAAATTGTTGAAAACAGAATAACAGAATAGTAGTCTAATGAATGAGGGGGGGCATTGAGGTATCATGTTCAGTTTCATCTTTATGCTGTTAGCATCCCAGGGAGGTATTAGAATGTGTATTGGGGAAATAGATGAGAAATCCAGCTCCTGATTTCAACTTCGTGCCTTGCCCACTGGATCTTGATTGAGTACTAGTTTCCATTTATCTGGTATACCCTCTATGCTTGCAAGCCGTCAACCCTTATCGTTTGAGCTGACAGATCAAGTTCAAGTTGAGCTTAATTGTCATTCAACCATACACGGGAATACAGTAAAACAAAATAGCAGCGCACAGTACAACAGTCATACACAGGACATATAATTATGAGAACATACAGTTACAAAAAATATATATATAAAGAGAATAATCTGAGTGATAAAGCATGGATGTTGTCCTGAAGCTAGAGCAGGCTGCAGCAGTTCCCTTGTATTGTGCAGTGAAGCTGCAGACAAATGCTTGTCTTCCACTGAGCAAACACTGGAGAGCAGCCCTGACAGAGGGACCCAGCATGGAATCCAGCAGCACAAAGCCAGCTCTGGCGTCTCCTTCCTTGGCAGTCGCAACAGCTGACTCTAAGGCATGAGGGTCTCGTCTGAACAACAAATGAGACAGCACAGCACCCCCGCCGTTGGTCTCGCTGATGAACTAGTCAATTGAACTCGCATTATTCTACATTACCAATCTTGCGATCACAAGGAAAGCATCAAAGCCAATTATTTCCATTTGTTGGATCGTGCACTGCATGGGTGGTTGAAGCAGGGTACAACATGGTGCGCAGTAAGTCTAGCTCCATCACTATCTTGCAACTTGCTAGTGGGCTAGACCTGCCGTACTTGATGTTTTTAATATCCAGCATTGTCTTGCAATCATTAAAAAAGTCATAAAGGACAAACAGTTGCACTTTTGTTTTGACCTAGAGAGGCCGCTATGCCCAAGCACACCACCATCTTACTGTTGACTATCTGTTGTGATATCAATTTTTTTAATTTGAAAAAATTAACACTCTCCCATATAACATTACTGGAAACTACCAAATATCTTCAGTGATCTTGTTCTTCAAGACCCACCCTCTTAAAGAGCAGAGTATTGTTGATCTTCAAAATGCAACCATTCAGAGAGGAGAGTATATTGTGTGTTTGAAAAGAGATACAGGTTTAGCTATCTGTTCATTCTAACAGTGCAGTATATTTTCAATTGGATGTAGACCTTTGATTTTTTTTTCTTTTTGGGTATATGTTGCTGAGAATTGAGAATTTGGTACATACCTGCTCATACATATCTACTCATTTCAAAATTCAAATTTATTCTTCAGGTACAAAAAAATGAAAGAAAAAAGAGACGGAAAAAAGAAACTGATATTGTAAGTAATCTAATTCTCCTAATTATCTGTCCTGTGCTTGGTTCTGAGAAACAAATCTTGTATCCTATAACATTACACTGCAGATTGTCCCATGTCCTCTTTGTACCCACCCGCTGAATTTGAGTAGCGCTGACACTTCGTATTTACTGTACGTGCTGATGTGTGGGTCATGTTTCCTCGGAGCTATTTTCCCATCTCAGTCTTTATTTTTTCAGGTTGCAATGGCCCTTATTGTGGAGGCATGTTACTCATCCCTGTTCTCAAACTGATCATTAGTGTCTTAACACGAAAGGTAGCGCAGATTCTGGAAATCCAAAGTAACACACATAAAGTATCAGAGGAGCTCAACAAGTCAGGCAGCATCTATGGAGAGGAGCAAATGGTCCATAATGTTTTCTGTATTGATGCTGCTACACCTACTGGGGTCCTCCAGCATTTTGTGTGTATTTGTGTTTAACGTCAGGTGATATTGGTCAAATGCTTCAATTTTATTTCTTCCAACGATGTTCTCATAGCTGTACTGATATGTTTATTACGTAAATCTTGTAAAGTGGCAATTCGAGCCATAAAACACAAATTCTTTATTAGTACTTGTTAAATGCATGAAAGATACTAATTGCACACAGGAATGAGAGAAAATACCAAGGCTAACAGTTGTTTTTCTTGTCTCATTGCCCTATTTTCTTCATGTCTTGCAGTTTGTCACCTCCATTTCACCATCTGTGAACTTCATTTTGTTGCTGTCATGGGAAATGTTGCCTCAATCTGCTGAGTAGAAAGTTCAGCAGTTTGTGAGCTATGAGGACAAGTTGAGCTCATTCTGCTTGTAAAATGGGCAATGGTAGCTAGCATACAAACTTAACCTTGACACAGTCTACAGAGCTGTTACATGGAACAATTTATGTCCTTTCACAGGAGCTTAATGTCTTGATTTAACAATTAAATGGACATTCATGCTGGTTTATTGATTGCAGCTGTTCAGTGTTAAATCCCCTTCCCTTTTTTCCTATGATGCCCTCTGATGGTTGGGGTCAGCCATGTCTATTGTGTCCTAGCTGTCATACACAAGTCGGTGAGGGCAGTACAATGTGGAGAGTGAGCAGTTGCTCATGCAGCAGGCTCTTCCTCTCCATGCAGATGATGAATCCAAAAGAACAGCAGGCACCAATACAGTCGTAGGAGTTGCCAGGCAGCTTTGAACTCAATATAGCACTGCCTCAGGGACTTCAGTTCTGGATTTTTCCTTGGAGTTTACTCCCGAAGCCTTCCTCGTGTGGATATAGAGGAGGTTTGAGATCAGAGTTTTTTCTAGATGAGCTTCCAGCCATGGCTGATGAGTCCCTTCTGCCCGAAGCAACTGGTTTTTCAAGGTGCCAGTAACCCAACTTTGCCCCTTCTCACATCGGTAGAAATAGTTCTGCCAGGCTTAGTAGCTAAGCCATATCTGAAGGCCCAGAGCTGGATTTGGTTGTCGGAGGCTATTTGAGATGCACACCATTGGGATTATTAATAGATGGTGGGAGCTTATCCCACTACCTCCCCTGGCTATGAACCCTTGAGGAACCTTTTCATAGTATTTAATTTTGAAATAGTTTGTTTCTGAGGAAGACTCAGATTAGTAGCCTTGTCCTGGGCCCTTATTATTTGACATAATGCATTGCTGCATGTAAAACTTTGCTCCAAAGTATTCTTCATTCTGACTTTGCACCTTCCCCTGATGTGGATGTGTTTAACACAGCTACTCTGTTAAGAACGATGGAGGGAAAAATATTTTGAGTGATGGATAGGGTCCAATCAGGTTGACAGTTTTGCCCAAATTAATGCTAGTCTTGTCTGTTTTGATGCCAGAGGCAAATGGAGAGTATTTTTATCATACACTTGTGGCTTTATGTGGTAGAAAGACTTATGGAGGATACATGGTGTAACACAACAGACTGTGACCTGCTCTCATAGCCACTGTATTAATGTGACTGGCCCAATTTTTTTGCTGTCAGAGGTAGTGCTCAAAATGTTTCTAATGGGTTACTTAACACTGCTAATGTTATTAAACATTAAGGTTAGGTAGTCGCCACACACACAAAATGTTGGACAGCATCATCAGGACTGGAAAGGAAGGGGGAAGATGCCAGAATAAAAAGGTGGGCGGAGGGGAAGGAGGACAAGCTAGAAGGCAAGAGGTGAATCCAGGTGGATGGGGGATGAAGTAAGAGGCTGGAAGGTGATAGGTGGAAAAGGTAAAGGACTAGAGAAGAAGGAATCTAAATGGAGAAGAGAGTAGACCATGGGAAAAAGAGTAGGGAGATGGACACCAAGGGGAGATGATAGGCAAGTGAGGAAAAGGGGTAAGGTACTATGGGAAATATCTTTCCCCTTTCTTTCCGGTCCTGATGAAGGGTTTCGGCCCAAAACTTTGACTGTTTATTAATTTCCATAGATACTCTCTGACCTGCTGCATTCCTCCAGCATTTTGTGTGTATTGCTCTGGAATTCCAGAGTCTCTTGAGATATGTAATTGGCCAATTCCTTATTGGAGGTGACCATTACCAGGCATAGACATGTCCATTAGTTACTTGCCACCTAGCAGCCCACAGCTGAAAGTTAGTAAGTTATTGTTCTGTGTACACTTGGGCTGCTTTCATTTGTTTTTTTTTGTGAATACAGTTGAACACTGTGTAATTATATATCCTCTTATGACATAATTTAAGTATGTCTTTGAAGCATAATGTTTGGGCCATGCTTACCATAGGACAATTAGGCCATTTCGCCCATTCAGTCTGCTCCATCATTTCATAAGACCATAAGACATGGGGCAGAATTAGGCCATTCAGCCTATCACGTCTACTCTGCCATTCCAACATGGCTGATCCCAGATCCCACTCAACCCTATACCTACCTTCTCACCATATTCTTTGATGACCTGATCGATCAGAAAATTTAACTTCTGCCTTAAATATACTGATGAACTTGGCTTCCACCAGTCTGTGGCAGAACATTCCACAGATTTCACTACTCTCTGGCTAAAAAAAAAATCCCTCCTTACCTCTGTTCTATAAGGTCGCCCCTCAATTTTGAGGCTGTGCCCCCCAGTTCTGGATACCCCCCACCATAGGAAACATCCTCTCCACATCCACCCATCTAGTTCTTTCAACATATGGTAGGTTTCAATGAAATCTGCCTGCATTCTTCTAAATTCTTTTGAGTACAGGCCCAAAGCTGCCAAACATTTCTCATATGTTAACCCCTTCATTCCCAGAATCATCCCTGTGAACTCTCCAATGACAACATATCCTTTCTAAGATAGGGACACAAAACTGTTGACAATACTCCATGTACAGCTTGACCAGTGTCTTATAAAAGCTCAGCAGTATCTCCTTCCTTTATATTCTATTCCCTGTGAAATAAATGCCAATATTGCATTTGCCGCCTTTATCACAGATTCAACCTGTAAATTAACCTTCTAGGAGTCTTGCACGAGAGCTCCTGTCCCTCTGCACCTCTGTTGTTTGAATCTTCTCCCTATTTAGATAATAGTCTGCACTATTGTTCCTTTTACCAAGTGCATTATCGTACATCTCCCAACACTATTCCATTTGAAACTTTTTTGCCCATTCTTCCAATTTGTCTAAGTCCTGCTACAATTGCATTGCTTCCTCAGCACTACCTGCCCCTCCACCTATCTTTGTATCATCCACAAACTTTGCCACAAAGCCATCGATTCCATTATCCAAATCATTGACAAACAATGTGAAAAGTAGCGGTCCCAATACTGACCCCTGAGGAGCACCACTACTCATTGGCAGCCAACCAAAGGCTGCTTTTATTCTCACTTGTTGCCTCCTGCCTGCTAGCCATGCCTCTATCCATGCCAGAATCTTTCCAGTAATGCCATAGGATCTTATCTTGTTAAGCAGCCTCGTGTGTGGCCCCTTATCAAATGATTTCTGAAAATCTAAGTAAATGACTTTTCCTTTGTCCACTTTGCTTGTTATAAATCCCTCTCAACCTCCTTCTCGTACCTTCTCCCCGTAAGACTTGACACCCTGACTTATCAAGAACCTATCAACCTCTGCTTGAAACGAACCCAATGACTTGGCCTCCGCAGCTATTTGTTGCATTACTGCCCTGAGAATCAATCTTCAACTGTCACAACCAACCTTGATCCCTACTTACCAACTGACCAGTGTTCTTTCACACCATGTTGTGTCAACGTTTGGGGAGTGCAGGGAATCTAGTGATGTTATATTCAGGCATACTGATAAGAAGCCTAGTGGCTGTTGGTTCTGAAGAGGATGCAAAGAAACTTAATCAAAAGCTAAAGGTATTCGATTGAAACCTGAAATAGCCAGAAGTTCTCTGCAGGTCAGAAGTAGCCCTAGAGAGTGAAACAGTTAAAATTTCCCATTGATAATTGGTTTGTGTAACTGGGCAAGAACATGGCAAGTGGAATATTATAGGAATTTATCCACTTTTTGCAAGGGGAAAAATAGTAAATAGGCATTTTTTTAAAAAATGGAACTGTTTTTGCAGTGGCCTGGGTGTCCCTGAACATGAATCACTGAAAGTTAATATGCATTTACAACAAGCTACCAGGAAGGCAACAATTATCTTGCCCTTTATTGTGAAAGGATTTGTATTCAAAATTAAAGATGTGCTGGTGAAATTATTTTGAACCGTGACCTGACCGCACCCTGGATTTTGTAGGCTCCAATCGCTATTGCTGCACCTGTTTCATAGATGCCAAGTTTTTAACCTCAAAAATAGATTATTTCTGTAAAGTCCTGTGTAATGGCAGTGCCACAGCATAGAATTGCTTAGAAAGGATGTGCAATTTTTAAAAATCTGTTCTGCTGACTGTGAAATCAGAATGATTGAACCAACCAAACTGTGCTTAATTACAGGTGGAAGAGTATAATGGTCACATCTTCAAATCAACACAGTACAGTATTCCTACCTATTGTGAATGTTGTTCCTCTCTCATCTGGATGATGGAAAGAGCTTGTGTCTGCAAGCGTAAGTTCCCAGAGGGTATTGCAGAAAAATTTAAGACATCCAAGAGACTTTTTGTTACAGAAATTGCATTTTTGTTAATTGATTCCTCTTCTACCATATCCACTTAACTGTTGTCTGCAATCCATTTAACTGCTTCAACAAAACTAATTGCTGTGTTCACTGAAGTGGCTTCCTAACCCTGCCTGGTAACTAATTTCAGGGGAAAATATTCCAGCTATTTCACCCATCATATTGTAACTCTAATTACTAAATGTCCCTGATTTATCTGTATTGATGCTGGTGGGAAGTCTGGCAGCCTCTTAACACATTTTGCTGTTTTACAGTTATAGTTTAATCGATTTCATGATTCTGTATGTAGGATCATATGAATAAGTTAGCCTGCTTTTGTTTTCCAGTGTGTAGATATGCTTGCCATAAAAAGTGCTGCTTGAAAACCAACATCAAATGCTCCAAAAAGGTATGAAGTTTTATTTTATTTTTAGGTTGTTTAGCAATATTGCGTGGAACAGCACCTTTGGACCATGCTGCCCCAGCATCCCCGAAAAGCCCAGTTTAACCCTAACCGAATCATGGGACAATTTACAATGATCAGTAAGCAAGTACTTCTTTGGACTGTGGGGGGAAACTGGAGCACCTGGAGAAAACCCACACATTCCACAGGAAGGACATGCAGATTACTTGCAGATGATGCCAACACCCTGAGCTGTAATAGTGTCGCTTAACTGCAACACTACTGTGGCGCCTTGCACTGGCATAATTTTGAATCTTTTTAATGGTGTGCTATGTAGGTGTCAAGTTTGCATTATTAAATCATAATCATTGTTTAGGGAAAGTCATAAAGTCATACAGTACAGAAGCAGGCTCTTTGGCCCATCATGCACATGCCTGACTATCAAATACCTGAATATACTCATGCCATTTACTTGTTCATTATCAGTAGCCTTGTAAACCTTGTCAATTCAAGTGCTTGTCTAGATACATTTCAGATGTTGTGAGAATACCTGCCTTCACCTCAGGTAGATTGCAACTAGAATATAGATCATAGAACATCACAACACTATACAGGTCCTTTGGCCCATCATGTTGTGCTGACATTTTAATCAATTTCAGCCTTCCCTCCCACATCACCATAATTTTTCCTTTCATCCATTTGTCTACCTGAGTTTCTTCGGTGTCCCTAATGTACCTGACTCTACCACCCCCCTACCCCCCCCCCTTGAAAAATATTTCCTCAGATCGCTTTAACCCTCTCAAGTATGTAAAAACCTGTAATTAGTAAGTCTAGAGGGCATGAATAATTTAAATCTGCAAAAGTTTTTTTTTCATTAGAAGAACAATTAAAAGCCTTGATTGTAAGTGAAACTAATTTGAAAATTAACAGTTCCTATAAATTACACTGTTAATAAAAAGGAAATTATCTCCAAACTATGGGTTCAGCACAATAATTGTGATGAGTGCCTGTTCCGTTCTGTATTAGCATTGCCCCAAAACACTGGAGGCAGCTAGAAAACCAGTGTCAGAACTGTCGAGGACTGGACCAACATAGCTTGCTTTTTTGATCAATGCTGTGATGATACTGGATCCAAGTAATACAAGTGAAATGCACACTGGGCATCTTGAGCAGATTCTTGTGAGTGAGTGCTGTTTAATGGCACAATTGATGATGCCACTTGGCTCATGAACAGTGTTTACTGCCACACATCCCGAGTGATTGTCTGATTTTGACCATGGTGCAGTCTGTGGAGTTTTGAGTATTCTCCCTTTGACTGCATGAGCACTCTTGTTACCTTCCTGCACCTCCAATACATGTTTGATCAACTGATATTAAGCTACCATTAGTGTAGGTGAGTAGATGAAATTTGGGAAGTGAATTCGGTTCTGATCAACCAAATGCAAGATTTTTCATTGGCATACTTATCTCAGATGTGCACATGTGTGTGGCCAGTGTTTGCCCCAATCCCTTTCTCTCCACAGAATTACAGATGATATAGTCAGATTTAAACCCAGGCGTCTGAATTCTGGGTCCAGGCTTCCTTTCTTGATCAGCTTAACCACCGTTAGCAGTGCTGGTTGATGTATTCTGGCGAAGGAACTTTCATGAATGTATTTGATTGTGTACTTGCGCAGTTTGTCTTTTGCATGTTGGTGGTTTGTGTGTAGTTTTTCTTTGATTCTAAGATCTTTCTTGGTATCTACTTTGAATGCTCACAAGAAAATGAATCTCAGGGTAGTATATGATGACATATACATATTTTGATAATAAATCTACTTTGAAGTATTTACAGTATTTTGTCTAATTTGTACACTACAATATTCTGAAGGTCTGTGGCTGGTTTATTATTTTACTTCTATCCATGATTGCTGAGGCTTGTTATAGTTCCATTGGTAGCTGAGTTAACAGACTCCAAGTGTAAGTTTGAGTTTTCTCTTCATTGCAGCAAGGTTGTGTATTGGTTAGCAAAGCACTATTACAACGCAAGCAAGCCTGGTTCAATTCCTGCGTGGGTTTCTTCCCACATTCCAAAGATGTATCAATTAGATTAATTGGTCACATAGTGTAATTGAGTGTCACGGGATCATTGGGCTGGAAGGGCCTGTTACTGTGATGTATCTGAATAAATCAATGATGTGTTTGATACTGGACAGTGCATATTTGATTCATTTGGGGTATTTGAACACATCACGTTCAGCTGCTATGTGGCCTGACCCTTTTTTTTTAAATTAATGCAGTATGAACCTGAGCTATCATCTCGGCAGTTTGGAGTGGAAGTCTCTCGTCTAACCAATGACGAGAGAACAGTACCACTTGTGGTGGAGAAGCTAATCAATTACATTGAAATGCATGGTCTGTACACTGAGGGAATTTATAGGAAGTCAGGATCAACCAACAAAATTAAGGAGTTGAAACAAGGCCTGGACACAGGTAAGGAATACTGACCAATGGAGTGCATTTAGTGACAGATTCCTTGTGTATCTGTGAATTTAAATGGAAATTCCTTTACCTGAGATTTGTTCGTTATCAAGCAATATAACACGTATTAGTAATGACAGGGTCCATTTCAGTATTTCACTCTTGCTAGTTCAAAATTATACAAACGTGATTACATTTTGGGAGCACTTTCACTGTGTGGACTGGAAGAAAGCTAATCACTCCCTTCAAAATGGTAGTAGAGATGTGTACTAAATACTGCACTATAAGTCTACAAACTTCATATTTCCATTAGTACAAAGTTGAGAGGAAATTATACAACAGCTGTTCTGGAACTGACTATAGTTTTTCTCTGCAGATATTAACAGCATGAATTTGGATGAGTATAGCATTCACGTTATTGCCAGCGTGTTCAAACAGTGGTTGCGAGATCTTCCTAATCCTCTAATGACCTATGAACTTTATGATGAGATTCTGCGTGCAATGGGTAAGTACAGGTTTTAATCCCAGATCTCTATGGTTTACAGAAATGGATAGAGTCATTTTAGCTTTTCACAGAATCAGCAAAATGCCTTTCCACCCTCTCCTCATTCAAGACCATTTCTTAAAGATCATTTCATAAATGATCATTTCTTTAATCAGGACTTGCAAGTTAGTAGTATAAAAATGGAAATGGTTAATTCTCCTGTTCTTATCTTGTGGTAAAGGTATTATGCTGCTACTTTTAATAAACTAGTTCATCACACACCACAAACAGTACCTAGAGTCATAGGGTGGTACGGTGCAGAAACAGGCTCTTCAGTCCAAGTCCATGCCAAACTATTATTCTGCCTAGTTCCATCAACCACATCTGAACCAGAGTCCTCCATACCAATCCTATCGACATATCTATCCAAATTTCTCTGAAATGTTGAAATTGAACCCATATCCACACCTTTCGCTGGCAGCTTGTTTCACACTCTCACCACCCTCTGAGTGAAGCTCTCCCTCATGTTCTCCTTAAATATTTCACCTTTCACCCTAAACCTATGGCCTTACAATGTGGCTTTTGCAGAGCTGAAAGTTGTTTTCTTTGTTCATAGGTCTACAGGACCGAAAGGAAATGATTCAAGGTGTTTATTCAATAATTGATCAGTTGTCACGAACTCATATCAACACACTAGAGCGACTCATCTTTCACCTTGTGAGGTAACTATTTAACTGTTCATCAGGATTTGGGTATTTTAATTCTTAAGGAAAGAATTATATGAAGTAGATCACGTTTTGAAAATTCAGGGATTGAAGATTATGGGAAAGTTGTGCAGAAGAAGAATGAAGCCTAGGACAGATTAGTCAACACCATACTGAATGGTTTTATTCTTAGTGGCTTTTTCATAAATTTCTTAGAACTGAGGGCAGCTAAGAGTTAACCAAAATGTTATATTTTATGTAACTGAGTTTCTAATGGTCTGTCATTATAGTTTTTTGGGTAAATGGGCTGTAGTGTGCCATGAAATTCCAGGCACTCTTTGCCAAACTTCTGAGACTAATTGCCAGCAGGTTTCAGGATCTGGGCAGAAATCCTGGCCAAGCTTTGCTGCTGCTTTTGTGGCTGGTCTTCTCGAAGTCCAGTAGCAGGGAATGATTTACTGGATTTCCCAGCATAGATGTTGGGACCCATGCCTGTAGAACTGATGCCAATTCTGACCTGATGTAGGAACCATAGACCCCTGAAGTGTTTGATGCAAATTGCTGAAGGTTAATAACCAAGTACATCAAGCAGAAAGGAAAGCAATCAGTTTGTTGACCCTGTCTGCTTGAAATTTTATATGGAAATAGGCATAATATAAACACACAAATCTAAGCAAGGAAAGTCCGTTCAGCCATGCAGGCCTGTTCTGTATTTCAATTTAATCACGATTAATCATCAATCTAAATACAATTATGTCTGCTCTCATGCACCAAGGTGCTCATTTCATTTAGCAATTTATATACCTTCCTCTTTAAAACAACCTACCAACTCATTTTCAAGGATTATACAACTCATTTTCTCAGTATTATTTATTTGTTTTTTTCTTAATTGTACAATATGTCTTCTTTTGAACTTTGGTTGTTTGTCGGTCTTTGTTATTTATAGTTCTCAGTTTATTTTTACAACCTCAGAGTGTAAGGGCATCCACTTAGAACAGAGATGTGGAGAAATTCCTTTAGCCAGAGGGTAGTGAATCAGTAGAATTGATTGCCACAAGTGACTGTAGAGTCCAAGTCATTGGGGATATTTGAAGCTGAGGTGGATAGGTTCTTGATTAATCAGGGCATTTAAGGCTACAGGGAGAAAGCAAAAGAATAGTGTTGAGAGGGGTAATAAATCAGCCAAGCTGAAATGGTGAAACAGATTTAATGGTCTAATTATTTTCAATGTCTTATGGTTTCTCATAAATTCTGTTTTATTTCTTTATTTTCCTGTAAATGCCTGCAAGAAAATGAACCCCAAGGTCTACATATTGTATACATACTTTGATAATAAATTTACTTTGACTTTGCAACACACAAAATGCTGTAGGTGCTCAGCAGGTCAAGCAGCATCTGTGGAAAGGAATAAACAGTAGAAATTTCGGGCTGAGCCCCTTCTTCAGGACTGGAAAGGAAGAGGGAAGGGGGGGAGTGGAAGGAGGGTAGCTGGAAGGTGATGGGTGAAGCCAGGTGGGTGGGAAAGATAAAGGGCTGGAGGGGAAGGAATCTGATAGGAAAGGGGAGTGGACCATAGGAGGAGGGAATCAGAGGGGAAGTAATTGGCAGTTGAGAAAAAGTAAAAGACCAGAGTGAGGAATAGAAGGAGAAGGGAAGGAACTTTTTTTTACCAGGAGGAGAAATCAATATTCATGCCATCAGATTTGAGACTACCTGAACGGAATATAAGGTGTTGTTTCTCCACCCTGAGGGTGACCTCTTCTATGCACAAGAGGAGGCCTTGGGTCAACATATCAGAATGGAAGTGTTTGGCCATCAAGAAGTTCTGCTTTTAGTTGTGTTACGTACCCCATAACTGGGTGTCAGACCAGCAGAGAAAGAAGAATCCGTTGGAGTCTGGTGGTACCAAACTAAAGATGTTTATTAGTAAACTACACAATGCAGTATCAAAAATGCAAATATACATATAAAACAAGTTAGCAATAATAAACCTAAAAGTGTAGGAACAATAATAAGCAATAATAAACAAGCTCTATCGATGTCTAGGGGTAAATGAATTGTCATAGAAAAGTATAAAGTTCAGTTCAGTTCATACATGCTGAGGTGGTTATGGTTGTTGTGGTGTAATCGTTGGGGAGAGAGAGAGAGAGAGCAAGCGAGATGTAACAGCTGCAGCAGGCAAACCTTTTGTGGCTTTCTTACTCCGTCGTATTGTGTGGTCATTCAGCTATGACCCATCTGTTCTTCAGCTAGACCGTTCTTCTGTGGTGGACTCGTCACTCTGGCATGAGTGGCCACACACACAAGTCCACACCTGCCCTGCTGTAACACTGTGAGCTTTATTGACCGATCTCCTGATTTGGTCCTCGAAGCCCCCACCTTCCTGTGGGTTCACAACACTCAGTCAGTGTCCACTGGTGTGTCTGAAGGGTGTCTCCCCAGACCTGTCTTTTATCCCTACTAACGGGGTCTCAGCTATCCATCAACTCTGAATGACTGTGTCCATCAAATCAGGCCACTCCTGCTATCTTCTGAGGAATGTTAACAAGCAAAGTAAAGTCCTTGTAGTGAAAGGTAAATAATCCAGGAAGAGTCAAAATACAATAAATCAACAGTCTCTCTCTCTGTCTTATCTGCAGCAGATGTTCTTGCCTGGGCGTCATCTCTCTCTCAGTAGCAGCATAGCAATAGTTCATAGTTCTCGGGGGGGCAGAAATGGTTAACTCTGCACCCAATTTCCAACAGGTCTGTTCATCACTCATAACAACTGATAGCAGAGGTGCACACAAAGCAGTCCCCGATTTGTGACAGGTCTCACCAATGTAGAGGATGTCACATCAGGATCACCAGACACAATAGACAACCCCCAGCAGATTCACAGGTGAAGTGTTGCCTCACCTGGAAGGAGTGTTTGGGCCCTGATTGGCCATTTGCAGGGATAAGTGCCAGGACGGAGATTAGTGGGGAGGACGAGTGGTCAAGGGAGTCATGGTGGGAGCAATCCCTGTGGAAAGTGGAGAGGGGGGAGGTAAAGATATATTTGGTGGTAAGATCCCTATAGAGATGGTAGAAGCTGCGAAGTATGATGCGTTGGATGTGAAGGCTAATGCGTTGGTAGTTAAGGACAAGAGGAACTCTATCACTGTTAAGGCGATGGAAAGATAGGGTGAGCAGAAACGTCTGGGAAAAGGAAGATATGTGAATGAGGGCAGCATCTCTGATGGAGGAAGCAAAACCCCTTTCTTTGAAGAAAGGAGGACAATCTGATGTCCTAGAAAGTAACAGATGGGGTGGAGCAAATGCGAAAAGGGAACAGTGTTTTTATGGGAGACTGGGTGGAAGAATCAGGATAACTATGGGAATTGGTAGGTTTGTAAAAGATGTCAGTTGACATTTTGATTCCAGAGATGGAGACAGAGAGATCAAGAAAGGAGAGGGAGTTGTCAGAAATGGGCAGTGATTAAGGGCAGGGTGGAAGAGGCAAAGTTGGAGAAACTGAGTTCCCATGGGTGCCTGAAACAGCTATGCAGTCAATATAGCAGAGAAAGAGTTGGGGAGCATTGCTGGGGAAGGATAGGAACATTGTCTTTGACTTTAATATATTCAGTGACTTAACCTCCAGAGTCTCTGAATAAAGAAATTACTCCTCATTTCAGTCCTAAATTCTTTGGCCCATAACAGGAAACGCTGATCCCTTAGTCTAGATATGCCCCAAGGGAAACATCCTCCCCCACATCCTGCCTGCCTTTCTCTGACAGAATGCTCTAGATTACCATATAACCATCACAGCAGAGAAACAGGCCATCTCGGCCCTTCTAGTCCGTGCCGAATGCTTACTCTCACCTGGTCCCACCTACCTGCACTCAGCCCATAACCCTCCATTCCTTTCCTGTCCATATACCTATCCAATTTTTTTTTAAATGACAAAATCGAACCTACCTCTACCACTTCTACTGGAAGCTCGTTCCACACAGCTACCACTCTCTGAGTAAAGAAGTTTTCCCTCTTGTTACCCCTAAACTTTCGCCCCTTAACTCTCAACTCATGTCCTCTTGTTTGAATTTCCCCTACTCTCAATGGAAAAAGCCTATCCATGTCAACTTTATCTATCCCCCTCATAATTTTAAATATTTCTATCAAGTCCCCCCTCAACCTTATACACTCCAAAGGATAAAGACCAAACTTGTTCAACCTTTCTCTGTAACTTAGGTGCTGAAACACAGGTAACATTCTAGTAAATCTCCTCTGTACTCTCTCTGTATGGTTGACATCTTTCCTATAATTCAGTGACCAGAACTGTACACAATACTCCAAATTTGGCCTCACCCATGCCTTGTACAATTTTAACATTACATCCCAACTCCTATACTCAATGCTCTGATTTATAAAGGCTAGCATACCAAAAGCTTTCTTCACCACCCTATTCACATGAGATTCCACCTTCAGGGAACTATGCACCATTATTCCTAGATCACTCTGTTCTACTGCATTCCTCAATGCCCTACCATTTACCAAGTATGTCCTATTTTGATTATTCCTACCAAAATGTATCACCTCACACTTATCAGCATTAAACTCCATCTGCCATCTCTCAGCCCACTCTTCTAACTGGCCTAAATCTCTCTGCAAGCTTTGAAAACCTACTTCATTATCCACAACGCTACCTATCTCAGTATCATCTGCATGCTTACTAATCCAATTTACCACCCCATCATCCAGATCATTAATGTATATGACAAACAACATTGGACCCAGTACAGAAACCTGAGGCACACCACTAGTCACCGGCCTCCAACGTGACAGACAGTTATCCACCACTACTCTCTGGCATCTCCCATCCAGCCACTGTTGAATCCATTTTACTACTTGAATATTAATACCTGAATATTAATACCTAACGATTGAACCTTCCTAACTAACCTTCTGTGTGGAACCTTGTCAAAGACCTTACTGAAGTCCATATAGATAACATCCACTGCTTTACCCTTGTCAACTTTCCTAATAACCTCTTCAAAAAATTCAATAAGATTTGTCAGACATGACCTTCCACGCACAAATCCATGTTGATTGTTCCTAATCAGACCCTGTCTATCCAGATAATTATATATACCATCTCCAAGAATACTTTCCATTAATTTACCCACCACTGACATCAAACTTACAGGCCGATAATTGCTAGGTTTACTCTTAGAACCCTTTTTAAACAATGGAACCACATGAGCAATACGCCAATCCTCTGGCACTATCCCCGTCTCTAATGACATTTGAAATATTTCTGTCAGAGCCACTGCTGTTTCTACACTAACTTCCCTCAAGGTCGTAGGGAATATCCTGTCAGGACCTGGAGATTTATCCACCTTTATATTTTTTAAAAGCAACAGTATTTCCTTTTCTTGAATCATCATAGTTTCCATAACTACCCTACTTGTTTCCCTTACCTTACACAATTCAATATCCTTCTCCTTAGTGAATACCAAAGAAAAGAAATTGTTCAAAAATCTCCCCCATCTCTTTTGGCTCCACACATAGCTGTCCACTCTGATTCTTTAAGGGACCAATTTTATCCCTCACTATCCTTTTGCTATTAATATAACTGTAGAAACCCTTTGGATTTATTTTCACCTTACTTGCCAAAGCAACCTCATATCTTCTTTTAGCTTTTCTAATTTCTTTCTTAAGATTCTTTTTACATTCTTTATATTCCTTGAGCATCTCATTTACTCCATGCTGCCTATACTTATTGTAGTTCTCCCTCTTTTTCCGAACCAAGTTTCCAATATCCCTTGAAAACCATGGCTCTCTCAAACTTTTAACCTTTCCTTTCAACCTAACAGGAACATAAAGATTCTATACCCTCAAAATTTCACCTCATAAATGAACTCCATTTCTCTATTACATCCTTCCCATAAAACAAATTGACCCAATCCACTCCTTCTAAATCCTTTTGCATCTCCTCAAAGTTAGCCTGTCTCCAATCAAAAATCTCAATCCTGGGTGCAGTCCTATCCTTCTCCATAATTATATTGAAACTAATGGCCTTGTGATCATTGGACCCGAAGTGCTCCCCAACACATACCTCCATCACCTGACCTATCTCATTCCCTAACAGAAGATCCAACACTGCCCCTTCTCTAGTTGGTACCTCTATGTATTGCTGCAAAAAACTACCCTGCACACATTTTACAAACTCTAAACCATCCAGCCCTTTTATAGAATGGGCTTCCCAGTCTTTGTGTGGAAAATTAAAATCTCCCACAATCACAACCTTGTGCTTACTACAGATATCTGCTCTCTCCCTACAAATTTGCTCCTCCAATTCTCACTCCCTGTGAGGTGGTCTATAATAAACCCCTACAGGTGTTACTACCCCTTTCCCATTCCTCAATTCCACTCAAATAGTCTCCTTAGACGAGCCCTCTAATCTATCCTGCCAAAGCACCGCTGTAATATTTTCTCTGGCAAGCAGTGCAACACCTCCCCCTTTTGCTCCTCCAATTCTATCACAGCTGAAGCAACAAAATCCAGGAATATTTAGTTGCCAATCACACCCCTCCTGCAACCATGTTTCACTAATAGCTACAACATCATATTTCCAGGTATCAATCCATGCTCTAAGCTCATCCACCTTTCTTACAATGCTCTGAACATTAAAATAGATGCAACTCTCCACCTCTTACTCTCTGTTTATCCCTAATGATGAAAACAACTTTATAATCTTCTTCTTCCTTCTCCCCTACATCGTTGGTCTGTGTGCTCTGTCACCTGCCTATCCTCCCTCACATACTGTAGACTAGCTTTCTCTATTTGTGAACTAACCTCATCTCTCCTAGTCTCTTCAATTTGATTCCCACCCCTCAACCATTCTAGTTTAAAATCTCCCCAGTAGCCTTCACAAATCTCCCCGCCAGGATATTGGTCCCCCTAGGATTCAAGTGCAACCTGTCCTTTTTGTACAGGTCACACCTGCTCCAAAAGAGGTCCCAGTGATACAGAAACTTGAATCCCTGCCCCCTGCTCCAATCCCTCAGCCACGCATTTATCCTCCACCTCATTCCATTCCTACTCTCACTGTCACGTGGTACAGGCAGTAATCCCGAGATTACTACCTTTGTGGTCCTTCTTCTGAACTCCCTTCCTAACTCCCTATATTCTCCTTTCAGGACCTCTTCCCTTTTCCTACTTATGTCATTGGTACCTACATGTACCACAATCTCTGGCTCCTGAACCTCCCACTTCAGGATATCTTGGACGTGATCAGAAACATCCTGGACCCTGGCACCAGGGAGACAAACTACAGACAGACAGACATACTTTATTGATCCCAAGGGAAATTGGGTTTCGTTATTGCTGCACCAACCAAGAATAGCGAAGAAATATAGCAATATAAAACCATAAATAATTATATAATAATAAGTTAATCATGCCAAGTGGAAATAAGTCCACGACCAGCCTATTGGCTCAGGGTGTCTGACACTCCGAGGGAGGAGTTGTAAAGTTTGATGGCCACAGACAGGAATGACTTCCTATGACGCTTAGTGTTACATCTCGGTGGAATGAGTCTCTGGCTGAATGTACTCCTGTGCCTAACCAGTACATGATGGAGTGGATGGGAGACATTGTCCAAAATGGCATGCAACTTGGACAGCATCCTCTTCAGACACCACTGTCAGAAAGTCCAGTTCCACTCCTTCAACATCACTGGCCTTGCGAATGAGTTTGTTGATTCTGTTGGTGTCTGCTACCCTCAGCCTGCTGCCCCAGCACACAACAGCAAACATGATAGCACTGGCCATCACAGCCTTGTAGAACATCCTCAGCATCGTCCGGCAGATGTTAAAGGACCTCAGTCTCCTCAGGAAATAGAGACAGCTCTGACCCTTCTTGTAGACAGCCTCAGTGTTCTTTGACCAGTCCAGTTTATTGTCCATTCATATCCCCAGGTATTTATAATCCTCCACCATGTCCACACTGACCCCTTGGATGGAAACAGGGGTCACCGGTGCCTTACCCCTCCTCAGATCCACCACCAGCTCCTTAGTCTTTTTCACATTAAGATGCAGATGATACTGCTCGCACCATGTGACAAAGTTTCCCACCATCGCCCTGTACTCAGCCTCATCTCCCTTGCTGGTGCATCCAACTATGGCAGAGTCATCAGAAAACTTCTGAAGATGGCAAGACTCTGTGTTGTAGTTGAAGTCCGAGGTGTAGATGGTGAAGAGAAAGGGAGACAGGACAGTCCCCTGTGGAGCCCCAGTGCTGCTGACCACTCTGTCTGACACACAGTGTTGCAAGCACACGTACTGTGGTCTGCCAGTCAGGTAGTCAATAATCTATGACACCAGGGAAGCATCCACCTGCATCACTGTCAGCTTCTCACCCA